>NW_021620360.1:1431024-1539443 GCF_004785775.1 Grammomys surdaster
TTTTTTTTTTTTTTTTGCTTTGCTTTTCTTTCTTCTTTTTTTTTTTTTCGAGACAGGGTTTCTCTGTGTAGCCCTGGCTGTCCTAGAACTCATTCTGTATACCAGGCTGGCCTCCAACTCAGAAATCCCCCTGCCTCTGCCTCCCAAGTGCTGGGATTAAAGGCATGCGCCACCACTGCCCGGCTGGTTTCTTGCTTTTCTTTTTCTTTTTCTTTTTTTTTTTTTTTTTGGTTTTTTCAAGACAAGGTTTCTCTGTATACTCCTGACTGTCCCGGAACTCACTCTGTAGACCAGGCTGGCCTCGAACTCAGAAATCCCCCTGCCTCTGCCTCCCAAGTGCTAGGACTAAAGGCGTGCGCCACCACCGCCCGGCATTTTTTTTTGCTTTTCAAGGCAGCATTTCCCTGTGTAGTCCTGGCTGTCCTGCAACGTACTCTGTAGACCACTCTGTAGACGTAAGGGCTGCCAGACTCTGACTCCTGAATGCTGGGTTTAAAGGCATGTGCTACCAACTCCCAGACCTGGCACAATTTCTAAAGAAATTCCTTCCTCAGTCCCTTATTCCAACACAGATATCCCTACACAAGTGTTTTTTCTGCTTCTCAACCTGACTGCATGTACGTCTAGGCCTTAATTTCTGAACATTCTGGCCTCTGAGTTGCATGGACATCAGACCTCAAACCAGCACTCACAAGGGCAAGGCAACTCTCAAAATGTTAAGAATGAGAACTACAGTCTAGAAAATCAAATGATCTTCAAACACCAAGACCCCCTCAGCTCTACAGCAGCCTAGCACAGCTGCCAGGCTCGCTCTGAGGTGTCAGGTGCCTGCAGAGCTTTTCTCTCCTTACTGACGTCATCAAGTACTCTACCTGGCTCTTACCCAACTCCATCTTCCCACTTCTGACGTGCGCCATCCACTGCTTCACCTACACGGCCCGTCAATCACAGGCTACTTCTACACAGGCTTCTGCCACAGCTGGAGACGTGCAGTGCTCACACCAAACAGACCATCAATACTGACCTGTCGGGGGCCAGGAAAATATACCCTGAAGCTAAAAACACTTGGCTTGGGCAGCCTGCCCTCTGCCACTGTGAGAACAACAGTTACTTCCTTGTTCTCAGCATGCTTGCACGGAGCTTGCAGCTTACCACGGAGAGTTCAGCTCACCCCCTTTCCCAACCCCTTAACCAACCCCTTACTTAAGCCCCTTACCCAAATGTTCCCTTACCTAATTTTAGTTTTCCATTCCCCACCCAACCACAAGTTCCCTAACCCAGTTCCCTAAACCCCTGCCACAGGTTCCAAGGGGTCACCCCCTCCTCCCATTCCCCACAGTATATCTTGTAGCAGCTTCCTCAATAAAGTGAGACCTTGACAAGACTCAGCTGGCTCTGTGCCTTCTTTCTCCTTGCTTGGTCTCGCGCCTCTTTCTCCCCTGTTTCTTCCCATTAGGCTCGCCTTCTCCGAGGGACCCTGCGACAAAAGCTGCCCCGCGGGACGGGGCACTGACCTGGTTGAACTCGAGGACATCGAGAAGGTCAAAGAGCTTCTGGTTCTTCTCGTTGTCCTTCAGTTTCACGTAGTATTGCTGCAACCCGTGCAGCGTCAATTTGGTCTCGTCATCCACGAAGATCTCCATAGGCTGAGGGGGAGGAGGGGTGGGGGCAGGAGGAGGGCAGAGTGGGGGGGGTTAAACCTGGGGGGGTGGAGGATGCTGATCTCCAATACACCCCATGGAAAGATGGGGAGGAGAGAGAAGACTGAAAACCCCTCCCCACCACAAAGAATACTCAGTGCTGAGGTCTCTTTCCAGCTAGATCTGGTAGCATCCGCATCAATTCAATTTTAAGCCCAACTGACAATGGTTAGAGATGGGAGCTCTGCACAGAGCAAGGTGCTGGCTGCCAGGTGGAAGTGATGGAGGAAAGATAACAGGGCATGGTGCTCAAGGGAAGAGCATGGCCAGAACACCCAGGAGAGGCAGGGATGTCACCAGAACAGGACAGGGACAACTGCCCCACTCAGCTGTCCTCTCTGCACTTTTACAAATGTCCTCAAGACCAGAAGGTTGCACCGGACACCATCAAAAGCCACTTAATAGCCAGGCATCGGCAGCACAGACCCCAGCTCTCGGGTGGTTGAGGTAGTACATTCTCTAAAATGTCACTAAAGAGGAACAAACATGGCTCAAGGTGAGAGACACCCTGCTCTGAACCTCCAGATCTGCTTTAGAAGAGAAAGGCCTCTGAGTTCAGTGAAAACCACCTACATGTGGGGGATTGGGGACAAACGGTCCCGGACAACAAACCTGCAGCCTCCCTCACCCACACCTGCCTCAGCCAGGTCAGGCCAGCTCCGAGCTCTAACCCAGCACAACTTGCCCTTTTTCCTCTTCTCTCCTGTTACCAGGCAACACACTAAGCAGCTTCTCCTACCTGACCTGCTGAGTCTCCACCACCTGCAGATGCCCTGAGACCTCCATCTCTGAGCCTGCCTGATTTCTTGAACTCTTAACTAGAGGACATGGCTTCTCTTTCTCTCCATCTCCCTCCTCACAGCAGCTGTGAGATTTATAGCTCAGCTGCCGTTTTTCTCTTCAGTTCTAATACAAAGATCTTTTAGCATCAAAGGCGAAAAGGGCAATGGAAAGGAAATCGCCTCACATTTGATAAAAAATAAAGCATACCCACCCCTAACCCTTGAAGGGAAGGCAGGAGCATAAACAGAGGCAGACAGTGAACTCCAGGCTGGACTTTCCCCACTCTCCACACTGTCCTGAGAGACAGTTTACATAGCCAGGGACCAAGGCGGGGGTCACAGAAACCTCTTCCAGAAGGCAGGCTCCTCAAATTAGTCCCACAGCTGCCTCCTAATTCTGCCCCAGCCCAGCCCCAGAGAAAGCCATCTTCTCAAGGGAAGGCCCGGGAAGGGTGGAAGGACCCACTGCTCAGTCTCTCCACTGACACCCACTTGGTTGCTTGTCAGTACAGCTTCCCAAATTCGACGTTTCCCAGAACCCTCATTTAAAAAAAAATGTAAAAAAAAAAATTCACCACCCCACTCAGGACACTTCCTCCCCCAACAAGTATGGGGAAAATGGGGTACAGCACATTAGGTTCAGGAAAAAACCGGGAACAGAAAAAGAGGCTGGATGGGTCCTCAGCATCCTGGTCAGGCTCCCCGTGGCCTCCGCAGCTGCTCCATTGCTCGCAGGTCTGCATTCTGCCATCGTGCCTCGGAGCTTCCCTGCTGCCAGCTCACATCAACCAAGGCTCCGGTGGGCGCAAGGAGGTATGGTTGGGAAGGAGTAGGGGACTGGGAGCGCTGAGGTGCCAAATGCCCCCGCTCCTGGATGTTGGGAGGGGCCGATTCATGGTGCTGTTTGTCTGTTCTTCTTCTGGACAGGCCCTGCACCTGACTGTCCCTCTGTTGCTCTCCTGCCACTGACTATAGAGTTTCGGTGAGCAGAGGCTCCAGCTGAATGCTCCATGCCACCTGGAGGGTGAGTGGCTGAAGGGGGTGTGTAGGAGACGATGGGAGGGTGATAGGGCACACAATTTTGCCCTATCCCCACAGGGAGAAGAGGTTCAAAAATGTCGTGATCAAAACAATGTCAAACACTACCCGCTCTCACGTTAACCCGACCAAGTCTTCCGGAGTTTCCCTGGCACGCGCAGACCCTAACGCTAACTGTCTCTGCCTCTGTGTTTTTCTTCAAGGAGTTGTTGTGCCCAGACGGGCACAAACTCCCTTCTTGGTGCTTGAAGGACAAGGGAGTCTGGAAGAAGAGGGCGAGGAGGGGGAGGAGGCAGCGGGCAGGGAGTGGAGGGAAAGAAGGTAGAAGGGTATTTACATCTTGCATGAACTTGGGGCAGACAGGGCGGATCTCTTTGCTCAAGGTAGCACTGAACATCATGACCTGCTTCTCATGGGGGGTCATGCGAAAAATTTCCTGGACATCCCGACGCATGTCTGCAAGAAAAAAATTCACAGAAGAAAATGAGTCAGTGACTTAATTCTGGTGAGGCCAATGAAACTCTGAGGGAAGCCACTGCAGAGATGTGGCATTTCCATGATCTCAGGAACAAGCCAGGCTTTGTGGCACATGACTGTAACCCCAGCACTTAGGAGGTCCTGGCTGGAGGACCAGGAGCGGTTTATACTAGTAACAACATTAACAACATGGAGTTAGGAATGCACTTAGAAAAAGACTTGAGGCCGAGCAGTGGTGTCGCACACCTTTAATCCCAGCACTTGGGAGGCAGAGGCAGAGGGATTTCTCAGTTCAAGGCCACCCTTGGGATTAAAGACATGTGAAGCCTTTTTGTTTTTTTTTTATTAAAGATTTTTCACAAGTTTCTCTGTGTAGTCCTGGATGTCCTTGAACTGACTCTATAAATCAGATGGGCCTCCAACTCCTAGAGACTCACCTGCCTTAGACTCTTGAAGTGCTTGGATTACAGGCATGTGCCTAAACTAGCACCTGGAGCTCTGTTATGTTTCTTACATGAAACCCTGGTCCTCTGCAAGAGCCACCAGTGCTCTTAACTAACGAGCCGTTTCTCTAGCACTCCCCAATGAAATTCTTAATGAAAATTGTCTTTTAACCCCACTTGGCACACTACAACACCAGAACATATGATCTCCTGTGAACATTTACTATATGAATTCCAGGGTTTAACTCCAGAAACCTACACATGTATGAATCCTGATCACGCAGGCTATACTGGAATACAGGCACCTGCTGCTCTAGTGTAACACCCAGTAAGTACATGGTCCATCCCTAAGGGGGGAGCTGTGTTAATGACTTGTGGTGTCAGCACGTTCCGTTCCCTGTTACAGAAAGGAGAGCACAAGGCTGGGCACACGGCCTCGCTGCACACTGCAGCACCAGGGGAAGAGAAGGAAGCCCAGAGCCATCAGTCATGGGTGATAGATAAGAGTCGTCCTTGCACACAAGTGCTCCTATGTCAGACATACATCATTTGGCTCAAAGGGCGGCTCCCTAAACCACCTGATATGGGGCATGGGCATGGCCACTCACTGAGCTGTTCAAGCATCTTGTCACATTCGTCCAAGATAAAGTGTTTAATGTGTTTGAGGTTCAGGCTCTTATTTTGAGCCACAGCTAGAATTCGGCCAGGAGTCCCCACGACAATGTGTGGGCAATTCTTCTTCAACACCTCTTCATCCTTGATAGACAGACCACCAGAAAACACTGACATTAGGTGAGTGTGTGAGCAGTGAGCACTAGGTGAGTGTGAGCTGTGACACTAGGTGAGTGTGTGAGCTGTGACACTAGGTGAGTGTGAGCTGTGACACTAGGTCAGTGTGAGCTGTTACACTAGGTCAGTGTGAGCTGTTACACTAGGTCAGTGTGAGCTGTGACACTGGGTGAGTGTGAGCTGTGACACTGGGTGAGTGTGAGCTGTGACACTAGGTGAGTGTGAGCTGTGACACTCCCTCAGGCCTGAGTCACCTAACTACCCTGCAGAGAAGGTCTGAATAGGAGAAACCCTGGGTTCCTCAGGGTCACAGAGTCGAAGAGAAGGAGCTTCCCAATCTGTCCCCACAGTTCTCAGTCTAACAAAACGTCTGATGTCCTCCAGCACCAATGCAGCATTGGTAACATAACCCACACATGGAACATTCCAGATGCCCTGTGTAGGCTTATATTGTCCAAAATCTACTTTAATAAGCTTATTTAAATGTTTTAACCTCTCTTCTAGCTCACCACCCACCAGAGGTAGTAGAAACATAAGGTTAATAGGGCAAAGGAGGATGTGGACCTGCTTAGAAATAGTTCCTTGGGGTGAGTCCAATCTGTGTTGTCAGGATATCAGCAGTTGAGTTCACACAAGTCAGCAATGGCAGTTCAATCCAGAAGAAACTTTGAGACCCTACCTATCGGTCTGAGTCTGCAGAAGCAGGAAGAAGCTGCTGGAACACCACCAGAAGTTCTTTGGTTCATTTCTCTCTACAAAGTCATGACAAATGATCAGCAAAGAAGGCAAGGCTAACCAATGCCACACAGCATCGTCAGTGAAGACCAGCATCAGCAAAGACCAGCAAAGACCAGCAAAGAATGGCAAGGCGAACCAATGCCACATACCATCGTCTGTGGTCTGTTGGGTTATATTTATACCCTTTCCAAACATCATGTGATCTCTCAAGAGAAGATCTCTCAAGTCTAGCAAAACATTACATGCCCCTTTTCCAGGCAGCTTCCAGAAAAACACCATGCGTCTGCATCAGCAAAAACATACTCTAATAAGACAGTTTCTAGAAAAACAACACATGACACAACTGAGTCTCCAAACAAACCTGAAATTTCCTCTTCAGGCCTGGTTCTCCTATATTTAGGCCCTCAGATCAGGGGGCCACATTGCCATAGTGCTTCTTGTACTCCACCCATGTCTGTTTTAACAGATAATCTCTAATTCCATCTTTATCCTAAAGCTTTAGTACAGTCCTTTGAAATAACAGAAAGCCCTTGTCTCCTTGTCTCCTTGTCCCAATGTTTTCAAACATTGGGAATGTGGTTCAGTGACTAGAGTGCCCACCTTGTATGCCACAGGCCACAGGTTCAATTTCTCAACACCTCCAAAAACAGGGTAGCGTTACCTAGGCTGGAATGGTGAGGTGACTCAGATAGAGATACTTGCCACTAAGTCTGACCACTTGAGTTCAGTCCCCCAGAATACACATGGAAAGAGAGTACTAGCCCCTCAAGGTTGTCTTCTGACTCCCTCTCCCCCAACACACACCACATCTGGGGAGTGCCCTCATTCCACACCATACACATATAGCAAGGGTAAATACATAACACGTGAAGTAGTTTAAAGCCTCTGTGATTATCCTTGCTTGGGTTGCCCTTCAATCCACCTGGCCACTTCTCATTACAATGTGGGTTTTGGACACAGGAAAACTCACTCACTGGAAAGTTTGGGGGCAAACTGGACACAGCTTACATATACCTGTCCTTAGACATATGTGTCCTCATACATACGTATTTCTATGTCCTTCAACAGGAAACCATCATAGTTCTTTTTTAAATTTTTATTGCACTGATTTAATAATTATGTGTAGGGATGTCCATGTCATGATGCCCACGTGAAGCTCAGAGGATAACTTACAGGAGTCAGGTGTTTTCATTCACCATGTGGCTTCAGTGGATCAAACTCAGGGAGCCAAGCTTGATGACAAGAACCTTCACACTCAGAGCCATCTCCATGGTCCCCTTGGAGACCATTGGGTTTGAATGTTTCCTTTCAAAAGTTCCTTCATTCCTGGACTTGGCACATACAAGAGGTGCCCACCATGACATTAGAAAAGGTGTTTCCTGATAGATAGGTACCAGCATTGCCTTGGATGACTCTGGAGAAGCAGGCCTTTTGCCCAGGTCCCACCTGTGGCAGTGTCAGCTGGCTGACACCTGGGAGAGGCCAAACCTTTGAAATTCAGTCTGGGGAACACTAACATTTCCCTGGCACTACACCTGGAAGATATTTGCACTGGGAGCTTGGGTGTCACTGTCTGCGTTAGTTACTGTGGTCCTTTGAATAAGATGACCCCCATATTCTTGGTCATTTGAATACTTAGTTCCCAGTTGGTGCTGTTTGGGGAAGCTTAGGAGGTGTGGCCTTGCTGGAGGAAGTATGTCACTGGGAGGCGTGGTTGGAGGTATGAGCTCTCAGCTGTTCCTGCTGCCATGCCTGGTGTTTGCTGTCATGATGTTGATGGACTCTTAAGTCTTTGGGACCCTAATCCCCAGACAAACCTTCTGTAAGTTTCCTTGGACATGATGTTTTATCACAGCAACAGAAAAGTAACCAATACAGTTCCATTTTCCATCACTGTGTCCTAATATCTGACAAAACACAGCTTAGGGAGAAAGGGTTTATCCTGGCTTATAGTAGTCCCTAAAGCTAAATCCGTCAAAGTGACAGCAGGCCCTTCCTCCCTATTCCAGTGTACAGGCCACCTTAGTAAAATGTCCCACAGGAGCTGTCCAAAATGGGGGCTCCTGTTAAAATGGCAGCTCCACTACATCTCATCAAACTGCAGTTGTCACAGGAGTAGTCCAGGTTGGAGACACCTTTCCCACTTCAGCCAGTAGTCTTGGTGAAACAACACAGGAGTTGTCCACAGTGACAACACCTCTCCAGTACCCTTTCATCCCCAGCAGCCCCACAGAAATGACAGCTTAGCAAAAGACAGCACCATCTGGGAAGGACTTCCTACTTTAACCCATGGACCCGATTCCAGGGAAAAGGGTGTGGAAAAAAAGCTAGCAATCCCGGAGCAGGAAAACCCCATGACAGTGACATGGCTCAGCCTGCCAAGGATGTATGGAAGAAGCTAGACTTCTTTAATAAGCAATTGAACCTTTGACAGAGAGCCCTTGCTCTTTCTCAATCTCTATCTCTCTCTGTGTCTCTGTGTCTCTGTGTCTCTCGCTCTCTTGCTCTCTCCCTCTCTCTTTCTTTCTCTTTCTCTTAACTTGGAAGAAGCTCTGGGTAAGTGATGGGGATTTCCTCTTTGGGTTTTGCAGGAACAACAGAAGCATCTGACAGGACACAGGTAAAAAAGAAATCTAGGAAAGAGAGCTAAGGAGTCCTCTTGGATTTGGAGGAGCTCAAAAGAAATGTAGACTGGCTCAGAAGAATGACACAGATAGAAAGAGATTTCTAAAGAGCTGGCAGTTTAGTTGTAGAATTAGTTTTGTAAGTAGATTATCTCATATACAGTTAAGAAAATAGTGTTTCCTCGCTGAGCTGGCAGGTTTTTACCTCAATTTATGCCTCAGGTGCTATAAATATTTAGTGCTATAAATATTACTTAATTTAAATGGTTACCGGCCTATGAGCAGGAGTTTGGTCTCCTGCAATACAGAGTCATCCACAATGCAGAGCAACAACAGGCTTATGAACAGGACTTTAAGGCAGACTATGCTGAATACCACATCCATCATGCCCAAGTCAGGGCTGCAAACCACAGGTTCACTGAGCTGGGAATGGAGATGAAGAGACTTCAGGGAGTTAACTCCACAACACAAGTTGCTAAAAGATAAGATAGTCCAGGAGTGTAAAGGGTTCAGGGGGCGGTACCCAAGTTACAGGAGAGAGAAGCATCCTTGTTCTTGAAATGGAAACTTCTGGTTTCTTTGGAAAGTCCGTTATGTGAAATGATGTTTTCTGAAGTAGACACATGAAAGGACACATGATGTTTAGAAGGAATATAAGTAAAACCCAACAGACAATAGACGAGGCTGCATGGTATTGGTAAACCTTACCATTGTTTATTGGTCATCATTTCTCGTGATTCTGTTAGTAAGAAATACACCAAAAAGCTTCTGGTGATATCTGGCAGCTTCTTTTTACTTCTGCAGGGGGTTGATTGGCAGAGTGAAGTCGAGGTTTCTGGATATGTCTGTTAATACAGACTCAAGTGGAGTTTTGCTAAGACAGACTTGTGTGGTGTTTTGCTGAGGCAAGACTGGAGTGAGTACATGTGATGTTTGGAGGGAGTATAATAGGACACAATGGACAGTGATGGTGGGCTTGTATAGCTGGCTTTGCAATGCTTCGTTGGTTTCATGTCTTCATCTTTGTTGATCTTCCCTTTGTTGAGAGAGTCATGGCAAAGAACTCCTGGTGTCCCTGCTGCTCCTGGTCATTCCTGCTGACTCATGCGGATTTGGTGGAGGCCATTCCAACAACCCATAACTCACAGATGGAGGCTTGGCTATTCCTGCTGGGTTGTGCCACCACTGCTGTTTTGTGTTTGGTATCCTGACACTACGGACCTGGACTTCTGGTATCCTGTCAGTTGGAGATTGAAATCACCCCAATGAACTACTAAATAGCAAATAGATGAGCCTCCCGGCTTATTGTGGATTGAGCTGCTGTTGCTGATTCTTGTGAAGTGAACTGCTGATATCTTGACATAGCAAACTGAATTTCCTCCAAAGAACCATTTCTAAACATGTTACTTCCCACATATCCTAATAACCTTTCTTTTGCACTACTTCTGGTGGGTGGTGGGCTACAAAGGAGGTTAAGCATCTATGAACCTTTATTTAAAATAGGTTTTGAAAAATTTAAGCCAATAATCTCAGCTGTTGATGTGCTCATGAGAGTTAAACAGAAAAACACATCCTATATCCGATAACCCTGGAAAAGACACTGGAAAGAAGGAGAAGCATAAATCACAACAGTAGCATGGCTACAGGGAGAGCTCAGAGCAGCTTCAAGACTGCATCATTAGTAGCTAAAACAAAGGATGGGAGGAAATGTAGTGTGACTTCTCTTGTGCACCTGGCACATCGAAGGATCCCCACTGGGGTCTCTGATCTTTATCCCTGGAGACACATAATTCTGGGAACAGGACCAGGTTCAGGGTCTCAGGTATAGGATGTGATCTGTCTGTTCATCTCTCATCCCTATGTCCTTGTGATCACAGACTCTCAGCATGTGCTTCACAGTGACGGAGAGAGCAGACCCCAGAGGTGACACAGGCAAGGAGTGAGTGACCCCACCAAAGATCACAATGGACTGAGCACACCTGGGCACAGCCTCATCCTGTCCCAAGAGATACACACAGCATAGTGACACAGATTCTGGAAGGTTCTCCATCTGCCATTTATTTCTTCAAAAAAAAAAAAAAAACCCAAAAAACAAAACAAACTTTAAATATCTTCAATCCATGAAACTAACAAGCAATCAACTCTCAAGTCAAGATGTTAACAATCAAGTTCACATTCAGATTCTTATTCTCAGGTGGAAGTGAGGAGCTGCAGCTCAGGGCAGCATGGAGCTGACAGGATGCAGATGCCCCTTAGACAGATTGGCTGTGGAAAGGAATACAAGCAGTGCATGGACAAGGCCCTGGAGTGCAAGGGCAAACTGGACTCTACAGTTCTTCACATTGAGCCCATAGGCTCACAGGGAACATCAAACACTGATGTCTAAAGAGAACTGAGGGCTCTGGATGTCACAGGAGAGACATGAACATACTGTCTGTCACTCAGTCCACTCCAGGCAGCTGTCTTCATGCTAGAGAATGAGAGTCATGAACCATCACTGTGAAGTCAACATTCCAACAACCCACCACTCACAGGGGATTCTGGGAGTCCCTGAAACCCAATCATGTCCACATTGCTCCTCCCCAATCAGGCCCCAGAGTGTCACTTTTGCAATCTGGGAGAGACATATTACACCTCTGTGAGCTGTCACTGCCTAGGGTAAGACAAAAAAAAGTATGTGTATGTGTATATGTATGTATTCATATCAAGGTACAAATGAGACCTCCAGAAGATTTCTCTGGAGGAGCTATAATGGATTCCCAGAGCTCCCAACATCCCCAGCCAATGGCCTCAGGACAATCCTACCCCCCCCCAACACTAACCTGGAGCTGGAGCATAGTCTCCTCCTATTCCACCTGTGAGAAGAAAAGCTGTGAGAGTTCAAGGATGATCTTGACACTAGGAAGTTCCCAGAACTGACAGCAGACCCAGTTGGAGACAGTAGCAATGCAGGGTGTGGATGTGTTTCCCATTAATGAGCAGAGCACACTTCTAAAGGAGGCTGAGAGAAAACTCAGACCCTGCCCTTTCCTACCTCTGTTTCTCCTCCTCTTGATCACAAAAGCCACCACAGCTCCAATGATGGCCACAGCTCCAAGGGCAACCAGAACAGCTATGATCACCATATTAGAGTCAGTGGATGGAGGAGGCTCTGGCAAGGACAGGGACAGAAAATGAAGGTAAGGGTCGTGATCCCAGCTCTCAGCCCTGATCAGCTCAGGATCTGCAGAAGGTTCAAGATTTCCCTGACCCCAGCTATGCACCCACACCCTCCTTACCCCATCTCAGGGTGAGGGGCTCAGACAGCCCCTCATGGTACACATGGCATGTGTAATTCTGCTCCTTCCCAAGAGGCACCATCAGAGATGCCCACTTCTGGAAGGTTCCATCCCCTGAAGGCCTGGTCTGCACAAGCTCCATGTCCTGGGTCAGGTCCTCCCCATTCAACTGCCAGGTCAGGGTGATGTCAGCAGGGTAGAAGCCCAGGGCCCAGCACCTCAGGGTGACATCACCTTCTTGTCTGGGGTGATGGGTCACATGTGCCTTTGGGGGATCTGTGTGGAAGATTTAAGATATCCCAAAATTAACAAGACAATCTGAAATCTACACAAGACACAGTTAAATCAGTGATGACACTGAACTATGTGTCTGTCTGACACTTCAACTGTCATCACACTAGTGACATTCAGGTAGAGCTGGTCATCTCAGGACAGAACTGCCCATTTTCCTGGGGACTCAGAAGCTAAGAGGGAATCATACATGCCCATGGGCCAACATGGCCATCCTTATGTGATGTTCTATAGGATGAAGTAGGTAGTCATGGAATGGACAATGGAGTGCAAAACAAGTAATTTAATATGTGTTTGAGTTCATGTCTAAATTATAAATTATGGCCATGTGCTACTGGTAGGTTTCCACCACTGAGACTTAAACTCTTTGGTCATTTGACTGACTAACATAAGTGTCAGTCCAAGTAAACAGTTACCACAAAGTATGTAGCAGAAATGTGGTCAACCTCTAACAATCAATCAGCCAGAGAAAATGATTCCCTGGACCTGCCTATTGAGTGACAAGATACAGGTATGTAACATAGGATCCCTGGAGTGTGCTGTGGACCCCCAGTGCAGCACTCACTGGGACACAGTGTGCTCACAGGGTGTTTGGATCTTCCCTCTCACTCCAGTCCTAGACTGCCGAAGACTCTGTCTCTCAGAGAGTCCAATTCCTGATTCACTAGGGGGAGCACTGTAACTTGTAGGGGTGGAGGAAGAACAGGAGGGATCTGGGTGTTTAGTTCCAACAGGAAACAGTCTAAGCTCACAAAAGTCTCTCCTTTAATGAGAACCCTGAATTAACTTGTCTAATCATCCAGTCTGTGAAAACTGATACAAATGATAATACAAGGGCATGGAGAAACATTATCAGTCCAGTGCAGACAAAAACTGAGAAGAAGCAAAATAATGCCAGAGAGAGAGAGAGAGAGAGAGAGAGAGAGAGAATATCCAGTTTATAATTCATCAGGTTACCCCATAAGGGCTCACATGACCATTCACCACTGTAGGAATAGATAGAATTGGGTGGTTGAAGGGATGAAAACCCCACAGACAGGGAGGGATCTGCAAGAATGTATTCTTTGGAAATTTCTAGAAACTGGGGAACCAGCCTAGTGTAGGGGAGTCCATGTCTCCCCTACAAAGGAGACTTCCGGTACTTAGGTGTAAGGACTGACACACTCAGCAAGACAGGAGTCAGTGTCCACAGACAGTGGGTGTGGGCAGAGAACCAGGCCTGAGAGAGGCCATAGCTGACAGCAGGAAGCCCCTGCTGTTCTGTCAGGAAATTCTCTCCTTTTCTCCTGAGACAGACTGGGAACTGTCCAGGGAGAAGGCTGAGCCCTGTGTCAGTGCAGTCACTGTGATGATGATCAGGAGACCCAGGGACACACTCTCCCCTCTGAGACAGGGGCATCACCCCAGCTGAGGGTTTCTTCTTCCCCAGGACTGAGCCCTAGCCTGAGGGCAGAGGGAGGAGCTGCCCGCCTCCTGTGCACCTGTGCGCAGCAGCATCTCCTTCCCGAGCTCCAGGTATTTGCGAAGCAACTTCAAGCACCTCCCCTTTAGGTAGGCCTTGCGACTTTCTGCATCACCATCCTGCTCCCACTTGCGTCGGGTGATCTGCGCCGCCATGTCTGCCGCCGTCCACGTTTCCAGGTCTTCGTTCAGGGCGATGTAATCGCGGCCATCGTAGGCGAACTGATGAGACCCTCGGAGGAAGCTCCCGTCCGACCTCATCTCACAGTCATACATCCACTGGTAAGTGTGAGAGCCTGCAGGACCCCGTGGTCAGCCCCGCCCACCTGCCCGGCCCGGCTCACCCATGAACTTTTCCAAACTGAAAGGAAAACCGGTCCCAGTTGGGTTCTGCTCCCAAACCTGGGACTTGAGACCCCGAATATCTCCGGCCACTGTGTCGGGACGTGGAGGGGTCGTGACCTCCGACCCAGGGTCACTCACCGCCCTCGCTCTGGTTGTAGTAGCCGCGCAGGATCCTCAGGCTCTCTCGGAAAGCCGTCTCCCAGCTTTTGGCGATCCATGTCTCCCACTCCCAATACTCCGGCCCCTCCTGCTCCAGCCAAGGCACACGCGGCTCAATCCTCGGATTTTCCGTGTCACTGTCGAAGCAGACGAACTGCGTGTCGTCCACGTAGCCGACAGAGATGAACCAGGGCTCCCCGAGGCCGGGCCGGGACATGGCGGTGTAGAAATACCGCATCGAGTGTGAGCCTGGGGACGGTGCGCGGTGAGACCCCGACTTCATCCCAGGACCCTGGGTGGGTGCGCGGGCAGGGAGGGTAGCAGGGCGCGGGGCTCGGGACGCGGGTGGAGAAGGGGCGGAGGGTCCGGTGGGCGACGCGGCTTCCCCGGTGCCGCCCCCGCCCCTCCCAGCAGAGCCCGTTTCCCTCCCGACCCCGCACTCACCCGCGCGGGTCTGGGTCGTGGCCAGGGCGGCCGCCAGCAGCAGGAGCAGCGTGTGCAGTGTCATTGCCCCCATCTGGGATCCGGGGCAACTAACTTCTGAGGGCTGTGTGGACTTTATAGTCAGGACCCGTGGCGACGCTGATTGGTTCCCCGAGATCGCGTCACCCAATGGGGATGAGAGACGCCAGTGCGTCATCAGTGTCCGGGCAGAAGGACCTGACACAGGAGCAGAAGTGAAACTGGGGAGATGGGGAATCCCCAGCCCTGGGCTTCCCCACCCCTGACCTCACCTCCTGGAGACTAAGACTTTGCCTGAACCCTGTGCTGTGGACAGAACGTTGTTTTTCATGGTGTCTCTGAGTTCTGGCCCAGAAACTGTCTGGACACCAGGAGAGACCTGCAGGCCTCTCTGTGTCCTCTCCTCCACCCTTCCTCTTTCTTCTCTTCAGAAGTCAGACCCTGGAGTCTTATAGAAGAAAAGCCACTTCCGGGAATACAATGACAACAAAAGTGGTTGGGGATGCAGTGGAGAGATGCTTCTTAAACAGAGGCGCTGGCCTATAAGCCCACACGGACCCCACTCACACCACCATGGTCTGTGTTCACCTGCAGTGGGTGGCTCACACTGCCAAGTCTGACTGTAAAAAGGAGACATTGCTTCTTTCCTCTGGATCTGCCTTCTCTCAGACTCCTCATGTTTCTTCCCAGATGAAGCATCTGTAGCTCCAGATGGGCATGTTATATTTACAAGGATCTTCATTCTCAGTCCTGAGATTGTCTGTGTGGACCTGTGTCATTGTCTCTGCACTGTAGACCCCAATGTCCACTGGGAAGAGGGTTTGATATCAAAGAAAACATAAATTTTATGACTCTCCGCATTCTCCATGGTTCATTCCAAGGTTCTCCAGTGTTTATCTAAAGGTGGTTAACATAAGGAACAGTAGGGTGGTTTATAGGTAGTGTGAGATGTCCCGTGCTCCCCCAGTTATAACTTACAGGACCAATAGGGACATCCTCCATAGGTATTAATGTCTTTAAGGCATGATGTGTCTGATTGTCAAGGAAACCAAGCAAAGGAATCAGCACTGCACATGGCATTTGCGTGAATAGGAATCATAATGGGTTCTGACATCCTGCTAGTGAGCAGTCTCCAGTCCTGATTATCTGGTTCTTCCCATGATATGTTCCCATGACATAAAACAAGGAAACTATAGTGTTAGGAGGAGAGGGGATAACACCAGCATGGTGTGTGTCGAGGAGGGTAAAAACAGCCATGAGAATGAAAGAGAAGGAGCCATGTGGGGGGGGGGGCCCGCACCAGCTGCATCGAGCTGTGTCGATGAGGACACGAGTGTCCTTCCAGGTGATCTGATTGTGTGCCCTCAAGTGTCTGCATGGTCTCCTCTTTGTTTGCTCTGTGATCCTGAGGTGTGACCTCTTTCTGACTGGAGGGGTCCCGTCAGATATTGCAGTCTGGACCCCAGACAGGGTGAGGTTGCTCCTCTGGAAAGATAGAAACAATTCCCCTTCCTACTGTTAAAAGGGAATCTGTCCCCCTCCAACACCTGTCAAATGGGTCCTTCCATCTGACCAGGATGGGTGGTGTATGTGGTGGTTGACTCCAGTGACAGACAATGGGAGGTTTGTCTTGGGTGGCATAGAGGTTGAACACATTCAGTGTGAATAATGCCAGGTTTAATTTGGTAGTTGGTGGTAGGAAGTCTTGTGTTTATTTAATTATGTTTTTACGTGTTTGATTTGTTCTTTCAATGACAGTTTAGCTCTGAGGGTTGTGAGGGATACCAGTGTGGTGGACAATTTTCCAAGACTTGTAGAAGTTTTAGAATTGATGGCTATTGAATGCCAGTCCAGTATCATCTTTGATATGGAGAGGGACTCTCATATTAGCAAAATTGGAGAACATGCGATTAATTAGGTTTTTAAATGGGAATAGGTACGAACAGTAACAAATACACATTTCTGTGTATGGAGTGATGGGATGTGGGTGACATCATTCTTGCAAGAGGGCATTAGCCTGAGAGCCTCTGGGGTTGGTGCCCAATTGTTGTATAGCAGGGGTGCAAATTAGGGAGGCACAGGAGGAGTAAGTTCTGAGAATGTGTTTGAGGTATTTTATGGGGGCATTGGGGAATTTGAGCTGTAGCCCTTCCAGGTTAATATGGGTTAGTTGATGGGAGTTCTTTAGCAGTGAGGGGTGACAGAGTAAAATCCCCAGTTGTGACAATCTTACCAGCTAATGTGTTGCCATCAGACAGGGGTCTGGTAAGGGATGAGTGTGACTACACATGGTTGACTGAAAAATAGATATGTTCTAGTTTAAAATATTTTTGAAATCTTAATTAATAGTTGGGAAAAAGGGTCACCACCAAGTCTGACATAGCAGCAGGCTAGCCACAGGTAAGTTGACCATATAAGTGCTGTCTGAATATAAATTAGCTGGTTCTTTTAGATATGTTAGGATCAGGAAGATAGAATACGGTTCTTTAAATCGGGGAGATTTATCTGTGAGGGGAAGAAATGTGACTCAGAGCCAGTGTCTCTTTGGTATACTGTGTAGACAGCACCCTGTGGCCCTCCATCTGTAAAATCTGTGGGCCTGTGGGATAGTGGACCAAGAGAACATTGGAGAGGAAGCCACCTAAAGACTGGTGGGCCTGCAGGAATTTATCTTTGGGATAATGGTTGTCTGCCTGTCCTGGGAAGCCAATGAGGCTATTAGCAAAAGAGGTGTGGTTTCTCAGGAGCCATTGGATGTCTGAGATGGGGAAGGGAAAACAGTTACATCAGGTTCTTTACCTATAATTTATAAAGTACACTCTCTTCCTGTCCTAATAGTGGATAAAGATTCAACCTCAGTTAGTAGTTGAGGTGCTACCCCTTTTGGAGCATGGAGCCATTCTAGGATTCCCTGAGGTTGATGTAAGGCTCCAACCACTGTGTGGGAAGAACTGAATGTAAAGACCTGGATTGTGTGTTGTGGATCATAACATGCCAGGTGTTTCTAACGTGGTGTTTAATAGAACAAAGGGTCCCTCCTGCTGCTGGCATCAGGGAGAGAGGAGAGAAGGGCATCCTAGTCACCCTTAAGTAAATCAAATAGAGGCTGTGATTGCCTGACTGGTATGGTGAGCCAAGACCCAAACCAATTAATATTGCCTAAGAAGCTTTGAAGGGTATTTAGGGTTAATGCATTGGTGAAGTCACTGACAGGTGTAGCTGGCCAGACTGAGGGTACACTAATTTGTCCCCCTAGGAATGTGATGGGTTAAATAAGTTGAATCTTTCATTTTTAAAGATTTATTCTATTTTACATATATGAGTACACTGTAGCTCTCTTCAGAGACACCAGAATAGAGTATTGGATCCCAAGACATATGGTTTTTAGCCACAGTGTGGTTGCTGGGAATTGAACTCAGGACCTCTGGAACCGCAGTCAGTGCTCTTAACTGTCGAGCCATCTCTCCATCCCAAACAAGTTGAATCTTAACTTTGGATAATATAAAGCCTCTTTCTGTTAGGGCTTTCATGGCTTGTTGTTTAAGATTCTCTGAGGTTAGGTTTTCATCTTGCCTTTTAGCTTGTCATATTAAGAGGTCATCCAAGTAATGAAATATACAGAGGCCTGAATTAAAATAGATTTTAATGCACCAGCTACAGCTTCTTCACAAATGGTGGGGCTGTTAGCTATAGTTGCAGGAGTTCCCTCCACTCAACCCTATCAGCTGGTCCTGAGGTATTGACTTTAGGTACAAGAAGGCAGTTAGGGGGCTAAATGGTGCCAGGCCTGGAGTGTACATGAACAGACCTGCTTAAAGCATCCATCAGGGAATAAGGATTACTAAATACCTGTGGAGAAACTACACTGGCCGAACAATTGGCTATAGTTCCAATTTATTAATGGAGGGAGGTTGTTCTTGTTGGGGTCCTATTTCTTGTTTACATGTGTCATTTTTTCTATCTTGCACCTAACATTCATCTCCAATACAATTCTTCCCACTGTGCAAGACTACGTAAAGTAGCGAGCACATACCTCTCCAGTCTAGGGGGTTAAAGAACCTTTGTATGATAGATTTTTTGCAGGGGGCATGAATTCCATCCTCACAGACGGCTGTTCACACTCAGCCCCCACCACCTCATCCTGTTCCACACAGCTTAGTGACACACAGCTTAGATACACACAGCTTAGTGACACAGATTCTGGAAGATTCTCCATCTGCCAATTATTTTCTCCAGGAAACACTAAATATTCTCTGTCCCTCAGTTTACCTGTCAATCAACTCTCAGGTCAAGGATGTTAACAATCAAGTTCACATTCAGATTCCTATTCTCAGTGTGGAAGTGAGGAGATGCAGCTCAGGGCAGCATGGAGCTGACAGGATTCAGATGCCCCCTTCTGCCTGCTGGACCAGTGTAACTTTAGTTTTTTCAAATCCTATTTTTAATGATGGTTCTTAAAGACTTTAACTTTCCTTTTAACTCACCACCAACCAGAGGTAGTGGAAAAGAAAGTACATGGTGTTGGTTGAGGAATGGGGGAGTGGACCTGTTTAGAAATTGTTTTTTGGAGCAACTCCTGTCTGTATTATCTGGAAATCAGCAGTTCAGTTCACAGGTCAGCAGCAGCAGCTCTGTCCACTTGCAAACATCTCACAGATACACCTGCAGTCTGGTTTGGTAAAGTCAGGTTAGCAACAGTGGTGACACAACCTAGCAGAGACAGGCAGGCCTAGGCTCCAGTCAGCAGGAGGGACCAACAGAAACAGCAGAAGTTCTCAGCTATGCATTCCTGCACCTGTGCATAGCAGCTTCTCCTTCCGGAGCTCCAGGTATCTGCTGAGCGACTCCAGGCACATGCCATCCAGGTAGGCCCTGTGTTCCTCTGCAGCATCAGCCTTCTCCTACTTGCTTAGGGTGATCTGCACGGCTGAGTCTGCAACTGTCCATGTTGTCAGGTCTTTGTTCAGAGCGATGTAATTGTCACCATCGTACGATTATTGATTATACCTGAGGAGGAGGCTCCTGTCCGACCTCATGTCACAGCCAGATATCCACCGGAGCAAGTGAGAGTCTGCAGAAACTCGTGGTCAGCGCCGCCCTCCCAACCCACCAACCCTAAGTGCCACTCCTACCTGCCCGGTACCCTCCCCGCCCCCACCCATCTGCCCTGCCATGAACACACACTCTTTCCTTTATCGAGAACACTGGGTGTATATAGATTGGACAGGTATTTTTAGCTCAAGGAAAAACACTTTTAAATCTATACTTAGAAGACAACCAAAGGAAATTCATAATATTGAGCTTGTGACTATGATAATAGCAATCACTGTTTGTCATGGGTAGATAAATAATTCATCAGAACTTCATTGATTAATGTTAAAACTCTGAACTTTTTAGATCTTAATATCAGAATAGCATACAGAGGGAAGAAATCGGAAACATTTTTTATTTTCCATACACCTTAAATCATTTACTTATACCTCTAGGAAATGCATTTATACACCTTAAAACACCTCCTTAGACCTTTATAAATTGCAGTTAAAGCACTGGTTTAGATCTGTATAAGTTGCATTCACAGATCTCAAAGCACATTTTTAAGATCCCTGTAGCTTACTTAAACTATCATATCCTTAGAAGCTACATAAACTTTACAGTTTTCTCTCTCCAGTTATTCACCACAGGACACGAGTGGTTGGTTACTGTGAGCAGTCCTGCTAAAACAACTTCTTTTACATAAAGGAGTAGTAAAAAGTTACATTGAAATCTGTTGTGGGAGTGTATCACTTCTTAGAATCTGGTAACAATGTGATGAGTGTCTAGACCTAGTAGCAACTCTAGGAAAGTGCCCCCGGCTTTTTACACATGAAGAACTGAGCAAAACCTGAATCCTGTGTTGTTGCTTGCTGTTAAACTGACAAAGCTCTCCCTAGTTAACAGCATCAGAGATCAGCAAAGGAGGAATTGCACCTGAGTAAGCAGGAAGTACAGACCAAGCAGCTTCCAAATCTGTTAAAAATGGCAGACTTATTCATTACCTAGACAATCACTGAAGGTTCTGCTGTGGTAGTCTTGATTTCACTGGGAACAGAGGATCCAGGGCAGCATCAGTGTTCCCTGCCTGCTCCAGAAGATCCAACGACTGTCCAGTGGAGGAGGACCCTGGGGGTGCAGCCTACCTTGTCTAAGCTAAGCAAGGAAAGCAACTCCCCAGTGTCCTACTCCTTCACAGTTTGAACAGGGTCCTGGTGGCAGAGAGATGAAGGGAAGATTCTCACCCAGTGGCTGGCTTTGTCACATTTAAAGTAATCTCAAGGTGGAATTCTTCTCTGCCCTTTCATCTGCTCTGAAGACCTGGGGGTCACTTCTAGTAGCTGGGAGTCTCTGTCTGTCATAGTAAGCCTTGTCCATTAAACATTTTAAATGCCATATTCAGCAGATCTCTGAAAAGTTTTGAGGCCTGCTTGCTAATAAGGATATCTACACTGAACAAACTTTCCTTCTTTCTAGTAACTTGTTTTAGTTTTAACTTTGGAAACATATACAGGAGGCTAAATACACCTTGTTCCTGTTCTTAACTTGAATGTGTCAATTGTCTTCAAAAGTTTACAATAAGGCAGTAACTTTCATAAGGTTATGATTTTGTGATTTTATCTCTGTTATGTTTGAGCCTTAGTAATTTGAGGTGAAGATCCTTTATCATCTAAATAAAACATAAATGCCTTAAACTTTAGTCCATAGGAGACTGGTATCTTTTATAGTTTACCATTATAGAATAGCACAGATTTGTATGACTCAGTTTCTCCAAATAGCTAAAGCTTAACAAGATGAACAAGGACTAAACCAAGACAAATATCACTGTGAAGCAGAGTAGGCCTTAGAAATATATAACATATGACTCTGTATTCCTTATTTATCAAATATAGTGGGCTGGAGAGATGGCTCAGAAGTGAAGAGCACCAGCTGCTCTTCCAGAATATCCAGGTTCAATTCCCAGCAACCACACCACAGCTCACAGTTGTCTGTAACAATAGTTCCGGGGATCTGACACAGTCACAAAGACATTGAACGCATATAATGCTCACATGCTCATAACATGTAATTTTAGAATAAAAGGCCTACCTTGTTCATCAAACATGTGTTTGTATGTTGACAACAGGGTAATGTAGTAGACATGATTTAGTTCCTCCCAACACCACTGCCCTGTGCTCACACATGTGTTGATGGGAGGTGACAGGTGAGCTGAGCTGAGGGAGTGAGAGACTGAGGCATTAGGACAGTGAATCTGTGCATGTGACACCTGAGTCTGCCCCTGAGCACATCAGCCCTGTGCATTGTGAACCTTGTGGACACTAGACAGAGGAGGCAAGGGTCTCACACCAGGTGTGACAGAGTCTTCATCCCATGGAAAGAAAGACAAAACATGTAAAAACAAACGTGTCACATTTTTTTTACCACGTTTGCCTTGTTATAATCAGATCATAGTTAACCTAAGTCAGAAAAACTGTGGAAGGCAAAACCCCGTGATAAGAGTCACAGGGCAACACAGTTTGTCTCTGCCCTGGGCCATCTGTCTAGTCCCTGGACCAGCTTTTAAAATAAACATAAATCTAAAGTAGACTCATTCCACAAACCCTGGAATCTCCTCTAAAGTCAGCATCAGGATACTCAGAGCCAGGGAAAGATAGGGGCCATGGGCACAGCACAGATCCAAGAGGACAGATCAGAGATGAGAGCCTGTGGATCCCTCCTCTGTGTGGATCCTCCAATCCAGGGTTAGCTGGGAAAGATGGGAAGAACTATACAGAGGGCCCTGGAAGGAGGCAGGAACCCAGGAGAGTTTAGATCATCTGTGTAGCCCACCGTATGCTGAGAGCAGGGACCTTGTTGTGTCTGGTGGGGACAAGAATGGTAACAACACCTCCTACTGCTGTCACAATTAGACATCTATGAGGAGAACCATATAGGAAGCACTTTCAGGAACAAGAATAGGCCCAGTCCTCCATACAAACTAAAAACACAAGAAATAAACACAGAAGACAAAATAAAGATTCACAGTCATGACAGCAGCCTGGGCCATCCTATGACCCTGTGATCACAGACTCTCAGCATGTGCTTCACAGTGATGAAGAGAACAGAGTCCAGAGGAGACAGAGCTTAGGGTGACCTTGTCTTAGATAACAAGGATCTCATCTGGGCACATCCTCATTTACACTCAGCTCCCACAGCCTCATTTTATCCCACCAGATACACACAACATAGTGACACAATTCTGGAAGGTTCTCCATCTGTCATTTATTTCCTGCACAAACTCTAAGTATTCCCAATCCGTTATTTACCTGTCAATCAACCCTCAGGTCAAGGATGTGAACAATCTAGTTCACATTCAGATTCTTATTCTCAATGTGGAAGTGAGGAGCTGCAGCTCAGGGCAGCATGGAGCTGACAGGATGCAGATGTCCCCCAGTGTTTGGCTGGACCAGGAAGGTTGGCTGTGGAAGGGAACACAGGCAGTGCAGGGACAGGGTGCTGGTGTGCAGGGGTAGACTGAGCTCCACAGGTCTTCACATTGAGCCCATAGGATCACAGGGAACATTAGACACTGTTGTCTAAAGAGAACTGAGGGCTCTGGACATCACAGGAGAAACTGAACACAGTGTCTGTCACTCAGTCCACACCAGGCTGCTGTCTTCATGCTAGAGAACAAGAGTCTTGAACAATCACTGTGAAGACAACATACCAACAACCCACCACTCACAGGGGATTCTGGGAGTCCTTGAAACCCAATCATGTCCACATTGCCCCTCCCCAGTCAGGACCCAGAGTGTCACCTTTACAATCTGGGAGAGACATTTCAGAGCTCTGGGAGCTGTCGCTGCCTAGGGTAAAACAAAACAAATGTATATGGTTATGTATATGAATATGTACATGTATATGTATTCATATCATGGTACAACTGAAGCCCCCAGAGGATTTCTCTAGAGGAGCTATTATGGATTCTCAGAGCTCCCAACATCCCTAGCTTCACTCCAACATCCCCGGGATAATCCTGCCACCCACACTAACATGGAGCTGGAGCATAGTTCCCTCCTTTTCCATCTGTGAGAAGAAAAGCTGTGAGAGTTCAAGGAAGATTTTGACACTAGAAAGTTTCTAGAACTGACAGTAAACCCGGTTGGAAACATCAGCAATGCAGGGTGTGAATGTGTTTTCCATTAATGAGCAGAGCACACTTCTAAAGGAAGCTGAGAGAAAACTCAGACCTTGCCCTTTCCTACCTGTGTTTTTCCTCCTCTTCATCACAAAAGCCACCACAGCTCCAATGATGGCCACAGGTCCAAGGACAACCAGAACAGCAATGATTGCCATGTTAGAGTCAGTGGATGGAGGAGGCTCTGGGAAGGACAGGGTCAGGAAATGAAGGTGAGGGTCATGACCCCAGCTCTCAGCCCTGACCAGCTCAGGGTCTGCAGAAAAATTCAGCTTTCCTGGACCAAAGCTCTTCACCCACACCCTCCTTACCCCATCTCAGGGTGAGGGGCTCAGACAGACCCTCATGGTACACATGGCAAGTGTAAACCTGCTCCTTCCCTAGAGGCACCACCACAGATGCCCACTTCTGGAAGGTTCCATCCCCAGAAGGCCTGGTCTGCACAAACTCCATGTCCTGGGTCAGCTCCTCCCCATTCAACTGCCAGGTCAGGGTGATGTCAGCAGGGTAGAAGTCCAGGGCCCAGCACCTCAGAGTGACATCACCTTCAGATCTGGGGTGATGGGTCACATGTGCCTTTGGGGGATCTGTGTGGAAGATATAAGAAATCCCTCAATTAACAAGACAAACATATCTACAGAAGTCTCAGTTAAATCAATTAAGACACTGAACCATGTATCTGTTTGAACACTTGAACTGTCATTGCACTTTTGACCAGTAGGTAGAGCTTGTCCCCTCAGCACAGAACTGCACATGTTCCTGGGGGGCTCAGAAGCTAAGAGGGTATCCACATGAGCCAGTGTGTCAACCTGGTTGTTCTTATGTGATGTTCTATAGCATGAGACAGGTAGTCAAAGAATGGAGGATAGAATGAAAAATAAGTAATTCAATATGTGTTTGAGTTCATATCTAAATTAGAAATTAGAGCCATTTGTCACTGGCAGGGTGCCACCACTGAGACTCAACCACTGTGGTCATGTTTCTGACCAGAATAAATGTCACTCCAAGTGAACAGCCATTACAAAGTGTGTAGCAGAAATGTGGTGAGCCTCTGACACTCAGCCAGAGAAAATGACTTCCAGCCTCTGCCTCTGGGCCAACAAGGTACAGGTATGTTACACAGGATCCCTGGATTGTGCTGTGGACCCCAGTGCAGCACTCAGTAAAACACTGTGGGCTCACAGGGTGTGTGGATCTTCCCTCTCACCCCAGGACTGGATTGCAGAAAACCCTGTCTCTCAGAAAGTCCAATTCCTGATTCACTAGGTGGAGCACTGTAACTTGTGGGGGAAGAAGAAGAGCAGGAGGCTTCTGGATGTTTAGTCCTGATCAGAAACAGTCTTAGTTCACAAGAATCTCTCCTTTAGTGGAAACCCTGAATTAACTTGTCCAATCATCTAGTCTGTGGAAACTGATACAAATGATAATATAAGGGCATGGAGAAACAGTATCACTCCAGTTCATATAAAAACTGACCAAGAGCAAAATAATGCCAAATAAAAAGTAAAGAAAAAAAAGTAAGAAATAAGAAATAGGAGAAGGATAAAGAAAAAAGAAAAGAAAAATAAATTCCACAATTTGTATTCCTCCATGGAACCTTGTGACCATTCACCACTGTAGGAATAGATAGAATTGGGTTGTAGGAAGGATGCAAACCCCACAGACAAGGTGCAGGGGTTCGGGGCATCTGCCAGAATGTATTCTTTGGAAAGTTTTAGAAACTCGGGAAACCAGTCTTGTGTAGGGGAGTCCATGTCTCCCACCAGTGTAATGGAGACTTCAGGTCCTGAGGTGTAAGGGCTGACACACTCAGCATGACAGGAGTCAGTGTCCTCAGACAGCAGGTGTGGGCAGAGAACCTGGCTTACAAAAGGCCATGGCTGACTGCAGGGAGTCCCTGCTGTTCCATCAGGAAATTCTCTCCTTCCCTCCTGAGACAGACTGGGAACTGTTCAGGGAGAAGGCTGAACCCTGGGATAGTCAGTGCAGTCACTGTGATGAGGATCAGGAGACCCAGGGACACTCTCTCCCCTCTGAGGCAGGGGCATCACCCCAGGTGAGGGTTTCTTCTTCCTCAGGACTGAGCCCCAACCCTAGGGCAGAGGGAGGAGCTGCCCGCAGCCCCTGCACCTGTGCACAGTAGCATCTCCTTCCCGCACTCCAGGTATCTGTGGAGCCACTCCACGCACTCGCCCTCCATGTAGGCCCTGAATCTCTCTGCAATACCAGCCTGCTCCCACTTGTGTTTTGTGATTTGCGCCACCATGTCCGCTGCCGTCCACGTTTTTAGGTCTTCATTCAGAGTGATGAAATCGCGACCATCATAGGCAGACTGATGATACCCGCGGAGGAGGCTCCCGTTGGACTCCACCTCACAGCCATATGTCCTCTGGATGGTGTGAGAGCCTGAGAAACCCTGGAGTCAGCCCTGCCCCGGCCACGGCCCCACCCAATCACTGATTCCTCCAAACTGAAGGGAAACCGCTCCTGGGTATTTTCTCTTTGGAACCTCGGACTCCGCACCCGGGATGTCTCTGACCCCTTTGTTGACATAGAGGGGTCCTTACCTTGGACCCGAGGTCACTCACCGCCCTCGCTCTGGTTGTAGTCGTGGAGCAGGTTCCTCAGGCCCACTCGGAAACTCTGCTCAATGTTCTTGACACTCTGTGTCATCCCCTCCCAATACTCTGGCCCCTGCTTCTTCACCCAAGGCACCCGCGGCTCCATCCTTGGATTCTCTGAATCGCTGTCGAAGCCCACGAACTGTGTGTCATCCACATAGCCGACAGAGATGAACCGGGGCTCCGCAATGCAGGGACGAGACACAGCGGTGTGGAAAAACCGCAGCGAGTGTGAGCCTGGGGTTGGGGGCGCGGTGAGACCCTGACCTCCTCCTGGGACCACAGGCAGGTGCACAGGCCCAGAGGGGAGCAGGGCGGGACTCTGGACGTGGGTGGAGAAGGAGCGGAGAGTCCAGTGGGCGAACCAGGGACCTGGCTTCCCCGGTGCCACCCTCGCCCCTCCCCACAGAGGCAATTTCCCTTCAGACCCTGCACTCACCCCTGTGAGTCTGGGTAAGGGCCAGGGTGGCCACCTGCAGCAGGAGCAGCATGCACGGTGCCATTGCCCCCTTTGAGATCCAGGGCATCTGAGTCCCTAGGGCTGAGTGGACTTTATAACCAGTGCGCTCTGAGATGCTGGTTGATTCCGGAGATCGCCCCACCCAATGGGGACGAGACCTGACCGCGGATCATCAGTGTCCGGGCAGAAGGACCTGACACAGTAGGTGCAGAAGTAAAACTGAGGAGATGGGGAATCCCCAGGCTTAAGCTTCCCCACCCCTGACCTCACCACCTGGAGACTAAGACTTTGCCTGTACACTGTGCTGTGGACAGAGTGCTGTTTGTCATGGTGTCTTCAAGTTCTGACCCAGGCGCTGTCTGAACACCAGAGAGACCAGCAGGAAAGACTCTCTGTGTCCTCTCCTCCACCTTTCCTCTTCCTTCTTCTCTTTAGAAGTAAGAACCTGGACTCTTCTAGAAAAAAAGTCACTTCCAGGAATACAATGTCAACACAAGCAGTTGAGGATGCAGCAGAGAGATGCTTCTCCTTAAAAAGGAGGTGCTGGCCTGCAGGTCCCACGGAGACCCCACAGACACTAGCCTTGTTCACCTGCAGTGTTGAGCTCACACAGACAAGCCTGAGTGCAGGACACTCATCAGTAAAGAGGAGACATTGCCTCTTCTCCCAGGATCTGTCTTCTCAGGTTCAGGCTTAGACTCAGATGCAACAGAGAGATGCTTCTTTTTAAAAGGACGTGCTGGCCTGCAGGTCCCACAGAGACCCCACAGACACCAGCCTTGTTCACCTGCAGTGTTGAGCTCACACAGCCAAGTCTGAGTGCAGGACTCTCATCAGTAAAGAGGAGACATTGCTTCTTCTCCCAGGATCTGTCTTCTCAGGTTTGGGCTTAGACTCAGATTCCTCCTGTTTCTTTTGAGATGAAGCATCTGTAGCTCCAGACAGGTGTTTTATTTACAAGGATCTTCATTCTCAGTCCTGAGATTGTCTGTGTGGACCTGTGTCATTGTCTCTGCACTGTAGACCTCCTTGTCCACTGGGAAGAGGGTTTAATATCATTGGAAACATAAATCACTCCATTCTCCATGGTTTGTTCCAAGATTCTAAAGTGATTTTCCAAACGTGGTTGACATTTGGAACCGTAGAGTGGTGTATATCTGTAGTGTGGGATTTCCCATGCACCCCCATTTTTAGCTTACAGGACAAACAGAGACATCCTCCATAGGTGTTAATGTCCTTAAGGCATGATGGTCTGATTGTCAAGGAAAGCAAGCAAAGGAATCAGCACTGGACCTGGCATTTGCGTGAATAGGAACCATAATGGGTTTCTGACATCCTGCTAGTGAGCAGTCTCCAGTCCTGATTATCTTGTTCTTCCCATGATATGTTCTCATGACACAAAACAAGGAAAGCATAGTGTTAGGAGGAGTGGGGATAACACCAACATACTGTGTGTCAAGGAGGGTAAAAACAGCCATGAGAATGACACAGAAGGAGCCTTGTGTGGTTTTGGGGGGTGGGGGTGGGAAACAGTTTCATCGAGCTGTGTCAATGAGGACATGAGTGTCCTTGCAGGTGATCTGGTTGTGTGCCCTAGGGTTCCTTCATGGTCTCCTCTTTGTTTTCTCTGTGATCCCCAGGCATCACCTCTTTCTGATGGAGGGATCTCGTCAGACATTGCAGGCTGATACCCAGTCAGTTGAGGTTGGTCCCCTGGAAAGATACAAATAAATCCCCTTCCTACTGTTAATAGGTAACCTGTCCCCCTCCAACACCTGTCAAATGGGTCCTTCCGTCTGACCAGGATGGGTTGTATTATGTGGTGGTCAACTCCAGTGACAGACAATGAAAGGTTTGCCTTGGGTGGCATAGATGTTGAACACATTCAGTGTAAATAATGCCAGGTTTAATTTGGTATTTGGTGGTAGGAAGCCTTGTTTTAACTAATTATTTTTTTAAGTGTTTGATTTGTTCTTTCAATGATGGCTTAGCTCTGAGGGTTGTACGGGATACCAGTATGGTGGAAAATTTTCCAAGACGTGCAGAAACTGTAGAATTGATGGGTCTTGAAAGCCAGTTCAGCATCAGCTTTGACATGGAGAGGGAGCCCCATAATACAAAAATTGGAGAACATGCCATTATTAGGGTTTTATATGGAAATGGGTATCAATGATAATGAACACAAATTTCTGTGTAACAAATGATGGGATGTGGGTGACATCATTCTTGCAAGAGGGCATTAGTCTCAGGGCTCTGAGGTTGGTGCCCAATTGTTGTATAGCAGGGGTGTGAATTAGGGAGGCACAGGAGGAGCAAGTTCTGAGGGTGTATTTGAGGTATTTTATGGGGGTATTCTGGAATTTGAGCTGTAGCCCTTCCAGATTAATATGGTTATCAGATGGGAGTTCTTTAGCAGTGAGGAGTGACAGAGTAAAGGCCCCAGTTGTGTCAATCTTACCAGCTGATGTGTTGCCATCAGACAGGGGTCTGATAAGGGATGAATATGACCACACATAGCTGACTGAAAAAATAGATATGTACTAGTCTAAAGTATTTTTAAAATCTTGATTATTAGGCGGGAAAAAGGGTCACTACCAGGTCTGACAAATGAGCAGGCTAGCCACAGGAGTAAGCTGACCATATAAGAGCTGTCTGAACATAGACTAGCTGATTCTTTTAGGTATGTTAAGACTAGGAAGATGGAATACAGTTCTTTAAATCGGGGAGATTTATCTGTGAGAGGGGGAAAATGTGACTCAGAGCCGCTGTCTCTTTGGTATACTGTGTAGATGGCATCCTGTGGCTCTCCATCAGTAAAAGCTGTGGGACTTGGGATTTCAGACCAAGAGCACAGTGGAGAAGGAAGCCACCTAAAGACTGGGGTGAATGAAGGAATTTATCTTTGGGGTAATAGTTGTCTGTCTGTCCTGGGAAGCCAATGAGGCTATTAGCAAAAGAGGTGTGGTTTCTCAGGAGCCATTGGATGTCTGAGATGAGGACGGGAAAACAGTTACACCAGGTTTTTACCTATAATTTTTAAGGTATGATCTCTTTCTGTCCTAATAGTGGATAAAGTGTCAACCTCGATTAGTAGTTGAGGCGCTACCCCTGTAGGAGCACGGAGCCATTCTAGGATCCCCTGAGGTTGATGTAAGGCTCCAACCACTGTGGGAGAAGAACTGAATGTAAAGACCTGGATTGTGTGTTGTGGATCATAACATGCCAGGTGTTTCTAATGTGGTGTTTAATAGAACAAAGGGTCCCTCCTGCTACTGGCATCAGGGAGAGAGGAGAGAAGGTGGTCCTTGTCACCCTTAGGAAAATGGAATAGAGGCTGTGATTGCCTGGTTGGTATGGTGAGCCAAGACCTAAACCACTTAATATTGCCTAAGAAGCTTTGAAGGGGATTTAGGGTTAATGCACTGGGGAAGCCACTGACAGGTGTAGCTGGCCAGACTCAGGATCCATGGATTTTTCTCTCTAGGAATGTGATGGGTTGAATAAGTTGAATCTTTCATTTTTAAAGATTTATTCTATTTTATGTATGTGAGTACATGGTAGCTCTCTTCAGAGACACCAGAATAGAGTATTGGATCCCATGACATATGGTTTTTAGCCACCGTGTGGTTGCTGGAAAATTGAACTCAGGACCTCTGGAAGAGTAGTCAGTGCTCTTAACTGCTGATCCATCTCTCCAGCCAGAACAAGTTGAATCTTAACTTTGGATAATATAATGCCTTTTCTGTTAGGACTTTTATGGCTTGTTGTTTAAGGTTCTCTGAGGTTAGGTTTTGATTTTGCCTTTTAGCTTGTCATATTAAGAGGTCATCCAAGTAATGAAATATACAGAGGCCTGAGTTAAAAGGGATTTCAATGCACCAGCTACAGCTTCTTAACAAATGGTGGGGCTGTTAGCCATGCTTGAGGGAGTTCCCTCCACTCAACCCTATCCTGAGGTATTGACTTTAGGTACTGAGAAGGCAGTTAGGGGGTAAATGGTGCCAGGCCTGGAGTGTACATAAACAGACCTGCTTAAAGCAGCCATCAGGGAGTAATGCTTACTAAATACCTGTGGAGAAACTACACTGGCCGAACAATTGGCTATAGTTCCAATTTATTAATGGAGGGAGGTTGTCCTTGTTGGGGTCCTATTTCTTGTTTATGTGTGTCATTTTTTTTCTAGCCTGAACCAAACATTCATCTCCAAAACAAGACTTCCCACTGTGTAAACAGGAGGCTAAGGAAAGGAGCTCGCACATATCTCTCCAGTCTAGGGGGTTAAAGGTCACTCCTGAAGCTTTCTATAATAGATTTCATGCCTGGCGCATGAATTCCATCCTCACAGATGGCTTTGCATTATTTTTTTAAAGTCTGTTACTGGGAGGAGACACCAAGCCAGTGGATATTGTCTTGATACTTGTAGATTAACAGGGAAGGTCCCTGTGGATGGAGGTTCTGGATTCCTGGGTCACTGTGGCTGAGGATAATTGTTCCCAGTGTTTGTGAGATTACAGAGCTGCTCTGACTCGGGGTTTGGGGAGGTGCTGTAGATGTAAGCATTTCTGCTCAGATGGAAGGGGATCTTGGGACTTGGAAGTCCAAGAACCACACAGCTTTGAGGTGGGACAGTGTCCCAGTGGAAGGGCATCCTGAGATACAGGGAACCAGGATCCACACTGCTCTGAGAGGAATCTTCCTCAGTAGAGGCATTGTAGCTTCCAGGGGTGTGTCTCCCCTTCTGAGCTGAGGATCTCAGGAGCCTCTGCCCAGCTCCTTCTCTTCCTTTCTTCTTGGCTTTTTCTGATGAGAGAGGAAGAGAGAGAGAGAGAGAGAGAGAGAGAGAGAGAGAGAGAGAGAGAGAGAGAGAGAGATCACACCAGGCAGCAAATCTCATGAAAGAGATTCATTGCAGGATCCAGGGTGTGAAAAGATTAGTCCAGGAACTGCTGCCTTTGGCTTTGGGAAAGAACAGCACGGAATCAGTAAAGGGCAGGGCTTATATAGGATTTCTGAGGGGGCGGAGCTTCTCTGGGCAGAGATTTCCAGAGTGAGGATTGGTGAGATTTCAAGTCCTGAGCAGGGTGGGAAGAGTCTCAGGGATTGGTGGGTTTTCCTGCCCAGGAATTGGTGCTTTTTTTTTTTTTTTAACCGCCTCTTTTCCCTGCATTGAGGCCAAGGCTTAGGGTGGAATGTCCTTCCCAACTGCAGGTGGAGTTTGCTGAGGCGCCATCTGTGTGGGGCTGCTGGGGGAGGCTCGAGAGAAGGCACTAACACTGTGTACAGCTCCTTTGAGACAGCTCCTGCAGTGTTTAAGCAAGGCAGTAGGCTGAGGCAGGAAAGAAGGTGTCATCACAATGGACTGCTCCTGAGGATCAGCTCCTGCAGAGTTGGGAAAGGAAATGCACCACCATGTATAGCTTCTGTGAGCCATTTTACTTATTTGGACATAATCTGAGGCTGGAATGAGGGGCCTGTATTGTGGTTTCCTGAGGCCTGGCCAGGACATGGCGGTGTGAAAACACCGCAGGGAGTGTGAGCCTGGGGGCAGCAGGCAGAGAGACCCAGACCTCCTCCGGGACCCCGGGCTGGTGCGCAGGCAGGAAGGGGAGCAGGGCGTGGGGCTTGGGATGCTGGTGGAGAAGAGGCGGAGCTTCCCTGGTGCCACCCCCACCCCTTTCCGCAGAGGCCCTATCCCTCAGACCCGGCACTCACCAGCAGGCGTCTGGGTCTGGGCCGCCCCAGCAGCAGGAGCAGCGTGTGCAGCGCCATAACCCCCATCTGGAATTCGTGGCGTCAGAGTCCCACGGGCTCCATGGACTTTATAACCCGTGCCACCCAATGAGGGTGAGACGTGACAGTGCGTCATCAGTGTCCAGGCACTTACACAGAAGGACCTGACACAGGTTACTAGCAGAAGTGAAACTGGGGAGTTGGGGAATCCACAGCCCTGGGCTTCCCCACCCCTAATCACACTGCCTGGAGACTAAGACTTCCTCTGAACCCTTTGCACTTGAGGTAATGTTAGTTTTTGATTCCAGATGAACAAGATAAATTCCACTCATTTGAATGCTAACTTGTAACAGATCATGACATCCCAACATCCAGAGCATTCCTGCAGAGAAAAGTGTCCCCTTTCCCCATCTTTCCTTCCACTGCAGACCCTCCAGGATCTCACCTGTTGAAGATGATAGAGAAGCATCACGTTCCTAGGCAACAGCGCCCCCTGGTGGAAGAAACACTGCGGACTCAGACTGAGCCCACAGAGCTGAGGGTAAAGGGGATTCAGGCTGGCTGAGCTGTCCCGGGGTCTCAGGTCTCATGCTGCCCTGTGCTCATCAAACTTACATCCAGAAGAACTTTCCATGCTTTTCCACCAGTGGGAAGAAAACTCCCTGTAAGAGGGGAGGCAGGAGGCAAAGCCATGAGTGCTAAAAGGACCTGCAAAGCCCCAAACAGAGCAGTTCCAGAACTCTGACAGGGACTGTGATGTTTCTTTGATATCAGCTACATGTGGGATGAGCTAAAACCCCAAAATAGAGGATAACATCTGTGAGGTGTTTTTGCTTAATGTGAAATGGGAAGACTGATTTCTGATCAATCCTTTTTGAGGTAGGGAGACACACCTGTAATCCAGAATATTTGACTGAACCCTTCCCCCATTTGTAATCTGGGCCACACCTTCTGCTGAAAGCCTACATGAAGACATGGAAGAAGGAAAGGCTTGCTCTTTGCTTTCTCTTGCTGCATCTGTGAGACATTCCTGCTGGCCCACCCTTGCTCTGAATAATGACAGCAGACTTACATTTATTTATGAATGCCTAGGCTTCATGCTAGGCCTGCTCCCAGCTCTCTCATAATTCAGTTATCCCATTTATACTATTCTAAGTCCTGCCAGGTGGCTGGTCACCTCTCCTCAGTTACACACATCCCTCTTCCTCCGAGTGTGCGTGGTGAATCCCCCATGCTTCTCTCTTCCCAGAGATCTTCTCTCTGATCTGAGTCCTGCCTTCTACTCTCCTTTGCTATAGAACATAGGGTTTTTATTTTACCACTCAGAAGGTGCTTTAGGTAGGCAAGGTAGGACAGAGACTCATCTTTACACAGTGTACAACAGCAATACCTCAACATTGCCCCCTTTAGTCCTATAAAAGGCTCTTTCTCTGGCGTCATCAACTATTTACAATTAGAACAAGTATAAAAGTGTAATTACAAAAGTTAAGAACCTAGGTAATTAAGTTAATAATTTTTAATAAATAATTATTGATTCTTTAATCAATTCTTTATTTGTTTACTTAAGAAGAATTCATTTTAAAAATTAAGAATGTTCATTAATTCTTAATATAAAAATATAAGAACAACGTTCAAAATTTCTGGTTCAAAAAAAAAGGTGTAGCTCATTTGCATTTGACAACCATTGAGAAATTACTCTATTATCTATTCTATGAATCCAAAGTTCTATCTATCCTATGAGTCCAAAGGTCTTTGTCTAATTCCCTTTCTATCATAGCTTGAAGTTCTTTGCATAAAAAAATCTTCCTAGACCTAGATCATTTTATTTTTTAAATGATAGCCAGTTTAAAAAAATATTTATTTATTTTATTTATGTGAATACATTGTAGCTATCTTCAGACACACCAGAAGAGGACATGGATCCCATTACAGATGGTTGTGAGCCACCATGTGGTTGCTGGAAATTGAACTCAGGACCTCTAGAAGAACAGTCATTGCTCTTAACCACTAAGCCATCTCTCCAGCCATAAATTATTTTCTTAAATCTTAAACAACTTAAGCTTACTGTGAGACTATAACTATCTAGTCTTCTATCCCGTCCGTGACCTGAGAAGGATAAATATTACCTGAGAAAACAGGAAGTGCAGAGCAAGCAGCTTCCAAAGCTACAGAAATGGCAGAGATCACTGACAGCCTGGACAGTCACCCAAGATTCTCCTGCAATGCTGGGCCATCCATCTTCAGGCTACTGGCCCAGTAAATGACAGACATTTTTTTGTGAAGCAGGAATATTGAAGGACTTCCCCAACTTGTCTCGGCAAAGCTCACCGGTCAGCTTCCTCTGTGTTCTGCTTGTCCACAGTTAGGACAGCATGCAGTCTGCAGTTGAAGCAAGGGCAGGTGTTTGGCTGTTGTCTAGCTTTGCCACATTTGAAGCAAATTCCACATGGAGGTCCTTCAGTGCCCATCATTCTCTCTGAAGTAGAATGGGGGGCTGCCAGACACAGTCATGTCTCACTGTTATGGAAAGCCTTGTGTTAATAAAACATTTTTGATTGCCATATTCTGTAGATCTCTGAGATTTTTTAAGACCACCTATCTATAGTACATCAGAATAGGCAAATGTTGCTTGTTTCTAGCTATCTACTATCTGTTCAACTTTTGAAACATCTACAAGAGGCTAAGGAGAGCTGATTTCTGTAATTAACACAACTAGTACCTGACATGTCCATAAGTTTGACTGACTGACTACCAACTTGCATTTCTTAATTATCTTGAACTCTTTGCAATCATTTCTTTTCAAGGACTGGAACTTTACAATACATTTTAAATTGCGTTGCAGAGGTGCAATACCTTAAACAAGATTTGAAACATGTATACCATATGTTGCAGCACAATATAAGCTCAAATTTCTCTCAATATACAAAAATCCAAACCAATGTAAAATATGTGAGATTAGTAGTTGTTGCTCTTTAGTCTAAAATTAGAGCCAACAATCTACCCTTTGGTCGTATCATTTCTTTATAGTCCTGACATGGAAACTTCTTGGAAAGTCAGTTATACCAAGTGATGGTCTGCTGATGCACACACGTGAAAGACTGTTTTGCTCAAGCAGACACAGGTGAAAGGATGTTTTGATGCAGCAGACATGTGAAAGGACCTGTGATGAAGGAGTATAAATATGACCTCACAGACAGTCGGAGACGAGCACTGAGCATTTGGTCTGGTTTGCTCCGCCTTGCTGTTTATCACTAAGGATATGCATGTATTGGTTTGCCCTACATAGTTTTTGAGATCCAATTGTGGTAAGGCTGCCACTGAGAGAAACTCTCCAAAGAATTGCTGCTGAGGTTCCTGTGGCTTCTTGGTTGGTGAGCCTTGTGGTTTCTTCAGGATTGAACTACAGTTGCTGGTTCGGGCGTGGTGTCTGCCTGCCGAAAGGACTGAACTGCAGCTGGTGGGGGTCTGGGGAAAAGAAGACTGAACAGCAGCTGTTGATTTGAATTTGCTGTTTGCCATGGGACTGAACTGCTGACAAAGAAGATTGAGCTTGCCCCCTAAGAGCTACTGTCAACCAGGTCCACTTCCCCTATATGCTAATAAATTTTCTTTCCACTACCTCTTCTGGGTAGTGGGCAAAAGGAGAGGCTGTACATTTACTAAAGTAGGTTGGAAAAAATTAATGCCTACAAACCCCTTATTTTCCTTTTCATCTCTTCTCCCACTCCGACACTAACATGAGATAGTAGAGAAAGAAAGACAGAAGAAAGAAAAAGAGAGAAAGAAATTCCTGAATCTAATCACCTTTCCTTTGTTTCCTCCCTGACCAGGATCTTTAACCACTTGTGACCAACCCTACTTTCCCAAGGACAAACATTCTACACCCACGCAACCACCAATTTCTACCACCCCACTCTTGGGAGTGAGAGCTTAGTGTTCTTAAATTGTTTCCTACTTCTGGGAATGATGATGTCTTTCAGGGGCCCTAAGATAGTTAGGATAATGGTCCAGTCCTAAGAAAGCCAGCTGTAACATTTGCTGTGCAGTCTCTGCGTGAGGGGAAAGTGCAGGGCTTAACTGAAGTCCTGGGTGGAGCCGTCTGTGAGGCTGGAAGATTTTAACTAGATGTTCTGAAGTTGTTCTGGATGCATTATTTTAAGGAGACAGCTACTGAGGCAGTTTAAGATTGCATCGTCCAGGCTATTTGTCTTGTCTTCTTTGGTGTCTTGTCCTTTCTCTGTAAATACACAAACTTTTATAGGTAACATACATTTCTGTGTTAACACATGTATGGTTAATTTCTATAAGTCTGTTTTGTGCTATGATCTCTATAAGTCTGTTTGCACTATATCCCCAAGCTGCAATGTAAATATGCACCCATGCATGACATAGGAAAGGGTGACTGGAGAAGCCGTGTGGACTTCGTAGCCAACAAGATTTATTGGCTATGAACAGCTGAAGTCCTGTCTAGAGACATTGATGTCTCATCCATTTTCAGAGCTGTTTCCCTGTAGAGGGAGGAGAATTCATGTTTTGTTTTGTTTTGTTTTGTTTTGTTTTGTTGTTCTACTTGTCTTCTTCTTTCATTTTTGCAGCCAAGATTTTCAGGAGTTCTCCCCTGGTCAAATGTAATCTTTATCAATTTTGAAGGAATTCACAGCCTTCCTTCTCTCTTGTTGAAACAGAGGCAAAACATCTCCCTGAACTCCACACATTTCCTTCATTCCATTCTGAGGTTCTCACATACATATGCTGATCTAATCCAGCAGTCCTTTCTCAACTCCAGTGTTTTTCAGTGGCTGTGTTACCTGTCTCTAGACCTACAACCAGACTTCAGACAAAGTAGATTCCAGGAGGGGAGGTAGAGTGTGTAGTCCATGAGGAGGAGCCCTGCACTTTTGTGCACACATGTAAAGAGCTTGACAAGTTTGCTAATTCATTCAGCTGAAGTCTGGGGAATATGAGTCGGGGTGGATTTTGAGGATGTGGGATATTGTGGGAAGGAACATAGATCTGGGTCAGGCTGAGTTTTTGATATGGAAACACCGTGTGGAGATTTTATATTTAATATAGAAGCTTTCACGTTTTAAAAAGTTGTCAAATGTTTGTTTGAATGGTTGCCTGAAGCGTCTATCAAAAGATGGTCTACTGAGAATGAGTTGAAGAAGTCTAATATCTCTTGCTTTATGCTGCTAGAGGGATTTTAAGGCTCAGGGGAATTGCAACGGTAGAGTGGTTATGCTGTATACAGCCTAAATCTTTGCTATGGGACAGCCCAGAAAACATGCCCTTCACTGATCCTATAAGACACAAAATACTGAGAGGGGCACCAGCACATGGGAAGAGCTTTGTCGTTGTCCTTTTCCTTGTGCCAGATATTGTGGCTGGAGATGCTGCTGATGAATCAGATGAATTAAATGCAGTGGGTTTAATTCTTCACAGGGGCCAGGTAGCAGCACCCAATTTCTAAAGGCAGAGTATTTATAACTACCACAATGTGAAGCACAGAGAACGTAATGTTCACAATAGGCTACCCTACCAGGTAACGGTCATCACAGGCAAAGTGAATTTTATGGTGCCTTGACTCCCAAGGAACTTTGGTTGTGACTAATCAATCATGATGTTTCTATGCATGAAACACATAAGAAAATGTCTTAGTCAGTGTTGTATTGCTGTAAAGAGACCTCATGAACACAGCAAACCTCATTAAAGAAAGCATTTGGTTGGAGCTTACTTACAGTTCCAGAGGTCAGTCCATTCTCATCACAGTGAGATGCACACAGGCAGCCATGGGGCTGGGGAAAGGGCTGAGAATTCTACACATGGATCCACAGGCTGCAGGAAAGGAGAAAGAAAGAAAGAAAGAGAGAGAGAGAGAGAGAGAGAGAGAGAGAGAGAGAGAGAGAGAGACCACTAGGTAGGCCTGGCTTGGCATTTTGAAAACCAAAGCCTTCCCTCTAACTCAGGTAGTCAGACAAGGCAACATTACTTTAAAGAGGCCACACCTCCCACACCCTTGTCCAGCAGCGCTAGTCCTTGATGATCAAGATTTCAATATATGAGCCTATGGCAGCATCACATTCAAACCACAACATTCCACTTCAGGTCCCCTTAGTCTTGTAGAAATATCATAAGGCAAAAATGCATTCAGCTCAACCTTAAAAGTCCTCATAGTCTAATAGTCTATAACATTCTGAGCACATTTTAATCTTCAAATTTCCGAGTCTCTTCTGAGACCCATGTACTTTCTAAGCTGTAAACCCCTTGTAAAATCAAAATAAATAAGCAGAGAGATCACATTCTTCCCCCACACCATGGAACAGGATGTACACCACCATTCCAAAATGAAGGAAAAGGAGCATAGAGGGAAAATACTGAACCAAAGCAAGACCAGAAACCAGCTGGGCAAACTCTAAACTCTGCATCTCCATGTCTGATGTCAAAGCACTCTTCAGATCTCCAACTCCTGTCAGCTTTGTTGACTGCAACACACTTCTCTCTCTTGGGCTGGTTCCTCTCCCACTTAGCACAGATCTTTGAGAGGTGTCCATGACTGTGGCATCCCCAACATTTGTGGTCTCCAGTGGAATCCAGGCTTCACTTTCATAGTTTCACACAGAGGTCTCTCTGGGCCTCCATGCATGGACAGCCCTGCCTTATGACTGACCTCAGTGAAAATTCTTAGCTGCAGAAGAGATTCCATAATCCCTTTCTTGTATTTTTGACTCTGAGGACACCAGAACCATGTGGCTGAAGCAGACAAGTTCTGCTGCTTGCTGGAGCTGGAACTTCACCCCTGGTTCAAATATGTTTTCAACAGCATGCTGTTTTGGATAGTTTCCTTCACTGCTTAAACTTTAACTCCCTTTCAGAAGTTAGAAGCTGAGTTGGTTGTTGTCATCTTCAGGAGTGTGCAATCCCTGTCTGTTGATTGTCAGGGATACTTAACAGAATTGATTTTCCAAGGAAAATCAATCCTTAAGTTTCCTGTTCAGAAACTCAACATTTGACAATGGGCCACCAAGTTACCTTGTGGCCTGTGCTGCCTATAGTGAGTTGGATGTCACCTGACCCAACAAGTCATAAACTAGGACACACAGTGATAACCTATTATCAAATGGTAGAGATATATAAGGAATTGGGCCTGGACAGGTCCTGTAGGCACAAGGAAGTTACATGAAGACTTTGCACAAATGACTAGTGTGTCTACTCTTGTTAAAATGTCATCTGCTGCCAAGCATGCACCTACAGCCTCATGGGGTGCCTTATTATTGGAAGACTCAGGAAGAAGAGACTAGGGCCTGTCTCTCTGATTGACAGAAAGATGGGGTGGCTGTCAGAAGACACAGTTACAGTGTTACTCAGGTGACAGCAGTCTTTGGGGCAGAGTCATGAATAGTGGGACTTTCTTGGTCCTGCCAGTGGATGAATAAAGACACAGAGATTTTTTATTATTATTATTATTTATAAAAGCTTAGACACTTAGCTTGTCAGACTTTCTGCTATTCTAACGTGACAAATACTGGCCTATGTCCCCCCACATGACCTGTTCTTTACCTCTCTCTCACAGCCCTGGTATACCTGTCCTTCTCCATGTGATGCTGGTGAATCCTCCTGCCCCTGATTCTTTTCCCAGAGACCCTCTCTCAACCCTGAAGTCCCACCCTTACTCTCCTGTCTAGACATTGTCATCAGGCTAAGCAAGGGATGACAGTGTTAGGAGGTATGAGTGATGTAGATCACAAAGGGTAAATCAGATTTCCTCTCCAAAATGGGGGTAAGAAGGATCATGTCTGGAGTGCAGGAGATCCTTTAGGGCTTCTCTTAGTACTACCATGTCCTGTGATTAAAGTCAATGAGAATCTACAACAGCCTAATCCAGGCAGGATGACAAAGGGCACAGACCCTTCAGGAATGGTGGTATGGTCCGTCCTCCAAGAAAAGAGACAAGACCTGCTCAGGTGCTTGCCAAAAGAGAGGAAATTCAGAATGGGTAGTAGAGGAAGGTAGTTATAAATATCAGTCAGGAAACCAGGCGATCTGTCCCAGGACACTGAAGAAGACAGACACATGAAGCAGAGGAGCAGTAACTAACCACATGGCAGAAAGTAGTGTCAAATAAATGGGATTATATATTATGAGCTAGCCAGGGAGCCAGCCCGAGGTATTCAACCAAGGCATTAGCATATATAATATGAGTCTCAGAGTCCTTATTTCTCTAAATAAAGAGGCATTTTGGGAAACATATGGTTATAGTGATGAATACGCAAAAAGACATGTGACCAGTTGCAGAAATGAGGATTAAAATTTACATGCACATTTATGTTGTATTTGATTAAAAATGTATTTGTACAGATATTACATTTTCTTTTTCTGTTTCTTTATCATGTGATGTAGCATGAATTAAGAGAATTATCAATGATTACTATATTTAAATTTGAGGTACTAAAAGAATATCCCACAAGGGACATTGCCACTTTTTCTAAATTTATGATGCATTTGCAATTTTGTACAATTGGACAGACTGAACCTGGGGTAAGAGAAGGGCAAGTTAGTGATAGTTATCTCATGTTTCAATATATTATGGCCTGGATATTGATTTCATTTGGAAGTTAATCATGACACAAGGAGGTGTGATTGTTTGTCAAGGTGTATATCATAAAATTAATAAGTGGTGCTTTTCTCTAACCCAGCTTGCTCCCAAATAATTGACACAAAGAGACTATGTTTTATTCAATTAGCTTGAATGCAGTCAGGGATTTTCCCTTCAGCCCCAAATCCTCTGTTTTGCAGTTGTCACGGGTCCTTATGATCTTAGGGCTGAAATACAACTTCTGAGTGAGATTACACCTCAGGATCCTCACCCAATTGTTACTCAACACCACACTCTCCAGTCACAGTGATATAGACACACATACACACACAGAGACCAACACACACACACACACACACACACACACTGAAGAGGTCAGCTCAGGGCATTTGGGAAATTCCACCAGGCCCCCTCCCCACCTGGAAGAGAGAGAGGTCATGGAGCATGCAGGCACCTCCCTCCTCCAGAAGGGAGAGACTAATTACATTCCTCAGGAAGACCACAGGAGGGACTGACCGACCATTGCCCACCCCCCCTGCACTTAAGAGAAGCCCTTGCTACCTCATTCCCTAAGGACCAATCAGGTTAAAAGTCACACTGTTCTGCCAATCACATTCTGCCTAATGGCTGTGGCTCTATTCTACCCCTGAAAACTGTATTAAAGCTGGTCGAATCGGCTGCCCGGGGTTATCGCCTCTCCTTTGGATGCAGGTCAACCCCAGTGCACTGGAACAATAAACTCCTCTTGCTTTTGCATCCAGCTCCAGCTCCATGTGGGTGGGGTGGTGGTGAGGTCCCTGTTATCTAAGGCTCATCAGAGTCTTACACTTGGTGCATCGGCCTGGAATTGGCCCCCTGTGGGGATACACCTGAGAGCAGTGAATTGGAGGAGAGGCTGGAGCCCGTACTTGGGTTTTTGTCTGACTCCCTGTTTGTCGTAGTCTCTGTAAGCCTGTCTGAACTTTCGGTTTGCTAGCAAGCATCTGGGCTTCAAAAGTGGCAGGAAGACATGCCTTAATGTCACAAATGTGGGGAGCCTGGTGGAAGCTCCAAGTCCCCTGGAGGGAGTCGGGAAGACTCCCCTCCTTTAGACCCAGCCCTAGCATAAGCTAGCCAAGACACCTGATTACTGGGAGCAGCAAGACAGAATTGGCTGGAGCTGAGTCTTGCTATAACCTGGTTTCTGGGCCCATGGAAGGGGTGAATGGTGTGTGATTATCTTTCTCTGTGTTTGTTGGTATTGGTTATCTCGTTCTGTGTTCTTGGACTGACAACATTTTTGGACATTGGACAGACTGAATCTAAGAAGGGCAATTAGTTACTCTCTGCATCTCGGAATGGCCTACCTTTGGAGTAGGGTGGCCACCTGTAGGGACCTTCGACTTGCAGGTGATCAAAGCAGTAGAGGAAAGAGTCTTTAGGCCAGGATCCCTTGGGCACCCAGACCCCAAGTGTCCTATATAGTCACCTGAAAGAATCTAGCAGAGGACTCCCTGCCTTCCCAGGGATAAAAGCCTTTCTTTCCCCAGGAATCACCTTGCAGGTTCTGGCCATCAGGAAAAAGGAAACATTGGAGGAGGAATCCAAACCTGAGAAATAGTTGATCCTCCAAGACCCTTCAACAGCAGACCTGTTGCTCCAAGACCCTCCTCCTCCATATCCCACTACCCTTGCCCCCATGGCCCTGCCAGTGCCAGCAATGACCCCGGGGTCCTCAGCCCTTACGGGATCAGAGCCATTGTACCCCCATTTACTGGAGGGAAGAATAGGAGGTGACCCCCAAGTTTCTGGTCCCACCATGGGGACCCAAAATCTGAGAGCCACCTCCCCTGAAACCACGATGGGTCTCCTGCTGAGGGCATATGGGCCTCCAGATAAGGGCAATCAGGACATGCAATATTGGTCCTTCTCTTTGGCAAACTTGTACAACTGGAAAGCCCAACATCCCCTCCCCCATTTCAGATAACCCCAAGGGGCTGACTGATCTCTTTGAGACTGTTTTATTTACTCATCAGGCCACCTGGGATGATATTCAACAACTTGTGAGAGTGCTCTTAAGAACTGAAGATCGAGAAAGGGTAATGCAGGAAGCCAGAAAGAATGCCCCCTCAGACATGGGGGCACCATCGATTGGTCAGCCTGCTGTCGACAGTGGGTTTTCCCCTGACTAGACCTGACTGGGTCTTTAATACATCAGAAGGTAAGGGGCACCTGAAAGTCTACCACCAGGCTCCATTGACAGGTCTCAAGGGGGCTGCATGAATACCCACCAATCTGACCAAGGTTAAGGAGGGACCAGACAAGTTGCCTCCAGCCTTTCCAGAGCAACTCATGGAGGCATTCTGCCAATATATACACCCTGTGACCTCAGCAGCACAAAGCTACTGTGACTATGGCTTTTATAGACCAGGCTAGTGGGGAAAAGCTTCAGAGGTTAGAAGGACTACAGGATAAGTTGTTAAAGGATTTAGTGTAGGTTGCTGAGAAAGTCTACCACAACAGGGAGACAGGAGGAGAAGGAGAGAAAAGAGAAGGAAGAAGATGAAAGGGAGATGAAAAACGAAAGGTGACAGGAAAGGAATTTACAGAGAATCTTGGCTACAGTAGTTAGGGAAAGCAGAGAAGAGAGACTCCATTCAAAGAGAGACAGAAAATCCCTTGAAAAAGACCAGTGTGCACATTGCAAGGAGAGGGACCACTGCACCTGAGAGTGCCCCAACAAACAGAAGCCAGGGGTGAAAACTCCCAGGCTTTGGGAAAAGTGCCTCCCAAATGGCAAAGGTGTTAGCCCTAGGTGGAGACAGTGATTGGGGTAGACAGGCTTCAGACCCCTCTTTGAGTCCAGAGCAACTCAGAGTGGAGGGGAAACCCACTCAATTCTTGGTGGACACAGGGGCTCAATACTCAATCCTCCTCCAAGCAGCTGGTCCCATTTCCAAGAAAAAAATCTTGGGTCCAAGGAGCCACTGGCACCAAAATGTATTCATGAACTACCGGAAGAACAGTGGACCTAGGGATGGGCCAGGTTTCCCATTCATTTATGGTCATCCCAGATTGTCCCTACCCTCTGTTGTGGCAAGATGGGGGCCAGGATACACTTCCTGTCTGACAAGTCACAACTAACTGGCCCAAAATGAGAGCCCATGGGTGGAAGAAGACAGGGATGACAGAGACCGATAACCGCTTCCAGACTGGTGACTGGGTCTACAGAAGGAGGCATTGGGCACAAGCACTGGAACCCTGGTGGAAAGGACCCTTCCTGGTGCTGCTAACCACTCCCACAGTCCTCAAGGAAGATGGTATTGCAGCCTGGGTACATGTTTCTCATGTGAAACCTGCAGATGCCCTGCTCCCCAGGAACCCCACTGGATGGTACAGAAGACAGACAATCCAATCAAGCTTAAGATCACTGGACTTTGATCATGACTGTCTGGTGGGACCTTTGGATTCAGGTTCCTTCCCCCATCCTAAGTGCTCAGGGCTGTTTGTCCTCCAGAGTGTTGTCATGTCGTCCCTCTCCTCAGGAAGGCATAGGGAGCGTTCAGACATAAGGCTCCGAGCTGTCCTGGTACAGGTGATGGTGACCAAGACTTCGTGGGGACCGAAGTGGCTGAAACCCAAATCCTAAGGAGAATGTCAGTTTCCTGTTCACATTTTTTAGTAGAAATGAGAACTTAGTGTAAAAGATTAAGAATGTGGCTTCTGGAACCTGATTGCCTGAGTCCCACTTCCAGCCCCATCTCTTGAAAGCTATGCTGTTTTCGGTGCCAAAGCTTCCCACACCTATAAAGTGGAGACGTTATTAGGACCTACCTTGTAGGTGGTCGTTAGGATTAGACGAATGAGTATGTTTGAGGTGCCCCTGACACATGGGTAAACACTGTGTAAGCTGACAACTTTAGCCTCTGGAACTCCCTCAGGTAGATCACCTGGGATAGCAGGAGACTGAGGCCCTAAATTCAAAGGCAAGTTTGACTAATCCTAGTTTTTTCTCATTGGAACAACTCCAGCAACTCCAGAATTGCCTGATATTCTCAGTAGCCCAAAAATGTAGATTTGAGTGTATGAGAATCATTTACCCACTCACTATGGCAACCTCGCAAAAGCACCCCTGTATCACTTGCCTGACTAGAGATATCATGTTGTATTTTGTTATCAACACCTATTTTTGTATCCCACATTCATCCACCTGTCCCTCTTCAGGGGGGTGTTTCTGGACTTCAAGAGCCCCTACAACTTGGGGAGTTGGATATCACCTCTGATGAGTTCATCTTGGATGAAGTGGATGGTAAGTAGTGACGGGGTGCAGACAAAGTATTCTTTAGGAATATATTACATAACCCCAGTAGATGATCCTCTATGGTTTTTTTTTTAAAATGTACCTATAAAGTTTAATCTATGAATTGAGAAGATTTAATTTCTAATTTAGGCTTAGTAAGAAATGAACAGTAAGAGTTGAATGGTTATAGTAGTACACTATAATAAAATTGCTGCATTGCTTTTTGATTTTTGGGGTTAGTATTAAGTAAAAATAAGACTGTTTGAACAGAAATGTGCAGACAGCTAAGACAGAGTGATTGAGAGGCAGGAACAGCACATACCATAGAGCAAAGATGTTTCCTATCCAAGGCTGGGCGAGAGATTCTTCAGCTTCTCAGGATGCCACACATTTTAGATCTTACAAGTCACACTTTAATATTTTTGATCTGAGGTTGAGTAGACCATGAGGAGCTGAAACAGCAGAAAGTCCCACCAGGCAAAGCACTGTGCCTATAACTGGAGAGGATGGGGTCTGGAAGGGAAGGGGAGATGGGTGTGGTTTGTATGTGCCCAGTGTGGGCAGAGGGAGGTGTAGCAGGGGACCCTAAATATCAACTTGTTTCCAGTTCACATCCAGGCAAATCTGGAGGACGAGTTAGTGAAGGAAGCTCTCAGAACGGTGAGGCTCTCCACTGCACTGATCTCCCCCACCTTCCCTTACTCAGTGTCACCTCACTTGGTGGCTTCCCTCTAGCCTGTCACCCAGTCTGTTCTCGTGTCCTTTCACTGTGGCTTCTTCTGACTTTGTCATTCCCCCAGGGTGTGGATCTTCGACACTATTCAAAGCAGGTGGAGCTGGAGCTGCAGCAGATTGAGCAGAAATCAATCCGGGACTGTATCCTCCAGCAGAGGGAAAAGATGGGTGCTATTGACATGGGGTTTTGGGGTGTGTGATGCAGGTAGCCCCCACAGGGATGTTGTCTCTTTCAGGTCACTTTGGGGAGAACTTGTGGGCAGGTACTGCTAATCTGCAGAGCTCTGTGTTCAGTGTGAAGCCCTTGACATTTGTGGGTCAGATATCCAAGAGAGTGAAAACATAGCATCTCTGCACAATCAGATCACAGCCTGTGATGCCATCCTGGAGGTGGGTGGCCCTCACCTGTTGCCTTCAGCTCTTCCGTTTTTTTTCCCCAGTATTTTTTAGTCCCCCTTGGACAAATGAAGATCTCCCATTCTCCTTGGTTGCTGGATACTGGGGTATTCGCTCAGAGACTTGGGTGGCAGACTTGTCCCTGACCCCAATCCACCGGGAGTCATGCCCACAATGCTTTCTGCCCTCCACACAGCACATGGAGCAGATGCTGGGAGCTTTTCAGAGTGACCTCAGCTCCATCAGCTCTGAGATCCAGACCCTTCAGGAACAGTCAGGGGCCATGAACATCTGACTTCGTAACCGACAGGCAGTTTGGGGAAAACTTGGGGAACTCATCGATGGGCTGGTAGTGCCCTCTGCTCTGGTCACGTGAGTCACTGGTTTGAAGGGTCATAATGTCCAGAGCAGGTGGCTGGGCTGGGTTACCTACACAGTTAAAAACATAGGTCTTCAGGCTGGGGTTGTCAGGTGCCATGTAGAAACCAGGTGTGCCCGCTTCTGCCTGTAATCACATGCTTGGGAGAAGGGAGATAACATTCAAAATGTAAATACATAAAATAACCAATTAAAAATAAAACTCCTAACCCTTCTTTAGCTGCCATAGGCTAGGACACAGCTTAGGAGTGATCCAGGGCTACCTGAGGAGGTGTGGCTCAGAGATGAAAACTTTGTGCATATTATCTGGAAGGCATGAGAGCACAGAGAAAGGAAGAAATGACACGTGAGATGTTTTAAGGGCCTGTTTCAGGACTGACAAGTCCCCCCACCCCCGTCTAACCACTCCCATCCTCCCTTGCTCCTCAGAGCAATTCTGGAAGCTCCAGTGACAGAGCCCAGGTTCCTGGAGCAGCTACAGGAGCTGGATGCCAAGGCAGCTGCAGTCAGAGAGCAGGAGGCGAGAGGCACCGCTGCCTGTGCAGATGTCAGAGGCGTGCTCGACCGGCTCCAGGTCAAGGTGGGGAGTGGAATGCTTAGAGTCAGCTTCCCAAGGGCTTCCCACTGCTTCCCGCTGTGTAGTGCATCGCTGGCCCTCCAGATCCCCGGAAAATCTAAAGAGGCTGGAGATGTGGCTCAGTTGGTAGAGCACTTGCTTAGAATGCATGAGGCCCCGGGTTCTGTCCCCAGTGCTGTGTATGTTGGCATGATGGCACAAGTCTGTTGTCCTAGCACTCAGGAGGCGGAAGAAGAAACAGAGTTTGGGGCCAGCCCCAGATACATGAGACCCTGCCTCAAAAACAAGCAGTGCTCGCTTTGGTATCCTAGATACTAAAGTTAGAACAATACAGAGAAGATTAGCATGGCTCCTTTGTAAGTAAGGGATGACAGGCAAATTGTAAAGCCTTCCATACTTACAAAATGAAACAACCCAGAAAAATAAGGCCGGGCCTGGTGGTGCATGACTATACCCCAGCACTCAGGAGGCAGAGGCAGGCAGACCTCTGTGAATCCCAGGCCAGCAAGGGCTGCACAGAGAGACCGTGTTTCCACAATGAGAACAGAACTGAAGTATTGTTTTCCTTTCCTTTATCTTCACCCTGTTCCTGCCATACAGCAAAAGCCCACCCTCTCACGGCCTGTCTGTCTGTTCCCCACGTCTAGGCAGTGACGAAGATCCGTGAGTTCATTCTCCAGAAGACATACTCCTTCAGAAAGCCGATGACCAACTATCAGATCCCCCAGACAGCCCTGCTGAAGTACAGGTGACCACCTCAGGATGGGCACAGGGTGGCCTGTGAGACTCTCAACAGTCCAGCGTGGACATCCAGGGTGTCTGACTTGCCCTGGTCCTTCCAGGTTTTTCTATCAGTTCCTGCTGGGCAATGAGCGTGCTACAGCCAAGGAGATCAGGGACGAGTATGTAGAGACACTGAGGAAGATCTACCTGTCGTACTTCCGCTCCTATGTGGGACGGCTCATGAAAGTGCAGGTGAGCCAGGCTGGAGGTGAGGAGGAGGAGGAGGGGGGGGGAGGAGGAGGTAGGGGAGGAGGGCAGAGCTCCCCACCTGCTGGTGGTGGAGAGTGATTGTTCACCTCTGTTATTTTCTCTAGTATGAGGAAGTTGCTGAGAAAGAGGATCTAATGGGTGTAGAAGACACAGCAAAGAAAGATATCCTGAGAGGGGAGACTCACATGCCGGGCTCATGGTGGGGACATCCAGCCTGCAGGGCTGTGTTTCTTTTCTTTTCTTTTGTTAATACACTGTATAAGTCTTCAGACACAACAGAAGAGGGCATCAGATCCCATTAGAGATGGTTGTGAGCCACTGTGTGATTGCTGGGAATTGAACTCAGGACCTCTGGAAGAGCAGTCAGTGCTCTAAACTGCTGAGCCATCTCTCCAGCTCAGGGCTGTGTTTCTTTCTCATTCTGTGGTTCTTGACCTTTGAGGATGAGAAAGCCAGAGCTTCCTCTCCAAGAAGCACACACTATTCTGACGGCTTTTCACATTTATTTCAGAGGGTTTGTAAAATCTTGACGGCCATTACGGGTGTCAGGAGAAGCAAGGCTTTGGTCTGTAAATGGCGGTCCGGGCCATATTTAGCTTCCTGGGATCCTCAGCCCTTGGGTTGTTGGGCCTGGTGCAGTTGGTCTCATTGTTTTCCCTGACTCTGATGCTGTTCACGATTCTTCTCGAAGCCGTCCCTCCGAAGCAGGAACACCATCTTTACCCTGGGCACCCGTGGTGCTGTCATCTCACCGGCCGAGCTCGAGGCCCCCATCCTGGTGCCCCATACTGCCCAGCATGGAGAGCAGAGGGTATGTCGAGGCTACCCCTCCATGGCCAGGGATCAGTTCCCTAAGTGTTAGTTTGGGGGTTCCCTGGCCTGCTGTGATTCCAGAGGTTAGGAGCCATGGACTTAGAGGTGTGCAGAGGCTGGGGCGTGGCTGTCGGGAGGCAACAGCTGAAGTGGATGTGGGGCCCGCAGCCAGTGGGCAGGGCTTCTCTGTGACCTGTGCCCCCTCTTGAGTGTCTGTTCAGGGTGCTCCTCCCTGCCTGGAGCTTGGGTGTGTGGTCTTGTGAGCTCTCAGTACTAAGCTGTGCTGAGTCTCCATATCCACGGGGTCAGTGTGAGACCCACCCATGTCTCTCTGTCTCGGTAGTATCCGTTTGAAGCCCTCTTCCGCAGCCAGCACTATGCCCTCCTCGACAATTCTTGCCGTGAATATCTTTTCATCTGTGAATTTTTCGTCGTCTCTGGCCCATCTGCACATGACCTGTTCCACGCTGTCATGGGCCGCACACTTTCTATGACACTGGTGAGCTTCCGACTTCCGTGCCTTTCCACAGACAGACAGCAACTCGTGGAGAATGAGTGTTCTCCAAGCCCTGAACCTGGAGCTCCCATCCCAAGTCAGCCCCGGGTTCTGTTGCTCTGGGGAACTTACAGAAGTGTGGCTAGTGAGGGAGTCAGGCCACTCAGATGCCTGTGGACAGGGAAGGATCTGGTCTCCCTGGCCAGTGCCTTGTCCCCAAAGAAATGTACATCTGTTTGCCTGCAGCAACTCAAACAACAAGCTAACATTCAGTTGTCTGCCACAGAAACACCTGGAGTCCTACCTGGCCGACTGCTACGACGCCATTGCTGTTTTTCTCTGTTTCCACATTGTTCTCCGGTTCCGCAGCATTGCAGCGAAGGGTGACGTCCCTGCCCTGGACAGGTCACTGAGCTCTGGTCCTTATGCCTGGAGGCAGTCAGCTTTTTATCTTATGCAAACAATTCTGTCCTGACCCTGGGCTTTTCCTCACCTGATGTCCTTCACCCTCATTCCCATTGTGTGTCCCAGGGGCAGCATTGGTATCGGGCACACCTACTCTCCTGAAGAGTGCTGTGCTCCCCTGAGCAGCCAGCACCCCTAGTCAGCTACCTCTGATTCTGATTAAGCCTGCAGGTACTGGGGGCAGGTGCTTGCCTTGCTGTGGCCTCGGTTTGAGCTGATCCTGGAGATGAATGTCCAGAGTGTCCGCAGCACTGACCCCCAGCACCTTGGGGGACTGGACACTCAGCCCCACTATGTAAGGGCGGGTGAGGGTAACACGGGGTTCTTGTGGTCACACTAAGTAGTGGGTTGGGTACTGCTGAAGGAGTCAACTTAGGCAGACAACTCCTGTCCTAACTGGGGACAGGAGTTGCAGAGGCAGCTGGGGGTTGTGTCTGCCAGGCAGGCAGGTGTGAGCCTTCCCTTCTTGCTCCAAGATCACACTATGCTATGCTGAGTTCTCCTCTGCACTTGTCAGCATCAACCAGACCATCCCCAATGAACGCAGGCTGCAGCTCCTGGGACATCTACAGGTGGGGTTGGGCAGGACAGACTTGCCAGGAGGGGGAGGGTCCCTGTCACCTAGCTTTTACCCTGCTGCTTTTGTTTGGCTTTTGCAGGTGGAGGTGGAGAATTTTGTCCTCCGAGTGGCTGCAGAGTTCTCTTCCAGGAAGGAGCAGCTTGTGTTTCTCATCAACAACTATGACATGATGCTGGGCGTGCTGATGGTAAGGCTGCTCCTCCCCGGGGAGTCCCTACAGCTTGTAAGCTCCACAGGAGCTCAGCGCTTTACCCCTGGATCCTGGCAGTGTCTGCAGTGTGGAATGAAGGGGAAGTGCTGGACAGGAAAGGGGTTTCTAAGCTCCTGAGTTGTCTTGTCTTCAACAGGAGCGAGCTGCTGACGACAGCAAAGAGGTGGAGAGTTTCCAGCAGCTGCTCAATGCTCGGACACAGGTAGGGCCTGGGTGTGGTATTGGACTGACTTCCGTGTGCAGTCATGATTACAACCCACTGCCTCAATGCTAGTCTGTTTCATTTAACTTTTTCATGGTACTGAGCACTTAGAAGCAAAGTAAAACTATAGCTATGTGAGTATGCGTGTGTGTGCACTATAGTCGTGTGTGTATGTGTGTTTATGCACTATAGTCGTGTGTGTATGTGTGTTTATGCACTATAGCCCTGTGTGTATGTGTGTTTATGCACTATAGCCCTGTGTGTATGTGTGTGCATGCAGGCTTGCACAGGCACATCTGAAGTACATGGAGGTCAGAGGTCACAACTTCTAGGAGTGGGCTCCTTTCTTCCTTCTTCCACCATGTGTTCTGGGGACCAGTGGCAAGCACTCTTCCTGAAGAGCAGCTTATTAGTTCCTGGTTCTGGAAGGAAATCCTTGGGTACATCCCCTGCACCTTGTGACATCACCACCTAAGGTGGAAGGCTCACAGAGGCTGCTGTCTGTTGTGTTATTAGTTGTCACTGTCCAGAGTAGGGGTCCTTTGTTCCCCAGAGTTTGACCCTGTGTGGGCTTGCACTTCTCTCCAGGAGTTCATCAAAGAGTTGCTGTCTCCCCCTTTCGGGGGTCTGGTGGCCTTTGTGAAGGAGGCTGAAGCCTTGATTGAGCGTGGGCAGGCTGAGCGGCTCCGAGGGGAGGAAGGTATGCAGTGTTGTCATGACTTGTTAGGGACAGCAGGAGTTAGGGACAGTGTGTGGGGTTCACAGTGTCAGGAGGCAGCGCAGCAGGGAAGATTTGGTTGGAAGAACACCAGGAAAGTCAGGCTTGATGGTAAGCATGGCTGTGCCCTGGGCAGGCCTTGCTGGGCACCAGCCCTGGTTGTTTTGTGCCGGGTGGACAGTGGAAGGTCACCAGGTCTGGTTGCTCTCTCACAAGCCCTTTCCTCTGCCGTCAGCCCGAGTCACTCAGCTGATCCGTGGCTTTGGTAGTTCCTGGAAGGCGTCAGTGGAGTCCCTGAGTCAGGACGTAATGCGGAGTTTTACCAACTTTCGAAATGGAACCAGCATCATCCAGGTGACCAGCCACTCCCAGCCCTTTGCCTGTGTCCCATGGTTGTCTGTTTCCTTGCTCTTTCCTCTGGGCTCTGCATCACACGAATGTCTTAAAGGCCAACAAGCACTGTGCCTGAGACTCTGGTGAAGCTCTGACAGGTCCAGTCACCATGAGTCTGACTCCGAGTCCCCTTTGTGCAGGGGGCGCTGACCCAGCTGATCCAGCTGTACCACCGCTTCCACCGGATGCTGTCCCAGCCCCAGCTCCGCGCGCTCCCTGCCAGGGCCGAGCTCATCAATATCCATCACCTCATGGTGGAGCTGAAGAAACACAAGCCGAACTTCTGACTCAGACACACCGGGCCCTAAGCTACCATGGACTCTGCAGGGCCCACACTGTCACCTGGGATCCCTTTCCTGTTCCTGTTGTCTCCAAGACTTCCACACACCTCACTCCCTCACTCAGCCTCCATTGCCAATCCTCTGCCTCCACAGAGTGTGCCCAAGGCCTGGATAGTGTGCCCTGGGCTTCTGAGGTGACTTTCATTTCCCAGTCAGCTCCCCTGCTGTTCATTCACAGCCTGCGAGCTCCCACCACCCCAGTCTCTGACTGACCTCAGCTCTTAGGGCAGAGCGGTGCAGCCCACCCTGTAGCTGATCTGTGGGCTCTGCTGGAACAGTGACATCACCTCCTGGTGGGGCTCACTCTGTGGCAATAATAAGAACTTACTGTGCTGGGACCGTGTCCTCTTCTTTGTGTCTGGGCCTTTGAATTATCCAGCATTTCTTTATTGTAGACCCAGTCAGTTCCTGGTGGGCATCAGGAAGAGGGTGTTGTAGTAGCCCAAGGTCTGTTGCTGCTTCTTGCCCAGGGATGGCATAGTTGCTCAGGAGGGGACTGTTTGTAGCTCTCCAGGAGGGTGCCACATGCCGCAAGGTCTGGGAACATGATATCTTTGTGCACTGTCCTGAGGGCTACCATGGGAAAAATCCACACAGACTCTGAGATTGTCTGTGTCAGCCCCTAAGTGGCTGTCACACCTCTCTTGAGGGTAGAGGGCCTGTAACACCCGCACCCATGCATTGAGGCAGGGGTGGACCTGGCTCCAAAACTGATCTTGTCATTTACATGTGACCCAGACCCTTCCTGCTGCCCGCTGCCTGCTGCCCCACCTCTGTACAAGTTTGCAGACTCCAGAGCAGTGGTTCTCAACCTTCCTAATACTGTGACCCTTTTAATACAGTTCCTGGTGGTGACCCCAACCATAAAGTTAGTTTAATTGTTACTTTGTACTATAATTTTTCTCCTGTTAAGAGTAGTAATATAAATATCTGTGTTTTCTGATGGTCTTAAGCAACCCCTGAAAAAGAGGTCTTTGACCCCCAAAGGGGTCATGACCTACAGGTTCTAGAGTGAAGGAACATCCTTGACCAAATTGTTTGGTTTTTGAGACAGGGTTTCTCTGTGTAGCTCTGGCTGTCCTGGAACTTTATAGACCAGAATAGTCTCAAGCTTAGAGATGCTGCCTCTGCCTCTCAAGTGTTGGGACTAAGGGTGTGTGTCATCATAGCCTGATAACCTTGACCAGCATTTAAATAAAACCTAGGGTGGTTTGTAGACCTGTGATCATGGCTAATTGGGAGCCTGAGGCACTGGATTGCCCCAGTCCCACGGTGTGTTGAACTGGGTTCCAGAGGACCTTGAAGAGAGAACTGGAGGACAGGGGTACACAAAGAAAAACTGCTTGTCTAGAGTCTGATCAAACTGTAATTTTAATTTTTTCACAGGGGGTTATATACACATAGAAGCAGGATGTGGGGAGGGGATGACATAGGGTTTTCTTTGTTTCTGGAGAGCACAGGTGTTCTCAGGGGGAGTACAGATGTCTTCCAAAACAGGATATTGGCTGTGTGAAAAGTTCACAGAAGAAGCAGGGCAGAACAGGTCACTATCATCCTGTCCATAAGATCTATTGGTCATTTGTTCTTATCTAAGTTAGTTCTTTCCCACCAGAGCTACCTGTCCATAAGATCTATGAGTATTTGTTCTTATCTAGGCTGGTACTTTCCCACCAGGGCTGCCTGTCTACAAGATCTATAGCTATCTGTTCTGGGGTAGTGTTTTCCCACAGAGACCAAGACTTTGTGTCAGTAGGCATGGATGGCTGACTTAGGCCTTCAGTGTATAAGGATGATCACTCCCAACATCTCCTCCCTTCTCTCAGTGTAGAGATCGTGGTGATTCTAATCTTGCCAAGGTGGGGATAGAAGCCTGACCTCCAGTAATTAAAGGTGACCTTATAATGACTCTGGTCCTCCTGGCATTGTCCAGTGAGGCATGGGGGCCATACCCGTCCCGATGTCTTTTTCCTGGAGAGGGGATACTTTGCACATCAACCCCTATGCAGTCAAGTTTGTCCCTTAGGGAACCCAGAAAGATATTTTTAATTTTTATTTATATTCCCTTGCAGTGCTTTGCCTCATAGCCTAAGCAATAATTTAGATCACCAGTTAGAGGCCCCTCTCTGCTGTTCTAGGGGCAGAAGTCCCCTCTTTTAGGATGGGTTGAGATGGGTTTTGGGAATACCCTGGATGGGATAACAACCTCGTCTTGAGTCTCGTGGTCCTCCATAGCTAACTTATGATAATGTATCTGAATAGGTTTTATTGTCAAATTATCTGTTGTTTCACAAAGGTAGTCAGCCTATTTAAGGCCCAGGGACAAAAAAAAAAAAGAAAGAAGCAAAAATAACCCAATTAGTGGTCCCAAATGGAAGGAAATAGAGTTGACAACTGTGGAGAGGTTGAAAACCAGTTCTTGTACCAGCTCTCATCTTTCTCTCTCATGCTCTCTTTAACCATCCTGTCTTGTCTATGTAAAAGCAACATTCTTCCTTAAGGGCTGTACACAGTCTAGAGCTGTACACAGTCCTCCCTGTTGTAAAAGAGTAAATCAAGTCCAATAAAGTCCTTTGCAGTTTTGGAGGACCATTTCAGACAGTGAAACGAGGGATTTCTTCAGATTAGTGATGTCAATCTCCAGCTGTTTGATGTCCTTGTCACTGGCCCGTTGAAGGTCTGAATAGTGTAAGTCCGGAGGCCAGCATCAGGATTAGAACCTCCAACAGCAAACACCACATGTGATTCATTTTTACCTGGAAAGTAAAAAGGGAATTCCCAGGGAGATCCCTCCTCCCTGGACATCAACTGCCACTCATCTCATCTGTAATTGGGCCTGGCTTTGTGGGGCATCCATTTAGTTCATTAATCTTTCTGTCAGCCATTTAGCTGTGCCTCCTTTGGTATCAAACAGGCATATCAATCCTCAGCCCCATATGAGAACTGGGTCTGTGTCATTCTATTTGAAGGTAAGACGGTCCTTCCACATAACTGTGGCATAGTTTTTATTGGTCTCAGGATGCCAGAGGCAATAGCAGCAGATTTGTCATGAGCATCCAGATTGAAAACGAATAAGGCATGATGGAGAGTATTTCTGGGAGACGCCTTCTGGGGGTATAGTTCCCGCTCTTTTGTTTTAAAGGACAGTTTTTTAGAGTTCTTGTAAAACCAGGGCAGAAGTGCCAGTGCTACTCCTCCCACACTCAGAGAGTTATGAAGATATTATTTTAAAATTTTATATCTGTTTTATAATACCTTGTCCTTGAGGATTATAAGGAATTCTAGTAATATGGGTAATATTAAATTGTTAACAAAACATCTCAAATGTCTGACTGTAATAGCCAGTTTTATCTATCTTAATCTGACATGGAACACCAAGCATAAAAAGATAATATAGGCAATAACTAATTACAGTTTTGTTTCTCTTGTTAAAGTAATTGGAGCTAGAAAGCCTAAAAAGGTATCAAATCACATATACATATTTTTTTAAGTCAGAAATGAGTAAGATCTACTCGTCATAACTTATTAGGTATAAGTTCTCAAGTATTAACACCATTATGAAAAAATTGAGCACACTAAAAACAAATTTTGTAATTTGACTTATACACTCTCTAAAAATATCAAATTGTTGTCTCAAGCTATTATTATTAAGCATAGGTCTATAAAAATGTACTATCTTGTGGTGATGTTATATAATAGGTAACTTTCTAAATCTTAATGATGATCTTATAAAAAATTTTAAAATGATATCCATGATTATTAAGCTCTTTTATAATGAGACTGTTACTAGTCCTTTTTCTGATAGTCAAAACTGTAATAAGAATTCTGTCAATCTCTCACGTATCATCAGTTAATTGTTCTTGGATAATAACTAGACTTTTTTCTACTCAAAGCACATTCTAGGAGGCTTAAAACAATTTGCCAAAGATCAATAAAATTTACCATAGGCATTAGGATAGAAAATAAAATATCGTCTGGGCTTATCTACACAAATCTTCACTGATAACTTAGTCATAGTTTTAAACCTTCAGTGAATCTGTGGAGCCAGACAGGTAATGGGTGTTTAGCTATACAATTATTTTTAATAAATATGTATATAAACATTTTCTATTATAAACTTTTATTTCAATTTAATTTTTGGTATTAACTTGTAATGAACTTTGTAACATGTGATCATATATTTTTTAAAAATTATATAAATACTGAAAACAAAAAGATAAGAGGCAAATATAATGGAGATATAAAACAACTCTTTGCCTTTTCCCACTTAGGATAGCATATAAAATAGAACTTTTTTCCTTTTCTCAAAAAAAAAACTTTTATTTTTTACTTTTTTTTGTTTTGTTTTATTTTTGGAGACAGGGTTTCTCTTTATAGCCCAGGCTGTCCTGAAACTCACTCTGTAGACCAGGCTGGCCTCCAACTCAGAAATCCACCTGCCTCTGCCTCCCAAGTGCTGGGATTAAAGGCGTTTGCCACCACTGCCCAGCTTTACTTTTTCCTTAGATAGTTTTCATAGAAAACTTTTTTACTCTTAATAATAAACTCTATAATAACTTTTTTAAGTGGCCTCAGACTAGCAGGCATAAGTTAGAGCCCAGCAATTCTTGTTGAGATAAAACAAAAGCTGTTTACTTAATTTTTGGCTGTTTTTAGAATGAGGTGATAAGTGCAAAAAACAAAAACAACAACAACAACAACAACAACAAAAAAACCCAGTTTCTGGCCTCAAAGGATCACAAAAGGCAGATCAGCTACAGTGGCATAGCAATATAGACAAATAAACTTTTATTATACAGCAACTCCAGTGTAAAGAATAAAATTGCATGGCCAATTGTTTTTGTAAGGTCTATAATCTATCTGATATACAAATTTGTTATGACATTTTCCTGGGGTCCAGGCAATCCAGTATGAGCTCTTAAATTTTGTCTTATAAAATTAAGGAAAAATACATGTTTCTTAAATTGAGCTCTATTTGTAAAATTTGAAAATTAGCAATATCTGAAAAAGGAACAATTTTAAGCAATTTTAAACCATGAGCTATATACTAGCTATGAGTATACCAATTAAAAGCTTAATTTTTTGCATTTTAAATAATGGCTACAGCACATAATTTAATTATTTGTACTGAAGTGGGGTGGGAATTCAAGAGAGTAAACATATAATCTAATTATATATATTGTCTTCCTGTTTGATGAGCTGTCTATTAATACAGTAAACACACCTTTTATGGGCAATATATGTATAAATTCATAAGAAATATAAAAGCATGTATAGAGGAAAACTGTAACAAATTGATCATGTAATGAGCAAATATCAATATTCTTTAATAACCAATTTTAATATTATTTGGAATATGAAATATTTCATTAAGTTCTTCAAAATATCTTTGTAATCTTGAGCTATAATTTTATATTAGCACAACAACAGCTTCAAAACAGGATGTTAAAACTTCTTTTGGAGCCGGGCGGTGGTGGCGCACGCCTTTAATCCCAGCACTTGGGAGGCAGAGGCAGGCGGATTTCTGAGTTCGAGAGTCCGAGGCTAGCCTGGTCTACAGAGTGAGTTCCAGGACAGCCAGGGCTACACAGAGAAACCCTGTCTCGAAAAACAAAAACAAAACTTCTTTTGGAAATAAAGAAATATAAATCTATATCAATGATCCCTTTTTAACAAAGGACTGATATAAAACAGCCAACAACTAATCAATCTATATACTATACTTATTAATAACGGCTTCCTTTACTTTCTGCAAAATTACTCTTATCAGTTAATTATAGAGGAAACTTAGGATTTGTATCTCCCTGAAAAACATTAAATAGAGGCTTAAGTCCTCTTGTGAGTTTAAGATAAAATAAGTAAACTATCTTTTCTTATTTCAATTTTCTGTGTCACAATATTTTTAGAAATATAGCTGGTGTCTCAAATACTGAAAAGATACTCTCTTTGAATGTTTTCTGGAGCAACAAGCACTCCCTGAAATTTAAAACTTGTCATATGAGAGCAAAAGCTTGTATTAAAACTCCTTTAGAGGGATTAACTAACAAGCCAATTGTATAACAAAAAAAAGTATTCATCAGGACCTTGTTTGATCTCAGATAAAAACTCTACTGAGACCTCTTTTATACATCTGGTTTTTTAATTACTCTAACTCTGAATTACCAGTTTTAATATAGATTTTTGTTACCAAAATTATAAATTTGTAATCATACTCAATAATATATAACCAGAACATATAGAACATACTTATTTTTTTAAACCAATCAGGAATAAAAATAAATGCACATCCAATGAAATTTTTCTTACCTTTTTTAACTGTAATTTTAAGAAAAAAAAAAAAGCATCCTGTCACTTATTAAACTGGAAAAACTACTATCAATTCTTTTACTCTAAAAGCTAAAAAACTGTTGGCCCCTCTAACTCCTGTCAGGGCTTCTCTTGTGCTCTACTTCCAGTCACAGAGCAGGGCAATTTGTTTGTCAGCCTCTGTTGTGTAAATTGAAACTGTTTTTTTTTTTTTCCAAGCAAGTTTTAAAATAAATCCAGGGGTGGATAGCAAGCAGTTTTAACCAGATTTTCTTTTGAACATGAGACATAGAACCACAATCATTCAAACAATGGAACAAAAATAGACAATTGACACACATGGACAGATTGTTGTGCCAACGACACACAATAGACAGAGAAAGCAGAACTGAGAATCTCTCCAGTGGGAATCAGAGAGATTTATCTCCTCTGTATGAGGTACATAGCATTTTCTTATCAATATTCCCTCTTGGGAAAAACAACCCTAATGAAATCAAAGAATTTTTAGAAATAGCAGACTTTTTAGCAATGAACTGGATGTGTAATGGGAAATCTATGGGAGGAAGATGCCAGTTCTTGGAGCCTGACTTGAGGGTGGGATCCGGAGGCCATCTCGGCAGAAAGTTTTCTGAATGACTTGGTGGTTAGGGGTGAACCAACGCACCTGACGTGTTGGTAAACAGCATCTGTGCGCTCTTGTTGTAGTTGGGACCTGCATTGGGCGTTCTTGCTGAAGCAGCAACCGATGTCACAGTGGGGGCCTACGCTGGACCTGGGGAACCTGCGCCTAGCACAGCGGGCCGGATACTCTTGCCTGGGAGGGAGGCAGTGCGTGCGGTTTTTCATTTCAATTTCTTTTGCTGTTTTTGTCACTTCTGACACCCATAATGCCAAGTTGTCTCTAATGAGCGCAGCTGGAGCGAGCTGTGAGAACTCTCTGGTTTTAACAGAGGTCTGGAGCAAATGTGTCTCGGCCTGCGGGGCGGTGAACTGGGAGGGGAATAGGATCCAAGGCCTCTTTTTTGGCTGCTAGGAAGGGCGGTGCTAAACCATGCAATTCGGTCTCCAAATGTTGAAGAGCTTGGACAAGCGGTATTTGTTTCTTTCGGGTCTCTATCATTTGGCACAGTTATATCAGCAGTTAGCTGATGGCGAGCATCGACTGTGACAGGCAGGTCAAGGAATGTCTCATAATGTGGGGGTGGAAAGAAGGAGGGAGAGCCGCAGCTTCTTGTGGGGAAGGCGGGGCAATAGTTTTGGGCGGATTGTATTGGCGATCCGATTAGTAACCGGCTGCCTCTCCAGCGAGATTCCCTTCATCTGCGGGCGGCAGCAGATGGCCAGCGTCCTCAAGGGCATGCAAAGAGAAATAGAAGCTTCCTTTGGACTTATTATCGGGAGGTTTTGGAGAAGGTTTTTCTACAGGGGTCGGGGGGAGGGGGGTCAGAACCGGCTTCCAAGTCAATAAGGAATAACGCGGGAGCAGACCTGGGCACCTGGGGTGTCATCAGCCGCTGAAGGCGAGGCAAATAAAGGTTCCTCGCTTAAAGGGGACGGACGCAGTGTGCAAGTTGCTAGGTTAGCAGAAGGAAAACGGGACGCTGACTCTTCAAAGGACCGCTCTCCCATGGAGATCAAGTAACGGAGATCTGGCTGTTCAGGGGTGATCCTGAGAATGTCATCTATAAGGGACCGATAGCTGAAAACTGTAACAGACATTTTTGCAGGTCCAAATGTTTCAAAATGATTTCTAATACAGTCGCCAACTCAGAGCCACCGTTTTTGATCAATTGTTCCCTCCTAGGGGAACCATGGATAAATTTCTGCCACAAAGTCTAAAAATTTCTCTAAATACTTTTTTCTTAACCCTAGTTCCTTGCGTCCTAAGAGACTCCTTGAGTTCTGTAATGAACAGTGACTGTGTAGAAAATGCCTGTCCCTTCCTTTTTCTCAAGGTCTGGCTGCTCTGATTCTCACAGAGGACTGTCTCACAGCAGGTTGGACTGTGGCGTCCTTCCAAATGCGAAGTGCTCTCAAGCACCTCGATTCCTCTCTTGGGTGCCCTGAGAAATGCGAAGTCGCTCACTCACAGAACCTACCGAAGTCACTCTAAAAAGTGCTCCGTAATTCGGAGTGCCCTCAGGCACTCCCAGCAGTCACCCTCAACTCTCCTAAAAAACTGGGTAGGCCTACCCTTCTTTGAGGAGCGGCATTCTCTCCTCCTCAATCTTCAGAGTCCCTGTTCAGGAGCCAGAATGCAGGAGTCCCACGGGGCGTTGAACTGGGTTCTTCTGGAGGACCTGGAAGAGAGAACTGGAGGACAGGGTACCCAAAGAACGACGACTTGTCTAGAGTCTGATTAAACTGTAATTTTAATTTTTCACAGGGGGTTATATACTCATAGAAGCAGGATGTGGGGTGGGGGATGGCTGACTTAGGCCTATTGCTGACTTAGGCCTTTAATGTATAAGCAAGGTTGCTCCCAACACTGGATGGAAAGCCTGTTTCAGTTAGAGGACAAGTTCAAGGGCAGGCTGGACCACATCTTAAAAGTATCCACTGGGATACAGCTCAGAGGCAGGAAGCTGTCCCTAGGTCCCATCTACAACGTGAGGGGTAATTTCAGGTGAAAGATGCTGTCAAGGAAAATAAAGCAATTTGATGTTGTTTCCTTTACCCCATTCACTTCCCAGGGCCTTGGCTGTACTAGGCTGGGGGCCTAAGCTCACCCAGACCCGGCCCTGGGGATTCATGCTCCATTCTCATTTTTTTTTTTTTAAGACAGGGTTTCTCTGTGTAGTCCTGGCTGTCTTGGAACTCACTCTGTAGACCAGGCTGGCCTCGAACTCAGAAATCCGCCTGCCTCTGCCTCCCAAGTGCTGGGATTAAAGGTGTGCGCCACCACTGCCTGGCGCTTTCTCACTTGTTACAATTTTCCCACCTACTTCACCACCCCCTTCTAGATGTCAGTCCTGGAGTTCACGGTCTTTGGTTCTGTGTGCTCTGGATCTTGCTATGTGGTTGAAGACTGCAGAGATTTGCCCTCCTGAGGGCTGGGATTAAAGGCATTCCCCCAAAAACCTGGGACTCTTTCTTTGGGTTGGTCACATCAGCTGGTGTGTAGTTAAGACACGGTCTACAGGCAGGAAGCTCTGGGATAAATCCCGGGCAACAGCAACCAGAAAGAAAAAGAAACTAATGCTCTGATGTGGGGGCTGTGCAGGGGATACCTGGTTCCTTAGTGTGGCCCTTCTTCAGTGTGAGCCAGACAGCTTCAGGGGCTCGTGAAGCCGGCCAGCAGTTAGTTCCTGGACTCTGCAGTCTGCAGTCTGGAGGGACATTTGACAAAGTCCGTTCCCAAGATCCTTGGAGCTGCGATGCCGCTCAAGGCCACCAGGGGGCAGCAGTACACAGGAGTAGGAGCCGGTCCAGTTCCCAGTCACTTAAACCGCGGTGAGCTTTGAATGCTCAGGAAGGCAGGGAGTTGTCATCGCCTATGCCCTCTTCATACAGAAGCAGCCAGGGATATTCCCTTCAGCCCCAAACCTTCTGTTTTGCGGTTTTCACGGGTCTTCATGATCTTCGGTCTGAAACACAACTTCTGAGTGAGATTACACCTCGGGCTCCTCCTCCACTCAACACCACACTTGATGATACAGACACACAGACAGACACAGACACACCCACGTGTGATCCCTACCCACACTTGGCATGCTGAGGTGAGGCAGGAGGATCAAAAATTCAAGATCGGGACTGAACAGATGACTCAGAGATTGAGAGCATTAACTGCTGTTCCATAGATCCTGAGTTGAATTCTCAGAAATCACGCGGTCCCTCACAACCTTCTGTAGTGATGTCTGGCGCCCTCTTCTGGCGGACACGCACATATGCAGAAAGGTTAAAAAATAGAATTCAAGATCAACCTGAACTACAAGAAGACAACAACACAAACAGCATAAATGAACGAACGCACAGGCTTCATAGACCAGTAACATCAGGGACCACTGTAAGGGGTGTTGTGTCAATTTCTCCCTTCCCTTGCTGAATCTCTAAAACCAGATCAGTGTGTACATCTGCTTCAGGGGACCCTAGAGTCCTGCACTAGGGTTTGGAGGTGTTCCTATGTGCTGTAATGACCCCCAATAATGTTGGGGGATTTCTTCCTTTACAGAAATCTTATTTCTCTCAATTCATTTTTTGTTCTTTTAAAAAATATTTTTATGTATACCGGTATTTTACCTTCATGTATGTCTGGGCACCATGTGCATGGAGTCCCCCAGGCAGTCAGAAGAGGGCGCCCTATCCCCTCTGAGACTGAGTTACAAGTGGGTGAGAGCTGGGAACCGAACCCAGGTCCTCTGGAACAGCAGTAAGCATTCTTCACCTCTGAACAATCTCTCCAGCTCCATAATTTTACTCGGAAGTGACACCATCTTTATTTTTATGCCTTGGTTCTCTGTGGGTCTTTCTTCTGCAGCCACAGGGCCTCACTCAGGCCTGAGACACCTAACTACCCTGCAGAGAAGGTTTGAATAGGAGAAGCCCTGGGTTCCTCAGGGTCACAGAGTCCAAGAGAAGGAACTTTCCAATCTGTCCCCACAGTGCTTAGTCTACCCAAATGTCTGATGTCCTCCAGCACCAATGTAGCATTGGTAACATAACCCACACATGGAACACTCCAGATGCCATGTATTGGCTTCTATTTTCCAAAACCTACTTTAATAAGCTTACTTAAATATTTTAACCTCTCTTCTAGCTCACCACCCACCAGAGATAGTAGAAAGGAAAGGTTAATAGGGCAAAAAAGGATGAAGACCTGTATAGAAATACTTCTTTGGGGTAAGTCCAATCTGTATTGTCAGGATATCAGCAGTTGACTTCACAAGAGTCAGCAATGGGAGTTCAATTCAGAAGAAACTTTCAGAGGCTCTACCAATCAGCCTGAGTCTGCAGAAGCAGGAAGAAGCTGCTGGAACACCACCAGAAGTTCTTTGGTTTGTTTCTCTCTACAAAGTCATGACAAAGATCAGCAAAGAAGGCAAGGCTAACCAATGCCACAGCATCATCAGTGAAGACCAGCATCAGCAAAGACCAGCAGACACCTGCAAAGACCAGCAAAGAGTGGCAAAGTGAACCAATGCCACACAGCGTCATCCATGGTCTGTTGGGTTATATTTATACCCTTTCCAAACATCATGTGTTCTCTCAAGAGAGCATCTCTCAAGGTCTAGCAAAATATCACATGCCCCTTTTCCAGGCAGCTTCCAGAAAAAAACACCACATGTCTGCTTCAGCAAAAACATTCTCCCATAAGACAGTTTTCAGAAAAACACCACACAACACCACTGAGTCTCCAAAGATACCAGAAATTTCCACTTCAGGCCTGGTTTTCCTAGATTAGGTCCTTGAATCATCAGGCTACATTGTCAAAGTGTTTCTTGTATGTCACCCATGTCTGTTTTTAAGATACAGTCTGTAATTCCATCTGTGTCCCAATTCTTTATTTAGTATGGACCTTTGACATAACAGAAAGCCGTTTTCTTTCTTTCTTTTTTTTCTTCTTTTTTTTTTCGAGACAGGGTTTCTCTCTGTAGCCCTGGTTGTCCTGGAACTCACTCTGTAGACCAGGCTGGCCTCCAACTCAGAAATCTGCCTGTCTCTGCCTCCCAAGTGCTGGGACTAAAGGCGTGCGCCACCACCGCCCGGCAGAAAGCTGTTTTCTCCTGACTGCTTTTCAAACATTGGGAATGTGACTCAGTGACTAGAGTTCTTGTATACCACATGCCAAAAGTTCGATTTCTCAACACCTGCAAAAGTAGGGTTGTGTCATCCAGGCCAGGATGGTGAGGTGACTCAGGTAGAGATGCTTGCCACCAAGTCTGACCAGCTGAGTTCAGTCCCCAGAACCCACATAGAAGGAAAGGACTGTCCCCCTCAATGTTGTCTTTTGATTCCCTCTCCCCCAACACACACACCACAGCTCGGGAGTGCCCTCATTTGCACACCATACACTTAAAGCAAAAGTATAAAACATAGCATGTAAAGTAGTTTAATGTTCCTGTGATATCCTTGCATGGGTTGCCCTTCAATCCTCCTGGCAGCTTCTCATTGCAATGTGGGTTGTGGACACAGGAAAATTCAACCACTGGAAAGTCAGGAGGCAAACTGAACACAACTTATACTTACCTGTCCTTTGACATATGTGTCCTTAGACATACGTGTCCTTATACACACGTGTTTACATCTTCTTCAACATGAAACCAGCATGGTTCTTTTTTTCATTTTTATTGCACTGATTTAATAATTATGTGTAGGGATGTGCATGTCATGATGCCCACGGGAAGCTCAGAGGATAACTTACAGGAGTCAGGTCTCTCCATCCACCATGTGGCTTCAGTGGATCAAACTCAGGGAACCAAGCATGGTGGCAAGAACCTGTACACTCTGAGTCATCTCCAAGGTCCCTCGGAGACCACTGGGTTTGAACGTTTCCTTTGGAAAGTTCCTTCATTCCTGGACTTGGCACATGCAAGAAGTGTCCACCATGACATTAGAAAAGGGGTTTCCTGATAGATAGGAACCAGCATTGCCTTGTGACTCTGGAGAACCAAGCCTTCTTGCCCAGGTCCCACCTGTGGCAGTGTCAGCCAGCTGCCACCTGTGAGAGGCCAAATCTATTAAATTCAGACTCCATTTTAGAGGACCTGACCTCAGGCAAACTAACAGACCAGTAGCTAGCATTACTTTCCAAGTTACCTCCCAACAAAGCCAGAGCCCAGCTCAGTCTCTAGACTAACCCCCAACAGGACCTGTGTCTCCAGGTTACACCCCCAACAAAACTGCACTCCCAAGTTACAAGCCCATCCCCTCTCTAAGGACCACCAATGCAGAGGGAAGCAGAAATTTAGGTTTATGGTATGACTCTCAGTACCAGCCAATTATGTTAAGGCCATAGAAACTTTCTAATTAGATGCTTGCACACTCACCCCCCACTTCCAGAACAGAGGTGTGAACTCTCAGCTGTTCCTGCTGCCATGCCTGGTGTTTGCTGTCATGATGTTGATGGACTCAACTATTTGGGACTCTAATCCCCAGATTGACCTTCTATAAGTCTCCGTGGACATGATGTTTCATCACAGCAACAGAAACGTATCCAATACAGTTCCATTTTCCGTCACTGTAGCCTACTATCTGACAAGACACAGCTTAGGGGGAAAGGGCTTATCCTGGCTTATTTTAGTGCCTAACATTATATCTTTCAAAGTGGTGGCAGGCCCTTCCTTCTTGCCCCAGCCTATGGGCCACCTCAGTAAAATGTCCCACAGGAGCTGTCCAAAATGGGGGCTCCAGTTAAAATGGCGGCTCCACTACATCTCCTCAGCCTACACATGTCACAGGAGCTGTCCATAATGGCAAAACCTCTCCAATCCCCTCCCGTCTCCTGCAGTCCCACAGAAATGACATCTCAGCAAAAGCCAGCTGCATCTGAGAAAGACTTCCTACTCTAACCCATGGGCCCGATGACAGGGAAAAGGTGGTGAAAAAAAGCTGGCAATCCCTGAGCAGAAAAATCACATTCCAGTGACATGGCTTTCTCTGCTTGTAAGATCTTCTATGGCAGGAGCTCCGGGTAAGTGATGGTGATTTCCTTTTTAGGCTTGCAGGAACACCAGAAGCATCTGGCAGGACACAGGTAAAACAGAAATCTAGGAAAGAGAGCTACAGAGCCTTCTTGGGTTTGAAGGAACTCAACAGAAAGGCAGACTAGCTTGGTAGATTGACACACAGAGAGATTTCTGAAGATCTGGCAGTTTAGTTGTAGAAACAGACTTGTAATAGATATCTCCTATATAGTTAAGAAAATAAACTTTCCTTGCTGACCTGGCAGGTTTTTACCTCAGTTTATGCCTCTGCTGTCTTCAGTGCTATAAATATTAGTTAATTTAAATGGTCACAGGCCTATGAGCAGGACTTTTGTCTCCTGCAATACAAAGTCATCCACTGTGCAGAGCAACAACAGGCTTATGAACAGAACTTTAAGACAGACTATGTAGAATACAGCATCCTTCATTGTGGAGAGCCAGTACCGCGCCTTAAAGATGGCGCCTAGCACTTTGCCGCTTGCGCAGCAAACAACTCCATATTTAGGCATGAGGCTGTGCTTGTGTGTGGCGTGATCATCAGATCATATTAGGGACCTATGGAGACTGGCCACGCAGCGGTTAATCATTGGCTGAGGCTAGGGTATAAGTCAGGATCGAGTGGGAGAGAAGAGAGAAGAAGCTTGAAGAATCCTGATTAAACTGCCTCAAGAAGGAACCTGGTTGTCTTGTGTCTTCTTTCCTGCTGGTCAGGAAGGGTGCCGGACACTTCATGCCCAAGTCAGGGCTGCAAGCCACAGGTTCACTGAGCTGGGAACAAAGATTAAGAGACTTCAGGGAGTTGACTCCAGAACACAAGCTGCTAAAGGATAGGATAGTCCAGGAGTATAAAGGGTTCAGGGGGCAGTACCCAAGTTACAGAGAGAGAAGCATCCCTGTTCTGGAAGTGGAAATCTCTGGTTCCTTCGGAAGTCAGTTACGTCAAATGATAAGCAGACACAGGTGAAAAAAACTGTTTTGCTGAAGCAGACACATGAAAGGACACGTGATGTTTAGAAGGAATATAAATAAAACCCAACAGACAGTAGACGAGGCTGCATGGTATTGGTAAGCCTTACCGTTGTTTATTGGTCATTGTTTCTCATGACTCCATAGAGAGAAATGCACCAAAAATCTTCTGGTGATCTTCTGGCAGCTTCTTGCTGCTTCTGCAGACTTGGGCTGATTGGCAGGGTGAAGTGGAAGTTTCTGGATATGTCTGCTGATACAGACTCACGTGGAGTTTTGCTAAGACAGACCTGTGTGAAGTTTTGCTGAAGCAAGACTCGAGTAAGGACGTGTGATGTTTGGAGGGAGTATAACAGGACACAGTGGACAGTGATGGCGGGCTTGCACAGCTGGCTTGGCAATGCTACGTTGGTGTCATGTCATTTTCGCTGATCTTCGCTTTGTTGAGAGAGTCATGGCAGAGAACTTCTCCTGGTGTCCCTGCTGCTCCTGGTCATTCTTTTTTTTTTTTTTTGTGGTTTTTCAAGACAGGGTTTCTCTGTGTAGACCTGGCTGTCCTGGAACTCACTGTGTAGACCAGGCTAGCCTCGAACTCTCAAACTCAGAAATCCACCTGCCTCTGCCTGACAAGTGCTAGGATTAAAGGTGTGCGCCACCACGCCTGGCATTCCTGGTCATTCTTGCTGACTCATGCGGATTCAGTGGAGGCCTGGCTGTTTCTGCTGGGCTGTGCCCCAACTGATGATTCCTGTCTGCTATCCTGACACTACTGACCTGGACTGCTGGTATCCTGTCAATTGGAGATTGAAATCGGCCCAAGGAACTATTTCTAAACAGCAAGCAGCTGAGACTCCTGGCTTCTTCTGGATCAGCTGCCGTTGCTGAATCTTGGGAACTGAACTGCTGATGTCCTGACAACACAAACTGGATTTGATCCAAAGAACCATTTCTAAACAGGTCTGCTTCCCCCCTATCCTAATAACCTTTCTTTTCCACTACTTCTGGTGGGTGGTGGGCTAGAAGGCAGGTTAAACATTTAAGAACCCTTATTAAAAATAGGTCTTCAAAAATCTAAGCTAATAGTCTCAGCTCTGGATATGCTCCTGAGAGATGAACAGACAGATGACACCAGATTCCTGAGAACCCTGGAAAAGATGCTGGAAAGAAAAAGAAGAAACCACAACAGTAGCATGGCTACAGGGAGAGCTAAGGGCAGCACAAGACTGCATCATTAGTAGCTAAAACAAGTGGATGAGAGGAAATGTAGTGTAACTTATCTTGTGCACCAGGCACATTGAAGGATCCCCACTGGGGTGTCTGATCTTTGTCCCTGGAGACACAGAATCCTAGGAACAGGACCAGGCTCAGGGTCTGAGCCTGTGATCTGTCTGTTCATCTCTCATCCCTGTGTCCTTGTGATCACAGACTTTCAAAATGTGCCTCAGAGTAATGGAAAGAGCAGAGCCCAAGAGGTGACACAGCCCAGGAGTGACCCCACCAAAGATCAAAACACACTGAGCCCACCTGGGCACAGCCCTGTTCACACTCAGCTCCCAAAGCCTCATCCTGTCCCAATGGATACACACAGCATAGTGACACAGATTCTGGAAGGTTCTGTATCTGCCATTTATTTCTTCAAAAAAAAAAAGTATGTATTCTCAATCCATGAAATTAACAAGCAATCAACACTCAGGTCAAGATGTTAACAATCAAGTTCACATTCAGATTCTTATTCTCAGTGTGGAAGTGAGGAGCTGCAGCTCAGGGCTGCATGGAGCTGGCAGGATGCAGATGTCCCCCAGTGTTTGGCTGGATCAGGAAGGTTGGCTGTGGAAGGGAACACAGGCAGTGCAGGGGCAAGGTGCTGGTGAGCAGGGCAGGCTGGGCTCCACAGTTCTTCACATTGAGCCCAGAAGATCACAGGGAACATCAGATACTGTTGTCTAAAGAAAACTGAGGGCTCTGGATGTCAGAGGAGAGACCTGAACACACTGTCTGTCACTCAGTCCACTCCAGGCTGCTGTCTTCATGCTAGAGAATGAGTCATGAACCATCACTGTGAAGTCAACATTCCCACAACCCACCACTCACAGGGGATTCTGGGAGTCCCTGAAACCCAATCGTGTCCACATTGCCCCTCCCCAGTCAGGCCCCAGAGTGTCACCTTAACAATCTGGGAGAGACATATCGGAGCTCTGGGAGCTGTCCCTGCCTAGAGTAAAACAAAACAAATGTATATGTATGTGTATTTGTATGTGTTCATATCAAGGTACAAATGAGGCCTCCTGAAGGTTTATCTGGAATTACTATTATGGATTCCCAGAGCTCCCATCATCCCCAGCTTCACTCCAATGGCCTCAGGACAATCCTGTCCCCAACACTAACCTGGAGCTGGAGCATAGTCTCCTCCTTTTCCACCTGTGAGAAGAAAAGCTGTGAGAGTTCAAGGAAGATCTTGACACTACGAAGTTTCCAGAACTGACAGCAGACCCAGTTGGAGACAGTAGCAATGCAGGGTGTGGATGTGTTTCCCATTAATGAGCAGAGCACACTTCTAAAGGAAGCTGAGAGAAAACTCAGACCCTGCCCTTTCCTACCTGTGTTTCTCTTCCTCTTCATCACAAAAGCCACCACAGCTCCAATGATGGCCACAGCTCCAAGGACAACCAGAACAGCAATGATTATCATGTTTGAATTGGTGGATGAAGGAGGCTCTGGGAAGGACAGGGACAGGAAACCAAAGTGAAGGTCATGACCCCAGCTCTCAGCCCTGACCAGCTCAGGGTCTGCAGAAGGCTCCAGCTTTCCCTGACCCCAGCGCTATACCCTCACTCTCCTTACCCCATCTCAGGGTGAGAGGCTGAGACAGCCCCTCATGTTGCACATGGCATGTGTAATCCTGCTCCTTCCCAAGAGGCACCACCACAGATGCCCACTTCTGGAAGGTTCCATCCCCTGAAGGCCTGGTCTGCACAAGCTCCATGTCCTGGGTCAGGTCCTCCCCATTCAACTGCCAGGTCAGGGTGATGTCAGCAGGGTAGAAGCCCAGGGCCCAGCACCTCAGGGTGACATCACCTTCAGATCTGGGGTGATGGGCCACATGTGCCTTTGGGGCATCTGTGTGGAAGATTTAAGAAATCCCACAATTAACAAGAGAAACTGAAATCTACACAAGATACAGTTAAATCAATGATGACACTGAACTATGTGTCTGTCACTTCAACTGTCATTGCACTAGTGACCAGGAGGTGGCGCTGGTCCCCTCAGCACAGAACTTCACATTTCCCCTGGGGGCTCAGAAGCCAAGAGGGAGTCCACATGAGCCAGTGGGTCAACACGGCCGTCCTTATGTGATGTTCTACAGCATGAGACAAGTAGTCAAAGAATGACAGATAAAATGGAAAATAAGTAATTTATCATGTGTTTGTGTTCATATCTATATTAGAAATTAGGGCCATATGCTCCTGGAAGGGTTCCGCCTCTGAGAGTCAACCACTGTTGTCGTCTGGCTTACCAGTATAACTGTCAGTCCAAGTGAACACCCATCACAAAGTGTGTAGCAGAAATGTGGTGAACCTCTAACACTCAGCCAGAGAAAATGACTCCCAGCCCCTGCCTCTGGACCACAAGGTACAGGTATGTTACACAGGATCCCTGGAGTGTGCTGTGGACCCCAGTGCAGCACTCACTGGAACACAGCAGGCTCACAGGGTGTGTGGATCTTCCCTCTCACTCCAGCTCTGGATTGCAGAAGACTCTGTCTCTAAGAAAGTCCCATTTCTTTTCACTAGGGGGAGCACTGTAACTTGTGGGTGCAGAGGAAGAGCAGGAGGCTTCTGGATGTTTAGTTCTGACAGGAAGCAGTCTAAGCTCACAAGAATCTCTCCTTTAATGAGAAACCTGATTTAACTTGTCTAATTATCCAGGTTAGCAGTCTCCCCTGGCACCTGTGGAGACTGATACAAATGATAATACAAGGGCATGGAGAAACAGGATCACTCCAGTGAAGACAAAAACTGACTAGAAGCAAAATAATGCCTTAAAAAAAAAAAGTTAAGAAAAGAGAAAGTAAGAAAGAATGAAAAGGAAAAACAAAAGAGAAAAAAAAAACATAAAGAAATCCCACAACTTAGTATTTCTCCAGGGTACCCCATAAGGCTCATGTGACCTTCACCACTGTAGGAATAGATAGAAGTGGGTTGTTGAAGGGATGCAAACCCCACAGACAGGGAGGGATCTGAGAGAATGTATTCTTTGGAAAGTTCTAGAAACTGGGGAACCAGCCTAGTGTAGAGGGAGTCCATGTCTCCCATCAGGTAAAGGAGACTTCCGGTCCTGAGGTGTAAGGGCTGACACACTCAGCGTGACAGGAGTCAGTGTCCACAGACAGTGGGTGTGGGCAGAGAACAGGCCTGGGATAGGCCATGGCTGACAGAGGCTACAATCTGACTGAAGAGAGCCACCATTGTTAAGTTGGGGGGAAATTCTCTCCTTCCCTCCTGAGACAGACTGGGAAGTGTCCAGGGAGAAGACTGACCCTGGGAGAGTCAGTGCAGTCACTGTGATGAGGATCAGGAGTCCCAGGGACACTCTCTCCCCTCTGAGACAGGGGCATCACCCCAGCTGAGGGTTTCTTCTTCCCCAGGACTGAGCCCCAGCCCCAGGGCAGAGGGAGGAGCTGCCCGCGGCCCCTGCACCTGTGCGCAGCAGCGTCTCCTTCCCGAGCTCCAGGTATCTGCGGAGCCCCTCCACGCACTCGCCCTCCAGGTAGGCCCTGTGTCTCTCTGCATCACCAGCCTGCTCCCACTTTCGTCGGGTGATCTGCGCTGCCATGTCCGCCGCCGTCCACGTTTCCAGGTCTTCGTTCAGGGAGATGTAATCGTGGCCATCGTAGGCGTACTGCATGTACCCACGGAGGAGGCTCCCGTCCGACCCCATGTCACAGCCGGACATCCACTGGAACGTGTGAGAGCCTGCGGGACCCCGCGGTCAGCCCCGCCCACCCGTCCCGGCCCCGCCCACCCTCCCGGCCCCGCCCACCCGCGCACTTCTCCCAACTGAAAGGGAAACCGGTCCCGGGTCGGTTCTGCTCCCGAACCTCGGACTTGGGACCCGGGGCGTCTCCGGTCCCTGGGCGTCTCCGGCCCCTGTGTCGGGACGTGGAGGAGTCGTGACCTCCGACCCGGGGTCACTCACCACCCTCGCTCTGGTTGTAGTAGCCGAGATTGTTCCTCAGGCTCACTCGGAAAGTCTGCTCATGTCCCTTGGATTTCTGTGTCTCCCGCTCCCAATACTCCGGCCCCTCCTGCTCAATCCACGGCGCGCGCGGCTCATCTCTTGGATTCTCCGCGTCGCTGTCGAAGCGCATGAACTGCGTATCGTCCACGTAGCCGACGATAATGAACCAGGGCTTCCCGAGGCCCGGCCGGGACACGGCGGTCTCGAAATATCGCAATGAATGTGAGCCTGGGGGCGGCGCGCGGTGAGACCCCGACCTCCTCCCGGGACCCCGGGCGGGTGCGCGGGCCGGGAGGGGAGCAGGGCGCGGGGCTCGAGACGCGGGTGGAGAAGGGGCGGAGGGTCCGGTGGACGATGCGGGGACGCGGCTTCCCCGGTGCCGCCCACGCCCCTCCCCGCAGAGCCCAGTTCCCTCCCGATCCCGCACTCACCCGCGCGGGTCTGGGTCGGGGCCACGGCGGCCGCCAGCAGCAGGAGCAGCGTGCGCGGCGCCATCGCCCCCATCTCGGATCCGGGAAGTCTGAGTCCCGCGGGCTGCGTGGACTTTATAACCAGTGCCTGCGGCGACGCTGATTGGTTCCCCGGAATCGCGCTATCCAATGGGGGTGAGAACCGCCAGTGCGTCATCAGTGTCCGGGCAGAAGGACCTGACCCAGGTTAGGAGCAGAAGTGAAACTGGGGAGATGGGGAATCCCCAGCCCTGGGCTTCCCCACCCCTGACCTCACTACCTGGAGACTAAGAGTTTGTCTGAACCCTGTGCTGTGGACACAGCGCTGTTTGTCATGCTGTCTCCGAGTTCTGACCCACAAGCTGTCAGGACACCAGGAGAGACCCTCAGGTCAGACTCTCTGTGTCCTCTCCTCCACCCTTCCTCTTCCTTCTTCTCTTCATTAGTCAGACCCTGGACTCTTCTAGAAGAAAAGCCACTTCCGGGAATACAATGGCGACACAAATGGTTGAGAATGAAGTGGAGAGATGCTTCTCCTTCAACAGAGGGTCCTGCAAGCCCCACACGGACCCCACAGAGACCAGGCTCTGTGTTCACCTGCAGTGGGTGGCTCACACTGCCAAGCCTGACAGTAAAAAGGAGACTTTGCCTCTTCCCTCAGGATCTGCCTTCTCAAACTCGGGCTGAGAGTCAGACTCCTCAAGTTTCTCCCCAGATGAAGCATCTGTAGCCCCAGATGGGCATGAGTTTTATTTACAAGATCTTTATTCTCGCTGGGCAGTGGTGGCACACACCTTTAATCCCAGCACTTGGGAGGCAGAGGCAGGCAGATTTCTGAGTTCGAGGCCAGCCTGGTCTACAGAGTGAGTTCCAGGACAGCCAGGGCTCCACAGAGAAACCCTGTCTCGTTTTAAAAAAAAGATCTTCATTCTCAGTCCTGAGATTGTTCATGTGGACCTGGGTCATTTTCTCTGCACTTAGACCCCCTTGCCCACTGGGAAGAGGGTTGGTATCAAAGGGAACATAAATTTTATGAATCACCCCACTCTCCATGTTTTGTTCCAGTGTTCTTCAATGTTTATCTAAACGTCATTAACATTAGGAACGGTAGGGTGATGTATATCTGTAGTGTGGGATGTTCCGAGCACCCCCATTTTTAACTTACAGGACCAATAGGCCAATCCTCCACAGGTGTTAATGTCCTTAAGGCATGATGGTCTGATTGTCAAGGAAAGCAAGCAAAGGAATCAGCACTGGATGTGGCATTTGGTGTATAGGAATCACAATGGGTTTCTGACATCCTGCTAGTGAGCAGTCTCCAGTCCTGATTATCTGGTTCTTCCCATGATCTGTTCCCATCACAAAAAACAAGGAAAGCATAGTGTTACGAGGAGAGGGGATAACACAGCATGGTGCTAATGAGGGTAAAAGCAGCCATGAGAATGACAGAGACAGAGCCTTGTGTGGGTTTGAGGGGTGGGGGTGGGAAGCAGCTGCATCGAGCTGTGTCAATGAGGACATGAGTGTCCTTCCAGGTGATCTGGTTGTGTGCCCTCAGGTGCCTGCATGGTCTCCTCTTTGTTTTCTCTGTGATCCCCAGGCATGACCTCTTTCTGACTGGAGGGGTCCCATCAGACATTGCAGGCTGGTCCCCAGACAGGGTGAGGTTGGTCCTCTGGAAAGATACAAACAAATCCCCTTCGTGTAGTTGATAGTTAACCTGACTTCCTCCAACACCTGTCAAATGGGTCCTTCCGTCTGACTGGGATGAGTGGTAAAGGTGGTGGTTCACCCCAGTGACAAACAATGGGAGGTTTGCCTTGTTTGGCATAGATTTTGAACACATTCAGTGTGAATAATGCCAGGTTTAATTTGGTATTTGGTGGTAGGAAGCCTTGTGTTTAATTAGTTATTTTTTTTAAGTATTTGATTTGTTCTTTCAATGACAGTTTAGCTCTGAGAGTTGTGAGGGATTCCAGTATGGTGGACAATCTTCCAAGACTTGCAGAAATTGTAGAATTGATGGCTGTTGAATGAATGCAGGTCCAGTATCAGCTTTGATATGGAGAGGGACCCCCATAATAGATAATTGGAGAACATGCGATTAATAAGGTTTTTAAATGGGAATAGGTATCAATAGTTATGAATACAAATTTTTGTGTACAGTGATGGGATTTGGGTGACATCATACTTGCAAGAGGGCATTAGCCTGAGAGCCTCTGGGGTTGGTGCCCAATTGTTATATAGCAGGGGTGTGAATTAAGGAGGCACAGGAGGAGCAAGTTCTGAAGATGTGTTTGAGGTATTTTATGGGGGTATTGGGGAATTTGAGTTGTAGCCATTCCAGATTAATATGCTTATCTGATGGGAGTTCTTTAGCAGTGAGGGGTGACAGAGTAAAGTCCCCAGTTGTGACAATCTACCAGCTGGTGTGTTGCCATCGGAGAGGGATCTGTAAGGGGTGAGTGTGACCACACATGGCTGACTAAAAACAGGATATGTTCTAGTTTAAAATATTTTTGAAATCTTCATTAATAGTTGGGAAAAAAGGGTCACGACCAAGTCTGACATAGGAGCAGGCTAGCCACGGGAGTAAGCTGACCGTATAAGTGCTGTCTGAACATAGACTAGCTGATTCTTTTAGGTATGTTAAGACCAGGAAGATTGAATACAGTTCTGTAAATCAGGGAGATTTATTTGTGAGAGGGGAAAAATGTGACTCAGAGCCAGTGTCTCTTTAGTATACTGTGTAGAGAGCATCCTGTGGCTCTCCATCTGTAAAAGCTGTGGGCCTTGGGATAGCAGACCAAGAGAACAGTGGAGGAGGAAGCCACCTAAAGACTGTCGGGAATTTATCTTTGGGGAATTGGTTGTCTGTCTGTCATCAGAAGCCAATGAGGCTATTAGCAAAAGAGGTGTGGCTTCTCAGGAGCCATTGTATGTCTGAGATGGGGAAGGGAAAACAGTTCCACCAGGTTCTTTTTTTGTTGTTTTATTTTGTTTTGTTTTGTTTTGTTTTGTTTTTCGAGACAGGGTTTCTCTGTATAGCCCTGGCTGTCCTAGAACTCACTCTGTAGACCAGGCTGGCCTCAAACTCCGAAATTTGCCTGCCTCTGCCTCCCAAGTGCTGGGATTAAAGGCATGCACCACCAGTGCCTGGCTTCCATCAGATTCTTTACCTATAATTTTTAAGGTATGCTTTCTTCCTGTCCTTATAGTGGATAAAGTGTTAACCTGGGTTAATAGTTGAGGCGCTACCCCTGTTGGAGCATGGAGCCATTCTAGGATCCCCTGAGGTTGATGTAAAGCTCCAACCACTGTGGGGAAGAACTGAATGTAAAGACCTGGATTGTGTGTTGTGGATCATAACATGCCAGGTGTTTCTAACATGGTGTTTAATAGAACAAAGGGTTCCTCTGGCTGCTGGCATCAGGGAGAGAGGAGAGAAGGGGTCCTTGTAACCCTTAAGTAAATCAAATAGAGGCTGTGATTTCCTGGTTGGTATGGTGAGCCAAGACCTAAACCAATTAGTATTGCCTAAGAAGCTTTGAAGGGTATTTAGGGTTAATGCACTGGGGAAGTCACTGACAGGTGTACCTGGCCAGACTGAGGGTACGCTGATTTCTCTCCCTAGGAATGTGATGGTTGAATAAGTTGAATCTTTCATTTTTAAAGGTTTATTCTCTTTTATGTATGTGAGTACACAGTAGCTCTCTTCAGAGACACCAGAATAGAGTATTGGATTCCATGACATATGGTTTTTAGCCACCATGTAGTTACAGGTAATTGAACTCAGAACCTCTGGGAGAGTAGTCAGTGCTCTTAACTGCCGAGCCATCTCTCCATCCAGAACAAGTTGAATCTTTGAATAATAGAAGGCCTCTTTCTGTTAGGGATTTTATGGCTTGTTGTTTAAGATTCTCTGAGGTTAGGTTTCAATCTTGCCTTTTAGCTTGTCATATTAACAGGTCATCCAAGTAATGAAATATACAGAGGCCTGAGTTAGAAGGGGGTTTTAATGCACCAGCTACAGCTTCTTAACAAATGGTGGGACTGTTAGCCATAGTTGCAGGAGTTCCCTCCACTCAACCCTATCAGCTGGTCCTGAGGTATTGACTTTAGGTACTGAGAAGGCACATAGGGGTTTAAATGGTCCCAGGTCTGGAGTGTACATAAACAGACCTGCTTAAAGCAGCCAGCAGAGAGTACGGCTTACTAAATTCCTGTGGAGAAATTACACTAGCTAAACAATTGGTGTGAGGCAGTGGTCTCATTTCATCATGGGAAGAAGTGGGATACACACGACAACTTAAATATATTATGTACATTTTTCCTTTCCCAGAGCTGTTCCCAAAGTTTGTGAGATGACAGAGCTGCTCTGGTTGGTGCTTTGGGGAGGTGCTGTAGATGTAACCATTTCTGCTCAGATGGAAGGGGATCTTGGGACTTGGAAGTCCAAGAACTACACAGCTCTGAGATGAGACAGTGTCCCAGTGGAAAGGCATCCTGAGACATAGGGGACCAGGAACCACACAGCTCTGAGAGGAAGCCTCCTCAGCAGAGGCATTGCAGCTCCCAGGGGAGGGTCTCCCCAGCTGAGCTGAGGATCTCAGGAGCCTCAGCCCAGCTTCTTCTCTTCCCTCCCTTCTCTTCATTGCTGCTTTCCTTAGGCTTCTTCTGATTAGAGAGAGAGAGAAAGTCACACCAGGCAGCAAATCTCATGAAAGAGATTTATTGGAGGATTTAGGGTGTGGAGGGATGAAACCAGAGATCGTGGCCTTTGCTCCCAGGTGTGGGCAGCAGGGAACTGGACAAAGGGTGGGGCTTATGTAGGATTTCTGAGGGGGCAGAGCTGATGGCAGAGATTTCCAGACTGAGAATTGATGGGATTTCAGGTCTTCAGTTTGGGGTAGCTCAGGGAATTCTGGGTTTTCCTGTTCAGGGATTAGTGGCGTTTTTTCACCCCCTTTTCCCTGGCATCAGGCCCATGGGTTGGAGTGGGAAGTCCTTCCCAGATGCAGCGGGCTTTTGCTGAGGCGCCATCTCTAGACCTTCAAAGTCGTCTCTTAACTTTCAAAGGCAAGCAAACATGTCCATAGGCTTTAGAAGGGTCCCATGATGAGTTTCCTTTTCCAGATCTGTTCCTGGAATGATGATGCTGGGACTAGTTATTCATTAATAAATGCCTAGGCCATAAGCTTTGGCTCATTCCCTGACTAGGTTTGCCTGAGTCAGGGTTTCTATTTCTGCACAAACATCATGACCAAGAAGCAAGTTGGGGAGGAAATGGTTCATTCAGCTTACACTTCCACATTGCTGTTCATCACCAAAGGAAGTCAAGACAGGAACTCACACAGGGCAGGAACCTGGAGGCAGGAGCTGATGCAGAGGCCATGGAGGGGTGTTACTTACTGGTTTGCTTCCCCTGGCTTGCTCAGCTTGCTTTCCTATAGAAAGCCAGGACTACCAGCCCAGGGATGGCACCACCCAAATTACCCCTCCCCCCCGCGCTTGATCACTAATTGTGATCAAGAAAATGCCTTACAGCTGGATCTCATGGAGGCATTTCCTCAAGGGAGGCTCCTTTCTCTGTGATAACTCCAGCTCGTGTCAAGTTGACACAAAACCAGCCAGTACACCTTGAGAAAGAGGGTGGAGCATATGTATGAATGGATGCAGAGGGTCTGCCACATGCTGCCTGGCATCTTCATTCATTCATCATAGTCTGTCCAGTTGCACAGTCTGTAGGCAACAAGCCAGTTACTCTAAGCACCAGGAAACCCAGGCTTAAGTTTAAAGTAGTAGAGCTACTGTTTCTGGGGTGTTCTCTGGATCTTTGTAAGTGGAGGGGGATTTCTGTGCATCTACAGATTCAGGGTGAGTCTCGATGGCACCCATGTGGTGCAGTAAGGTTCCCTGAGCATCCTGCACCTCCTTTAGAGTGTTTCCACGTCAGAGTAACCGTCAGCAAAGGTAGGGCTGATTGGAACAGCTCCCTTGAGACCCTCCTCCTAACCACACTAGGTCTTCTCCTAGCAGCCTTCAGATGAAGATGTAGAACTCTCTCCAGGGCCTGCCTGGATGTTGCCATGCTCCCGCCTTGATGATAATGGTGTCTGTTCACAGCAGTAAAACCCTAAGACAGTTACTTACAGGAGTAGAGGGTGACTCAAAGGCAGCTCACACAACCCAGGTGAAGACTCATGACAGCTGGGACCGGGGAACTCTGAGAACCTCCTCTGGGCCGCTGGTCTGCTCAGAGTCCTCCAGAGTCTCTGGAGGATGCTTGTGGATCGGGCCAGTTTCACTTTCTCAGAAATGTGCTAGTTTACATCCTGAGTCCAGCCTTCCCCCCTAACCTCCTGGGGGATGTCTCAGTTTCTCTGCTGTCCAAAAAAGCTGCAAGCTCTGGGAAGATGGTGCTTTAGACGCGAGTTGACCACGCTTCCCTGATTCACTGCTGTTGTTACCCTCACAGCTCTGGGTAGGCTGCAATACTGATCAGGATATGTGGTTGCAGTTCCACAGATGGCCTGCAGGCGGCTCTCTCCTGGCCTGTGGAACTTGGTACTGTGAGTACATCCACGTGATTTGAACAAGCCAAGGAAGACAGGGAACCACACCGCTGTCAAAAAGCGTACCTCTTTCATGACACCTCTGAAATTGTTACCAGCCATTTGGCAAATCGTAGGTCAGCGATGACAACCTTTAAAGAATTTATCATTAAAGCCAGTGGAGGTGTTATTAAAACCTTTGCAGGGTGTCCATGCCTTTAATACGAGCACTATAGTCGGGTGGGGACAGAGGCAGCAGATCGTTGGACTTCTAGGTCACCTGGGTCGACATAGGGAGTTCCAGGACACCTGGAGCTACACAGAACCTTGAAAAAAAAATATATATAGTGGCACAGCATTGAAAATCCAGCTGCCATGAAGACAAACTCCTGCAAAGCTTGCTTGCATCTCAGTTGCTGTCAAATAACTTGACTTAGATTCTTGCCAGTGGCCTGGGGCTCTGAGCATGTTCCGGAGGACATTGTGAGCACAAGACAGCTCAGGACTGTTCTGAAGAGCAGAAACAAGTGCACACACACACACGACACCGGATGCTCCAAGGGCGGCACCCAGGATAAAGCCACTGTCAGCGAGCTTGTATCTGAGATCCAATGCTTGTGGATAATGCTCAGTTGCTGACTGTAACTGCATGGTTTCCTTGTAAACATTCGCCAGATTTGAAACAGGCTTCTGCCAGAAGGGGGTTCTGTTTAACTGGCAGGGAGCTGAAGTGAGCAGGTCTGTCCAGCCTTCGAGTGTGAAATGAAAGCATGTATGTGAAAAGGATAAAAGCCCATGGGCATTGTTAGCTCTTGCTTCCATGGAGGCATGCAGTCTCTCAGACACCTCATAATCTACTATATGGTACTAAATAAATATATTTTTTAATTATTTATTTTATGTATGTGAGTACACTGTGGCTGTCTTCAGACATACCAGAAGAGAGCATTGGATTCCATTATAGATGTTTGTGAGCCACCATGTGGTTGCTGGGAATTGAACTCAGAACCTCTGGAGGAGCAGTCAGTGCTCTTAACAGCCGAGCCATCTCCCAGCCCAATAATATATTTTTTAATTATTTTTATTTCATTTGCATTGGTGTTGGCCTACATGGATGTCTGTGTGAGGGTGTTGGACTCTCTGGAACTGGAGTTGCGGAGAGTTGTGAGCTGGGAATTGAACTCAGGACCTCTAGAAGATCAGCCAGTGCTCTTAACCCCTGAGCCATCTCTTCAACCTCTGAATTATTCCTATGTATATGGGTGTTTTGCTTGCATACACATCTCTGCACCATATGCATGCAGTATGCACAGAACAACATTGTCCACAGAAAATACTATCTGAATCTTTGAGACTTTAAATCTTACTTTATGTATAGAGCATTTTGTCTATATACATGTCTGTGCACCATGTGTGTGGACTGCCCATTGAGACCCTAAGAAGGCGACGGACCCTCCCCTGGAACTGGAATTACAGATGGTTGTGAGCTGCCACGTGTGTGCTATGAACCAAACTCCTGTCCTCTGCAAGAGCTGCCAGTGCTCTTAACTACTGAGCCATCTCTCCAGCCCCACCATCTGGTTGTTTTTTAGATAGATCCGGGGCTTTTTAGCTCCTACTGCAGCTGCCACCTACAAGAACCTTTCTAGAGATGACTGGAAGAGGGCAGCAGCTGTATTGGTGTTTTGGAAGAGTTAAGGGGTTGCCTTCACTCTCTAGGGCTTTTGTGGAGATTGTACTGTGTGAGACCCAACCTCACAGTGACATGTCTCTGTAGAGGTTTCTATTACCGTGGTAAACACAATGACCAAGGAAATGTGGGGAGGAGAGAGTTTATTGGGCTTACACTTCCACATCACTGTTCATCATTGAAGGAAGTCAGGACAGGAAGTCAAACATGGCAGGAACCTGGAGGCAGGAGTTGATGCAAAGGCCATGGAAGAGCACTACTTACTGGCTTGCTCAGCCTTCTCCCTCAACCCCCAATCCACACCACTGTGATTTTTCGAGACAGGATTGGGATTCTCTGACAGCTCTAGCAGACCAGGTTGGCTTTGAACTCATAGAGATCTGCCTACTTCTGCCTCCCAAGCACTGGTATCAAAGGCATATACTACCACACCCAGAACTCAGCCTTTCCTTTTTTTCCATTATTCACTTTACAGCCCCTACCCCGTTTCCTTTTAGTCCCCCCCCCAACGCATTCTTTCCCCCTCCTCCCTCCCCTTTTCAAGAATGTGCTCAGTCCTGCTTTCTTATAGAACCCAGGACCACCAGCCCAGGGACAAGGGCTGGGCCTTCTCCATCACTCAGTAATAAGAAAATGCCTTACAGGCTTGCCTGCAGCCCAATCCTATGGAGGAATTTTCTTAAGTGAGGCTCCCTCCTGCGATGGGCTTAGCTTGTGTCAAGCTGACATATAAAACTATCCAGCACACCTGACTGGGCGAAGGGAACTCTAATGGTAATTGTCTTCAGTGGGGAAACCTTTAAGTCTTCTGGCTTTCGCTGTGAACATCCATCCCTTCCCACCAGGATGTGGCGGCCAGATCTCTTCAGAAACGAGGATCTCAGGAGCAGAGGGCTAAGCGGCAACAACACTTGCAGAAAACCCAGCTTTGATGCACAGCACTGAGTCAGGTGGCTCACAGCCATCTGTGACCGCTCCGCGGGTGCCCTCTAGTGCCCTCTGCTGGCCTCCACAGGCAATGCACATTTAGTACATTTAGATAGATGCTGTCAAAAATAAAATATTCTGAAAATTAAAACAAAGAACGAAACGGAGACTGAGGCGTTTGACCATATGTAAAGGCAGTTCTGCCTGATGAGAGACCCTGACTGTGGGAAAGCTCTTCTGTGCAGAGACCATCCTCCTCTTTGCTAACCCAGAGAGGCATAGAGAGGTGCAACCAGGGGCACTGAAGGTGAGCCTTTTGCTCATACCTTTGAGCAGGGGCAGCTTCTCTTCCCCAGAAGGCCTGCGCTCTGGGGCATGTCTTTCTGAAGACATCCATTTCCCCTTGACCCAGAGTTATACCATCGACCCCTTCTGAGCCACGCCCACCCACGTGGCCTCCCTCACAACAATTTTAGTGCTGAGGCTGACGGTACAACTGTTGTTGTGTGCATCTGAAATCTCAAACCAACAACACAAGTTCCAGCCTCTTTCAGGCCATACCGGGCGGGGGCCCACGCGGTGCCTTAGCAGTGCCTGACCCTGAAGAGCAATCGAGGTCTGCAGAGTGCCAGTTCCGGGTTCCAGATGCAGTAGTGCAGGCAGGGGCTGTGCTGCACTCTGTACTTCCACCTCCCAATTCCTGCTGCCGCCCCTCCGGGGATCCCAGCCACACTGCCAAGAATCTCAAGATAATCCTAGAACAGGCCTGCTCCACAGACACAGATCCATGTTTGAGATCATAAGCCACCTGGGCTTCTCGTACAAACTTCCAGAACGAGAAAGGGAAGACAGGCCAAACCTCTCCCACAGCCCTGGTACATCTGTCTTTCCCCATGTCATACTGGCGAATTGTCCTGCCTCTGATTCTTCTCCCAGAGAACCTCTCTCAGCCCTGACGTCCCACCCTTACTCTCCTGTCTAGACATAGCCATCAGGCTAAGCAAGAGATGGCAGTGTTAGGAGGGGTGATTGATGTAGATCACCAAGGGGAAATCAGATTGCCTCTCCACAATGGGGGTAAGAAGGATCATGTCTGGAGTGCAGGAGATCCTTTAGGGCCTCTCTTAGTACTACCATGTCCTGTGATTAAAGTCAATGGGAATCTACAACAGCCTAATCCAGGCAGGATGACAAACGGCACAGACCCTTCAGGAATGGTGGTATGGTCACTCCTCCAAGAAAAGAGACAAGACCTGCTGAGGTGATTGCTGAAAGGGAGGAAATGCAGAATGGGTAGTAGAGGAAGGTAGTTATAAATATCAGTCAGGAAAGCAGGCGATCTGACCCAGGACACTGAAGAAGACAGACACATGAAGCAGAGGAGCAGTAACTAACCACATGGCAGAAGATAGTGTCAAATAAATAGGATTATATATTATGACCTAGCCAGGGAGCCAGCCCGAGGTATCTGACCAAGGTATGAGCATATATAATATGTCTCCATCCATCTTTTGGCTAGCCTAGAGCCTGGCTCAGGTTTTGCTGAGAGGTAACTTGGAAACTAATGCTAGGTATCTCCCTGTTAGTTTTTCTGAGTTCAAGTTCTCTAAAATGGAGTCTGAATTTAGAAGATTTGGCCTCTCACAGGTGGCAGCCGACTGACACTGCCACAGGTGGGACCTGGGCAAGAAGGCTTGGTTCTCCTGAGTCACCCAAGGCAATGCTGGTACTAATCTATCAGGAAACACCTTTTCTAATGTCATGGTGCACAGTTCTTGTATGTGCAAAGTCCAGGAATAAAGGGACTTTTGAAAGGAAACGTTCAAACCCAATGGTCTCCAAGGGGACCATGGAGATGGCTCTGAGTGTAAAGGTTCTTGTCACCAAGCTTGGTTCCCTGAGATTAATCCATAGATACCACATGGTGAATGGAGAGACCTGACTCCTGTAAGTTATCCTCTGAGCTTCACGTGGGCATCATGACATGCACATCCCTACACATAATTATTAAATCAGTGCAATAAAAGTAGAAATGGAACCACGATGGTTTTATGTTGAAGGACATGGAATCACGTATGTATAAGGACAGGTATGTATAAGTTGTGTCCAGTTTGCCTAAGGACTTTCCAGTGGTTGAATTTTCCTGTGTCCAAAACCCACATTGTGATAAGAAGCTTGCCAGGAGGATTGAAGGGAAACCCATGCAAGAATAATCACTGGAATTTTAAGCTAGTTTCTGTGTTATATATTTATACTCTTGCTTTATGTGTATGGTGTGCGAATGAGGGCATTCTCCAGCTGTGGTGTGTGTGTTGGGGGAGAGGGAGTCAGAAGACAACCTTGGGGACAAGTTCTCTCCTTCCATGTGGGTTCTGGGTGGTCAGACTTGGTGGCAAGCACCTCTAGCTGAGTCGCCTCACCATCCTGGCCTGGGTGACACCATCCTGTTTTTGGAGGTGTTGAGAAATCAAACCTTGGGCCTGTGGTGTGCAAGGTGGGCCCTCTTGTCACTGAGTCACATTCTCAATGTTTGAAAACCAGTCAGGAGACAAGGGCTTTCTGTTATTTCAAAGGACTAAAGCTTTGGGATAAAGATGGAATCGGAGACTATCTGTTAAAAACAGACATGGGTGGAATTCAAGAAGCACGTTGGTGACCCAGCCAGCGGATTCAAGGACTTAATCTAGGAGAGCCAGGCCTGAAGTGAAATTTTTTGGTTTCTTTGGAGACTCAGTGGTGTTGTGTGATATTTTTCTGAAAACTGTCTTATGAGAGGATATTTTTGCTGAAGCAGACACGTTGTATTTTCCTGGAAGCTGCCTGGAAAAGGGGCATGTGATGTTTTGTTAGAGCTTGAGATATGTCCTCTTAAGAGAACATGTGATGTTTGGAAAGGGAATAAATATAACCCAACAGACCATGGATGACCTGGGTTCCTAAGGGTCCTTCTCTTGGACTCTGTGACTCTGAGGAACCCAGGACTTCTCCTATTCAAACCTCCTCTTCAGGGGAGTTAGGTGGCTCAGGCCAGAGTGAGGCCATGTGGCTGCAGGGAAAAGAATCACAGAGAGCCAAGGCATAACTGTGTGGCATTGGATCACCTTCCCACTCTTTGCTTTTCTTTGTTGGGCTTTGCTGATGCTGGTCTTCACTGATGATGCTGTGGCATTGGTTAGCCTTGCCTTCCTTGCTGATTGTTTGTCATGACTTTGTAGAGACAAATAAACCAAAGAACTTCTGGTGGTGTTCCGGCAGCTTCTTCCTACTTCTGCAGACTCAGGCCAATTGGTAGAGCCTCAAAGTTTCTTCTGAATTGAATTACCATTGCTGACTTCCGTAAACTCAATTGCTGGTATCCTGACATTGAGGACTGGACTCGAACCAAAGAACTATTTCTAAACAGGTCCACATCCTCCTTGGCCCTATTAACCTTTCCTTTCTACTACCTCTGGTGGGTGGTGAGCTAGAAGAGAGGTTAAAACATTCACGCAAGTTTACTAAAGTAAGTTTTGGACAATCTAAGCCTACACAGGGCATCTGGAATGTTCCATGTGTGGGTTATGTTACCAATGCTGCATTGGTGCTGGAGGACATCAGACGTTTGGGTAGACTGAGCACTGTGGGGACAGATTGGGAAGCTCCTTCTCTTGGACTCTGTGACCCTGAGCAACCCAGGGCTTCTCCTATTCAAACCTTCTCTGCAGGGTAGTTAGGTGGCTGAGGCCTGAGGGAAGCCCTGTGGCTGCAGAGAAAAGAATCACAGAGAGCCAAGGCATGAAAATAAAGATGGTGTCACTTCCGAGTAAAGTTATGGAGCTGGAGAGACTGTTCAGAGGTGGAGAATGCTTACTGCCGTTCCATAGGACCTGGGTTCAGTTCTCAGCTCTCACCCACTTGTGACTCCAGTCTCAGAGGGGAGAGGGCACCATCTTCTGGCTGCCTGGGGGACTAGTCCATGTACTTGGTGCAAAGACATACATGGAGGCAAACCACCCATATACACAAAAATATTTTTTAAAAGAATGAAAATGAAATGGAGGGAAATAAGATTTCTGTAAAGAAAGAGATCCTTGAATAGTTTTGGGGGTCATCACAGATGTAGGAACACCTCCAAAGCCTAGTGCAGGATTCTGGGGTCCCCTGCACTAGATGTACACACTGGTCTTAGAGATTCAGCAAGGGAAGGGAGAAATTGACACAACTCTCCCTACAGTGGTCCCTGATGCTACTGGTCTATGAAGCCTGTGTGTTCATTAATTTATGCTGTTTGTGTTGTTATGTCTTGTAGCTCAGGTTGACCTTGTTTGTTTGTTTTTGCTGTTGTTGCTGTTGTTGTTTTTTAAGACTTATTTATTATGTAGTGTTCTGCCTGCAAATGTGCCTGTCCACCAGAAGAGGGCGCCAGACATCACTACAGAAGGTTGTGACCCACCTGGTGATGTCTGAGAATTCAACTCAGGACCTATGGAAGAGGAGCTAATGCTCTCAACCTCTGAGTCATCTCTCCAGTCCAGACCTTGAACTCTTGATCCTCCTGCCTCACCTCAGCATGCCAAGTGCTGAGATCACACGTGGTGTGTGTGTCTCAGTGTGTGTGTGTTTGTCTTTGTGTGTGTGTGTGTGTGTCTATATCACCGTGACTGGAGAGTGTGGTGTTGAGTAACAATTGGGTGAGGATCCTGAGGTGTAATCTCACTCAGAAGTTGTATGTCAGCCCTAAGATCATAAGGACCCGTGAAAACTGCAAAACAGAGGATTTGGGGCTGAAGAGAAAATCTCTGGCTGTTTTAAAGCTAATTGAATAAAACATAGTCTCTCTTTGTCAGTTATTTGAAAGCAAGCTGGGTTAGAGAAAAAACACCACTTATTAATTTCATGATATACAGCTTGACACACAATCATGTCTCCTTGTGTCATGATTAACTTCAAATGAGATCAATAACCAGGCCATATAATATTGAAACATGAGATAACTATCACTAACTTGCCCTTCTTAGATTCAGTTTGTCCAATTGTACAAAATTGCAAATGCATCATAAATTTAGAAAAAGTGGCAATGTCCCTTGTGAGATATTCTTTTAGTACCTCAATTTTAAATATGATAATCATTGATAATTCTCTTAATTTATGCTACATCACATGATAAAGAAACAGAAAAAGAAAATGTAGTATCTGTACAAATACATTTTTAACCAAATACAACAGAAATGTGCATGTAAATTTAAATCCTCATTTCTGCAACTGGTCACATGTCTTATCAGATATTCATCATTATAACCATATGTTTTCCAACAAGACTCTTTATTTAGAGAAACAAGGACTCTGAGGCTTATATTAGGTTGCTAGCCTGTGGCAGGACTTTCCTGCCCATTGTAGTTGCAGTGGAGCTCTGTCATTGGATGGAGAAGAGGTAGGCGGAGCTAGGAGTTGGGAGGAGGAAGGAATGAGAGAGAAGGAGGATCAGGAGGAGAGGAAGATGTCTGTAGATGTCCGCATGTTTCCAGCTGTCTCAGGTTAGATAAATGGGGAAACAATTCTAATTGTGTGGGCATCTTGTGTCTAGAGTATTTGCTGATATATGAATCTATTTGGTTAATCTTTGAGCATCTAGAGTCTTATTTCTACAGGGTACTAGTAATTGTTATATCTACCACATGGGGCTGGAGAGGGATGGTTCAGCTCTCTTTTATTTTCTCTAGTACGAGGAAGTTAATGACAAAGACGATCTAACGGGTGTAAAAGACACAACAAAGACAGATATCCCAGAGAGGGGAGCCTCACACACAGGGGTCAAGATGGGGATGTCCAGCCTGCAGGGCTGTTTCTTTTCTCCCCTCCCCTCTTCTACCCTCCCCTCCCCTTCCCTCCTCTGCCCCCCCTCTTCTCCTCTCCTGTACTTTTCAAGTACACTGTCACGGTCTACAGACACACCAGAGGGCATCAGATTCCATTACAGATGGTTGTGAGCCACTGTGTGGTTGCTGGGAATTGAACTCAGGACCTCTGAAAGAACAGTCAGTGCTCTTAACTGCTGAGCCATCTCTCCGGCCCAGGGCTATGTTTCTCACACATTATGTTGTTCTCGATCTGTGAGTTCGTGAAAGTGAGATCTTCCTCTCCAAGAAGCATACGCCATTCTGACAGTTTTTCATATTTATTTCAGAGGGTTTGTAAAACCTTGACGGCCATTATGGGTGTCAGGAGAAGCAAGGCTCTGGTCTGGAAAGGGCTGTCGGCTCATATTTAGCTTCCTGGGATCCTCAGGCCTTGGGTTGTTGGGCCTGGTGCGGTCGGTCTCATGGTTTTCCCTGACTCTGATGCTGTTCACGATTCTTCTCGAAGCCGTCTCTCCGAAGCAGGAACACCATCTTTACCCTGGGCACCCGTGGTGTGGTCATCTCACCGGCAGAGCTCGAGGCCCCCATCCTGGTGCCCCATACTGCCCATCGTGGAGAGCAGAGGGTATGTCGAGACTACCCCTCCGTGGCCAGGGATCAGTTCCCTAAGTGTGAGTTTGGGGGTTCCCTGGCCTGCTGTGATTCGGGAGGTTAGGAGCCATGGACTTAGAGGTGTGCAGAGACTGGGGGCGTGGCTGTCGGGAGGCAACAGCTGAAGTGGATGTGGGGCAGCAGCCAGTGGGCAGAGCTTCTCTGTGACCTGTGCCCCCTCTTCGGTACTTGTTCAGGGTCCTCCTCCCTGTCTGGAGGTTGGGTGTGTGGTCTTGTGAGCTCTCATTACTGAGCTGTGCTGAGTCTCCATATCCACGGGGTCAGTGTGTGACCCACCCGTGTCTCTCTGTCTCGGTAGTATCCCTTTGAAGCCCTCTTTCGCAGCCAGCACTATACCCTCCTCGACATTTCTTGCCGTGAATATCCTTTCATCTGTGAATTTTTCGTCATCTCTGGCCTGGCTGCACATGACCTGTTCCACTCTATCATGGGCTGCACACTCTCCATGACACTGGTGAGCTTCCGACTTCCGTGCCTTTCCACAGACAGACAGCAACTCATGGAGAATGAGTGTTCTCCAAGTCCTGGCCCTGGAGCTCTCATCCCAAGTCAGCCCCAGGTTCTGCTGTGGGGAACTTACAGAAGTGTGGCTAGTGAGGGAGTCAGGCCACTCAGATGCCTGTGGACAGGGAAGGAGCTGGTCTCTCTGGCCAGTGCCTTGTCCCCAAAGAAATGTACATCTGTTTGCCTGCAGCAACTCAAACAACAAGCTAACATTCAGTTGTCTGCCACAGAAACACCTGGAGTCCTACCTGGCCGACTGCTACGACGCCATTGCTGTTTTTCTCTGTATCCACATTGTTCTCTGGTTCCGCAGCATTGCAGCAAAGAGGGACGTCCCTGCCCTGGACAGGTCACTGAGCTCTGGTCCTTGTGCCTGGAGGCAGTCAGCTTTTTATCTTATGCAAACAATTCTGTCCTGACCCTGGGCTTTTCCTCACCTGTTGTCCTTCACCCTCATTCCCATTGTGTGTCCCAGGGGCAGCAAAGGTATCAGGCACACCTACTCTCCTGAAGGGTGCTGTGCTCCCATGAGCAGCCAGCACCCCTAGCCAGCTGACCTCTGATTCTGATTAAGCCTGCAGGTACTGGGGGCAGGTGCTTGCCTTGCTGTGGCCTCGGTTTGAGCTGATCCTGGAGATGAATGTCCAGAGTGTCCGCAGCACTGACCCCCAGCACCTTGGGGGACTGGACACTCACCCCCACTATGTAAGGGCGGGTGAGGGTAACACGGGGTTCTTGTGGTCACACTAAGTGGTGGGTTGGGTACTGCTGAAGGAGTCAACTTAGGCAGACAACTCCTGTCCTAACTGGGGACAGGAGTTGCAGAGGCAGCTAGGGGTTGTGTCTGCCAGGCAGGCAGGTGTGAGCCTTCCCTTCTTGCTCCAAGATCACAGTATGCTATGCTGAGTTCTCCTCTGCACTTGTCAGCATCAACCAGACCATCCCCAATGAACGCACACTGCAGCTCCTGGGACAGCTACAGGTGGGACTGGGCAGGACAGACTTGCCAGGAGGGGGAGGGTCCCTGTCACCTAGCTTTTACCCTGCTGCTTTTGTTTGGCTTTTGCAGGTGGAGGTGGAGAATTTTGTCCTCCGAGTGGCTGCAGAGTTCTCTTCCAGGAAGGAGCAGCTTGTGTTTCTTATCAACAACTATGACATGATGCTGGGCGTGCTGATGGTAAGGCTGCTCCTCCCCCGGGGAGTCCCTACAGCTTGTAAGCTCCACAGGAGCTCAGGGCTTTACCCCTGGATCCTGGCAGTGTCTGCAGTGTGGAATGAAGGGGAAGTGCTGGTGACAGGAAAGGGGTTTCTAAGCTCCTGACTCCTCTTGTCTTCCTCAGGAGCGGGCTGCTGACGACAGCAAAGACGTGGAGAGTTTCCAGCAGCTGCTCAATGCTCGGACACAGGTAGGGCCTGGGTGTGGTATTGGACTGACCTCCATGTGCAGTCATGATTACAACCCACTGCCTCATTGCTAGTCTGTTTCATTTTAACTTTTTCATGGTACTAATAGCTTAGAAACAAAGTAACACTATAGCTATTTTTGTAAGTACATGCATTATAGCTATGTATGTATGCCTGTGTGTGCACTATAGCTAGCATGTATATGTGTGTGTGTGTGTACGTATGTGTGCACTGTAGTCCTGTGTGCATGTTTTGCAGGGAATTGTTTGTATATGTTTGTGTGTGTGTGTGCATATGTGTTCACTATAGTCCTGTGTTCACGTTTTGCAGGGAACTGTTTGTGTATGTGTGTGCATGCACTATAGCCTTGTGTGTATGTGTGTGCCTGCAGGCTGGCACAGGCACATCTGAAGTATGTGGAGGTCAGAGGTCACAACTTCTAGGAGTGGGCTCCCTTCTTCCTTCTTCCACTGTCTGTTCTGGGGACCAGTGGCAAGCACTGTTCCTGAAGAGCCAGCTTATTAGTTCCTGGTTCTGGAATGAAATCCTTGGGGATGTCCCCTGCACCTTGTGACATCACCACCTAAGGTGGAAGGCTCACAGAGGTTGCTGTCTGGCATGTCATTAGTCGTCACTGTCCAGAGTAGGGGTCCTTTGTTCCCCAGAGTCTGACCCTGTGTGAGCTTGCACTTCTCTCCAGGAGTTCATTGAAGAGTTGCTGTCTCCCCCGTTCCGGGGTCTGGTGGCGTTTGTGAAGGAGGCTGAAGCCTTGATTGTCATGGCGAGTTAGGGACAGCAGGAGTTAGGGACAGTGTGTGGGGTTCAGTGTCAGGAGGCAGCGCAGCAGGGAAGACTCAGTTGGAAGAACACCAGGAAAGTCAGGCTTGATGGTAAGCATGGCTGTGCCCTGGGCAGGCCTTGCTGGGCACCAGCCCTGGTTGCTCTCTGCCGGGTGGACAGTGGAAGGTCACCAGGTCTGGTTGCTTTCTGACACGCCCTTTCCTCTGCTTTCAGCCCGAGTGACTCAGCTGATCCGTGGCTTTGGTAGTTCCTGGAAGGCTTCAGTGGAGTCCCTGAGTCAGGATGTAATGCGGAGTTTTACCAACTTTCGAAATGGAACCAGCATCATCCAGGTGACCGGCCACTCCCAGCCCTTTGCCTGTGTCCCATGGTTGTTTCCTTGCTCTTTCCTCTGGGCTCTGCATCACATGAATGTCCTGAAGGCCGACAAGCACTGTGCTGAGACTCTGGTGAAGCTCTCACAGGTCCAGTCACCACGAGTCTGACCCTGAGTCCCCTCTGTACAGGGGGCGCTGACCCAGCTGATCCAGCTGTACCACCGCTTCCACCGGGTGCTGTCCCAGCCCCAGCTCCACGCTCTCCCTGCCAGGGCCGAGCTCATCAACATCCATCACCTCATGGTGGAGCTGAAGAAACACAAGCTGAACTTCTGACTCAGATCCACCGGGCCCTAAGCTACCATGGACTGTGTAGGTCACACACTGTCACCTGGGACCCCTTTCCCATTCCAAGGCTTCCATACACCTCACTCTCTCACTCAGCTTTCATTGCCAGGCCTCTGCCTCACCAGAGTGTGCCCAAGGCCACTCCCTGGGCTTCTGAGGTGACCTTCATTTCCCAGTCAGCTCCCCTGCTGTTCATTCACAGCCTGTGAGCTCCCACCGCCCCAGTCTCTGACTGACCTCAGCTCTTAGGGCAGAGCGGTACAGCCCACCCTGTAGCTGATCTGCGGGCTCCGCTGGAACAGTGACATCACCTCCTGGCGGGGCTCACTCTGTGGCAATAATAAGAACTTCCTGTGCTGGGACTGTGTCCTCTCCTCTGTCTCTGGGCCTTTAATTCTCCAGCATTTCTTTATTGTAGACCCAGTCAGTTCCTGGTGGGCATCAGGAAGAGGGTGGGGTAGTAGCCCGAGGTCTATTGCTGCTTCTTGCCCAGGGATGGCATAGTTGCTCAGGAGGGGACTGTTTGTAGCTCTCCAGGAGGATGCCACATGCCACAAGGTCTGGGAACATGATAGCTTTGTGCACTGTCCTGAGGGCTACCATGGGAAAAATCCACACAGACTCTGAGATTGTCTGTGTCAGCCCCTAAGTGGCTGTCACACCTCTCTTGAGGGTAGAGGGCCTGTAACACCCGCACCCATGCATTGAGGCAGGGTTGGACCTGGCTCCAAAACAGATCTTGTCATTTACATATGACCTAGACCCTTCCTGCTGCCCGCTGCCCGCTGCCCCACCTCTGTAGGTTTTTGCAGACTCCAGAGCAGTGGTTCTCAACCTTTCTAATACTGTGACCCTTTAATACAGTTCCTGGTGGTGACCCCAACCATAAAGTTAGTTTAATTGTTACTTTGTACTATAATTTTTCTCCTGTTTAGAGTAGTAATATAAATATCTGTGTTTTCTGATGATCTTAAGCAACCCCTGAGAAAGGGTTCTTTGTCCTCCAAAGACGTCATGACCTACAGGGTCTAGAGTGAAGGAACATCCTTGGTACATTGTTTGGTTTTTGAGACAGGGTTTCTCCGTGTAGCTCTGGCTGTCCTGGAACTCTTTCTGTAGACTAGGCTAGTCTCAGGCTTAGAGTTCCTGCCTCTGCCTCGCAAGTGTTGGGACTGAAGGTGTGTGTCATCATAGCCTGATAACCTTGACCAGGGTTTAAACAAAAGCTAGGCTGGTTTGTAGACCTCTAATCCTGGCTAATTGGGAGCCTGAGGCAATGGATGGAAAGGCTGCTTCAGTTACAGAATAAGTTCAAGGCCAGCCTGGACCACGGCTTAAAAGTAAAGGGCTGGGATACAGCTCAGTGACAGGAAGCTGTCCCTAGGTCCCATCTACAACGTGAGGGGAAATTTCAGATGAAAGATGCTGTCGAGGAAAATAAAGTAATTTGAGGTCATTTCCTTTACCCCATTCACTTCCCAGGAACTTGGCTGTACTAGGCTGGGGGCTAAGCTCACCCAGACCCGGCCCTGGGGATCCATGTTCCTTTCTCACTTGTTACAAGTTTTCCACCTACTCCACCACCCCCTTCTAGGTGTCAGTCCTGGGGATCACAGTCTTTGGTCCTGTGTGCTCTGGATCTTGCTATGTTGCGAAGAATGCAGAGATCCGCCCTCCTGAGGGCTGGGATTAAAGGTATCCCCAAAGAAACCCGGGGACCCTTTCTTTGGATGGATCACATCAAACTCAGCTAGTGTGTAGTGAAGACACGGTCTACAGGCAGGAAGCTCTGGGATAAATCCCGAGCAACAGCAACTAGAAAGAAAAAGAAACTAATGCTCTGATGTGGGGGCTGTGCAGGGGATACCTGGTTCCTTAGTGTGGCCCTTCTTCAGTGTGAGCCGGACAGCATCGTGAGCTCATGAAGCCAGCCATCAGTTAGTTCCTGGACTCTGCAGTCTGCAGTCTGCAGAGACATTTGACAAAGTCCGTCCCCAGGACCCTTGGGAGCTGCGATGCCGCTCAAAGCCACCAGGGGGCAGCAGGACACGGGAGTAGGAGCCGGTCCAGTTCCCAGTCTCTTAAGCAGGGATGAGTGAGCTTTGAATGCTCAGGAAGGCAGGGAGTTGTCATCGCCTACGCCCTCTTCATACCGAAGCAGTCAGGGATTTTCCCTTCAGCCCCAAACCTTCTGTTTTGATGTTTTCACGGGTCCTTATGATCTTCGGTCTGAAACACAACTTCTGAGTGAGATTATACCTCGGGCTCCTCCCCCAGATTGTTACTAAACACCACACTTGATGATATAGACACACACAAACACACAGACAGACAGACACACGCACACACTCCCTACGTGTGATCCCGACCGAGACTTGGCAAGCTGAGGTGAGGCAGGAGGATCACAAATTCAAGATCGGGACTGAAAAGATGACTCAGAGATTGAGAGCATTAACTGCTCTTCCACAGGTCCTGAGTTGAATTCTCAGAAATCACGCGGTCGCTCAAAACCTTCTGTAGTGATATCTGGCGCCCTCTTCTGGTGGAAAGGCACATATGCAGGCAGAACACTACATAATAAGTAAAGATATATATATATATAATTCAAGGTCAACCTGAACTACAAGAAGACTACAACACAAACAGCATAAATGAACGAATGCACAGGTTTCATGACCAGTAGCACCAGGAACCACTGTAGGGGGTGTTGTGTCAATTTCTCCCTTCCCTTGCTGAATCTCTAAGACCAGTGTGTACATTTAGTGCAGGGGACCCTAGAGTCCTGCACTAGGGTTTGGAGGTGTTCCTACATGCTGTAGTGACCCCCAATACTGCTGGGGGATCTCTTTCTTTACAGAAATCTTATTTCTCTCTATTTATTTTTTGTTTTCTGAGGGTTTTTTTTGTTTTTGTTTTTTTTGTTTTTTGTTTTTTGTTTTTTGTTTTTTGAGACAGGGTTTCTCTGTGTAACCCTGGTTGTTCTGGAACTCACTCTGTAGACCAGGCTGGCCTCAAACTCAGAAATCCGCCTGCCTCTGCCTTCCAAGTGCTGGGATTAAAGGCGTGTGCCACCACTGCTTGGCATTTTTTGTTCTTTTAAAAAAATATTTTTGTGTACATGGGTGTTTTGCCTCCATGTATGTCTGTGCACCACATGCATGGAGTCCCCCATGCATTCAGAAGAGGGCGCCCTATCCTCTCTGAGACTGGAGTTACAAGTGGGTGAGAGCTGGGAACTGAACCCAGTTCCTCAGGAACAGCAATAAGCATTCTTCACCTCTGAACAATCTCTCCAGCTCCATAATTTTACTTGGAAGTGACACCATCTTTATTTTTATGCCTTAGCTCTCTGTGATTCTTTTCTCTGCAGCCACAGGGCCTCACTCAGGCCTGAGACACCTAACTAGCCTGTGGAGAAGGTTTGAATAGTTGAAGCCCTGGGTTCCTCAGGATCACAGAGTCCAAGAGAAGGAGCGTCCCAATCTATCCCCACAGTGCTCAGTCTACCCAAGCGTCTGATGTCCTCCAGCATCAATGCAGCATTGGTAACATAACCCACACATGGAATTTTTCAGATGCCCTGTATATGTTTATATTTTCCAAAACCTACTTTAGTAAGCTTACATGAATGTTTTAACCTCTCTTCTAGCTCACCACCCACCAGAGGTAGTAGAAAGGAAAGGTTATTAGGGCCAAGGAGGATGTGGACCTGTTTAGAAATAGTTCTCTGGAGTGAATCCAGTCTTTGTTGTCCGGATTACAGCAGTTGAGTTCACACCAGTCAGCAGTAGCAGTTTAATTCAGAAGAAGTTTAGAGGCTCTACCAATTGGCCTGAGTCTGCAGAAGCAGGAAGAAGCTGCTGGAACACCACCAGAAGTTCTTTGGTTCATTTCTCTCTACAAAGTCATGACAAACGACCAGCAAAGAAGGCAAGGCTAACCAATCCCACAACATTGTCAGTGAAGACCAGCGAAGAATGGCAATGCCAACCAATGCCACACAGCGTCATCTGTGGTCTGTTGGGTTATATTTATACCCTTTCCAAACACCATGTGCTCTCTCTCTCTCTCTCTCTCTCTCTCTCTCTCTCTCTCTCTCTCTCTTTTTTTTTTCAAGACAGGGTTTCTCTGTGTAGCCCTGGCTGTTCCTGGAACTCACTCTGTAGACCCGGGTGGCCTCGAACTCAGAAATCCTCCTGCCTTTACCTCCCAAGTGCTGGGAATATAGGCATGCGCCACCACTGCCTGGCCCTCACCACGTGTTCTCTTAAAAGGAGATCTCTCAAGATCTATCAAAACATCACATGTTCCTTTTCCAGGCAACTTCCAGGAAAATATTACCTGTCTGCTTCAGCAAAAACATCCTCCCATAAGACAGTTTTCAGAAAAACATCACACAACACAATTGAGTCTCCAAAGAAACCAGAAATACTCACTTCAGGCCTGGTTCTCCTAGATTAGGTCCTCGGATTAGTGGGGTGCATTGTCAGTGTGTTTCTTGAATGCCACCCATGACTGTTTTTAACATATAGTCTCTAATTCCATCTTTATCCCAGAGCTTTAATACAGTCCTTTGAAATAACAGGAAGCCCTTGTCTGCTGACTGGTTTTCAAACATTGGGAATGTGACTCAGTGACTAGAATGCCCACCTTGTATGCCACAGGCCCTGGGGTTCGATTTCTCAACACCTCCAAAAACAGGGTGGTGGCACTCAGGCCAACATGATGAGGTGACTCAGGTAGAGATGCTTGCCACTAAGTCTGACCACCTGAGTTCAGTCCCCCAGAACCCACATGGAAAGAGAACTGTCCCCAAGGTTGTCTTCTGACTCCCTCTCCCCCAACACACACACCACAGCTGGGGAGTGCCCTCATTTGCACACCATACACATAAAGCAGTAGTATAAATACACAGCATGTAAAATAGTTTAACATTCCTGTGATTACCCTTGCTTGGGTTGTCCTTCAATCCTCCTGGCAGCTTCTCATGACAATGTCATTTTGGACACAGGAAAATTCAACCACTGGAAAGTCTGGAGGCAAACTGAACACAACGTATACTTACACGTCCTTATACATATGTGTTTAAATCTTCAACATGAAACCGTCATGGTTCCTTTTTTCATTTTTATTGCACTGATTTAATAATTATGTGTAGGGATGTGCATGTCATGATGCCCACGTGAAGCTCAGAGGATAACTTATAGGAGTCAGGTCTCTCCATTCACCATGTGACTTCCATGAAACTCAGGGAGCCAAGCTTGGTGGCAAGAACCTGTACACTCTGAGTCATCTCCATGGTCCCTCGGAGACCATTGGGTTCAAACATTACCTTTCAAAAGTTCCTTCATTCCTGGACTTGGTACATACAAGAACTGCCCACCATGACATTAGAAAAGGGGTTTCCTGATAGATAGGTACCAGCATTGCCTTAGGTGACTCTGGAGAACCAAGCCTTCTTGCCCAGGTCCCACCTGTGGCAGTGTCAGCCTCTCCCACCTGTGAGAGGCCAAATCTTTTAAATTCAGACTCCATTTTAGAGAACCTGAACTCAGGCAAACTAACAGGCCAGCAGCTAGAATTACTTTCCAAGGTACCTCCCAACAAAACCAGAGCCCAGCTAAGTCTCTAGACTAATCCCCAACAGGACCTGTGTCTCCAGGTTACACCCCCAACAAACCTGCACTCCCAAGTTACAAGCCCATCCCCTGTCTAATGACCACCAGTGCAGAGGGAAGCAGAAATTTAGGTTTATGGTATGATTCTCAGCACCAGCCAATTATGTTGAGGCCATAGAAACTTTCCAATTAGATGCTTGCACACTCACCCCCCCCACTTGCTGTTTACTATGAAGCCTTGCCCCGTAGATATTCGGGGCTCCTCATCACTGAAACCATCCTGCATGAGGCAGTGTGCTGCCCTGAGCTAGCTCTAATAAAAAGTCCCTACTGTGATTATGTCAGGTCTACTCCTGTCTGGTTTTGGGGGAATGCTAACATTTCCCTGGCACTACACCTAGAAAATCCCATATTTGCACTGGGAGCTTGGTGTCACTGTCTGTGTTAGTTACTGTGGTCCTTTGAATAAGATGACCCCATATTCTTGGTCATTTGAATACTTAGTTCCCAGTTGCTGCTGTTTGGGAAGCTTAGGAGGTGTGGCCTTGCTGGAGGAAGTATGTCACTGGGGGGCATGGTTGGAGGTGTGAGCTCTCAGCTGTTCCTGCTGCCATGCCTGGTGTTTGCTGTCATGATGTTGATGGACTCTTAACCCTTAGGGTCCCTAATCCCCAGATAAACCTTCTGTAAGTTTCCTTGGACATGATGTCTTGTCACAGCAACAGAAAAGTATCCAATACAGTTCCATTTTCCATCACTGTGGCTTAATATCTGACAAGACACAGCTTAGGGAGAAAGGGCTTGTCCTGGCTTATTGTAGTCCCTAAAACTAAATTCTTCAAAGTGGTGGCAGGCCCTTTCTTCCTGATCCACCTATGGGCCACCTCAGTAATAGTCCCACAGGAGCTGTCCAAAATGGGGGCTCCTGTTAAAATGGCGGCTCCACTACATCTCCTCAGCCTGCTGGCATCACAGGAGCTGTCCATGGTAGCAAAACCTCTCCAATCATCTCCCGTCCCCTGCAGTCCCACAGAAATGACATCTCAGCAAAAGCCAGCTGCATCTGAGAAGGACTTCCCACTCTGACCCATGGGCCCAATGCCAGGGAAAAGGTGGTGAAAAAAAGCTAGCAATCCCTGAGCAGAAAAATCATATTCCAGTGACACGGCTTTCTCTGCTTGGAAGATCTTCTATGGCAGGAGCTCCGAGTAAGTGATGGGGATTTCCTTTTTGGGCTTGCAGGAACACCAGAAGCACCTGGCAGGACACAGGTAAAACAGAAATCTAGGAAAGAGAGCTAAGGAGCCCTCTTGGGTTTGGAGGAACTCAACAGAAAGGCAGACTAGCTTGGTAGATTGACACACAGAGAGATTTCTGAAGAGATGGCAGTTTAGTTGTAGAAACAGGCTTGTAATAGCTATCTCCTATATAGTTAAGAAAATAAAGTTTCCTCGCTGAACTGGCAGGTTTTTACCTCAGTTTATGCCTCCGTTGTCTTTAGTGCTATAAATATTAGGTTATTTAAATGGTTACAAGCCTATGAGCAGGACTTTGGTCTCCTGCAATGAAGAGCCATCCAAAATGCAGAGCCACAACAGGCTTATGAACAGGACTTTAAGACAGACTATGCTGAATACAGCATCCTTCATGCCCAAGTCAGGGCTGCAAGCCACAGGTTCACTGAGCTGGGAACAGAGATGAAGAGACTTCAGGGAGTTAACTCCACAACACAAGCTGCTAAAGGATAAGATAGTCCAGGAGTATAAAGGGTTCAGGGGGCGGTACCCAAGTTACAGAGAGAGAAGCATCCCTGTTCTGGAAGTGGAAATCTCTGGTTCCTTTGGAAAGTCAGTTATGTCAAATGATGTTTTATAAGCAGACACAGGTGAAAAAAAAACTGTTTTGCTAAAGCAGACACGTACAAGGACACATGATGTTTAGAAGGGCTATAAATAAAACCCAGCAGACAGTAGAGGAGGCTGCATGGTATTGGTAAGCCTTACCATTGTTTATTGGTCATTGTTTCTTGTTACTCCATAGAGAGAAATGCACCAAAATCCTTCTTGTGATGTTCTGGTGGCTTCTTCCTGCTTCTGCAGACTTGGGCTGATTGGCAGAGTGAAGTGCAAGTTTCTGGATATGTCAGCTGATACAGACTCAAGTCGAGTTTTGCTAAGACAGACTTGTGTTTTGCTGCAGCAAGACTCATGTGAGAACGCGTGGTGTTTGGAGGGATTATAACAGGACACAGTGGACAGTTATGGTGGGCTTGCATAGCTGGCTTTGCAATGCTACATTGGTCTCATGTCTTCGTCTTCACTGATCTTCGCTTTGTTGACAGAGTCTCGGCAGAGAAATTCTCCTGGTGTCCCTGCTGCTCCTGGTCACCCTTGCTGACTCATGCTGATTTGGTGGAGGCCTGGCTGTTTCTGCTGGGCTGTGCCCCAGCTGATGATTCCTGTGTGCTATCCAGACACCACTGACCTGGACTGCTGGTATCCTGTCTATTGGAGATTGAAATCGGCCCATGGAACTACTTCTAAACAGGAAACAGCTGAGACTCCTGGCTTCTTCTGAATCGAGCTCCTGTTGCTGAATCTTGGGAACTGAACTGCTGATGTCCTGACAACACAAACTGGATTTGATCCAAAGAACCATTTCTAAACAGGTCTGCTTCCCCCCATCCTAATAACCTTTCTTTTCCACTATTTCCTGTGGGTGGTGGACTAGAAGAGAGGTTAAACATCTAAGAAGCCCTATTAAAAACAGGTTTTGAAAAATCTAAGCCAACAATCTCAGCTGTGGATTTGCTCCTGAGAGTTCAACAGAAAAACACATCCTATACCTGAGAACCCTGTAAAAGACACAGTAAAGAAGCAGAAACGACAACAGTAGCATGGCTACAGAGAGAGCTCAGGGCAGCTTCAAGACTGCATCATTAGTAGCTAAAACAAATGGATGGGTGGAAATGCAGTGATTTCTCTTGTGCACCCGGCACATTGAAGGATCCCCAGTGGGGTCTCTGATCTTTATCTCTGGAGACACAGAATCCTTGGAACAGGACCAGGCTCAGGGTCTCAGGTATAGGATGTGATCTGTTTGTTCATCTCTCATCCCTATGTCCCTGTGATCACAGACTCTCAGCCTGTGCTTCACAGTGATGGAGAGAACAGAGTCATGTGGTGACACGGCCAGGAGTGACCCCACCAAAGATCACAATGGACTGAGCACACCTGTGCACAGCCTCATCCTATCCCAAGAGATACACACAGCATAGTGACACAGATTCTAGAAGGTTCTCCATCTGCCATTTATTTCTTAAAAACAAAACAAAACAAACCTCTAAGTATTTTCAAGCCATCAATTTAACAAGCCATCAACACTCAGGTCAGGATGTTAACAATCAAGTTCACATTCAAATTCCTATTCTCAGTGTGGAAGTGAGGAGCTGCAGCTCAGGGCAACATGGAGCTGACAGGAAGCAGATGTCCCCCAGTGTTTGGCTGGACCAAGAAGGTTGGCTGTGGAAGGGAACACAGGCAGTGCAGGGACAGGGTGCTAGTGTGCAGGGCAGGCTGGGTGCCACAGTTTTTCACATTGAGCCCATAGGATCACAGGGAACATCAGATATTGTTGTCTAAAGAAAATTGAGGGCTCTCGACGTCACAGGAGAGACCTGAACACACTGTCTGTCTCTCAGTCCACTCCAGGCTGCTGTCTTCATGCTAGAGAACAAGAGTCATGAACCATCACTATGAAGACAACATTCCAACAACCCACCACTCACAGGGGATTCTGGGAGTCCCTAAAACGCAATCATCTCCACATTGCCTTTCCCCAGTCAGGCCCCAGAGTGTCACCTTTACAATCTGGGAGAGACATATCGGAGCTCTGGGAGCTGTCCTTGCCTAGGGTAAAACAAAAGAAATGTATATGTATGTGTATGTATTCATATCAAGGTACAAATGAGACTCCAGAAGATTTCTCTGGAATTACTATTATGGATTCCCAGAGCTCCCATCATCTCCAGCTTCACTCCAATGGCCTCAGGACAATCCTGTCCCCCACACTAACCTGGAGCTGGAGCATAGTGCCCTCCTTTTCCACCTGTGAGAAGAAATGCTGTGAGAGTTCAAGGAATATCTTGACACTAGAAGTTCCCAGAACTGACAGCAGACCCAGCTGCAGACAGTAGCAATGCAGGGTGTGGATGTGTTTCCCATTAATGTGCAGAGCACACTTCTAAAGGAGGCTGAGAGAAAACTCAGACCCTGCCCCTTCCTACCTCTGTTTCTCCTTCTCATCATCACAAAAGCCACCACAGCTCCAATGATGGCCACAGCTCCAAGGACACCCAGAACAGCAATGATTATCATGTTTGAATTGGTGGATGAAGGAGGCTCTGAGAAGGACAGGGACAGGAAACCAAAGTGAAGGTCATGACCCCAGCTCTCAGCCCTGACCAGCTCAGGGTCTGCAGAAGGCTCCAGCTTTCCCTGACCCCAGCTCTGCACCCACACCCTCCTTACCCCATCTCCGGGTGAGGGGCTGAGAGAGCCCCTCATGGTACACATGGCAGGTGTAATCCTGCTCCTTCCCAAGAGGCACCACCACAGATGCCCACTTCTGGAAGGTTCCATCCCCTGAAGGCCTTGTCTGCACAAGCTCCATGTCCTGGGTCAGCTCCTCCCCATTCAACTGCCAGGTCAGGGTGATGTCAGCAGGGTAGAAGCCCAAGGCCCAGCACCTCAGGGTGACATCACCTTCAGATCTGGGGTGATGGGTCACATGTGCCTTTGGGGTATCTGTGTGGAAGATTTAAGAAATCCCACAATTAACAAGACAAACTGAAATCTAGACAAGATACGGTTAAATCAATGATGACACTGAACTATGTGTCTGTCACTTCAACTGTCATCCCACCAGTGACCAGTAGGTGGCGCTGGTCCCCTCAGCACAGAACTGAACATTTTCCCTGGGGGCTCAGAAGCTAAGAGGGAATCCACACGAGCCAGTGTGTCAACACGTCCGTCCTTATGTGATGTTCTACAGCATGAGACAGGTAGTCAAAGAATGACAGATAAAATGGAAAATAAGTAATTTAACATGTGTTTAAGTCCATATCTATATTAGAAATTAGGGCCATACTCTCCTGGAAGGGTTCCGCCTCTGAGAGTCAACCACTGTGGTCATCTGCCTTACCAGTATAACCATCAGTCCAAGTGAACACCCATCACAAAGTGTGTAGCAGAAATGTGGTGAACCTCTGACATTCAGCCAGAGAAAATGACTCCCAGCCCCTGTCTCTGGACCACAAGGTACAGGTGTGTTACACAGGATCCCAGGAGTGTGCTGTGGACCCCAGTGCAGCACTCACTGGAACACAGCGGGCTCACAGGGTGTGTGGATCTTCCCTCTCACTCCAGCCCTGGATTGCAGAAGACTTGTCTCTCAGAAAGTCCAATTCCTGATTCACTAGGGGGAGCACTGTAACTTGTGGGGGCAGAGGAAGAGCAGGAGGCTTCTGGATGTTTAGTTCTGACAAGAAACAGTCTAAGCTCACAAGAACCTCTCCTTTAATGAGAACCCTGATTTAACTTGTCTAAATATCCAGGTTAGCAGTCTCTCTGGCACCTATGGAGACTGATACAAATGATAATACAAGGGCATGGAGAAACAGGATCACTCCAGTGCAGACAAAAAGTGACCAGAAACAAATAATGCCTTCAAAAAAAAAAGTAAAGAAAAAAAGAACGTAAGAAAGAATGAAAAGGAAAAACAAAAGAGAAAAAAAAAGCAAAAAGAAATCCCACAACTTAGTATTCCATCAGGGCACCCCAATGAGGGCTCATGTGACCTTCACCACTCTAGGAATAGATAGAAGTGGGTTGTTGAAGTGATGCAAACCCCACAGACAGGGAGGGATCTGCGAGAATGTATTCTTTGGAAAGTTCTAGAAACTGTGGGAACCAGCCTAGTGTAGGGAGTCTATGTCTCCCATCAGGTAAAGGAGACTTCCGGTCCTGAGGTCTAAGGGCTGACACACTCAGCATGACAGGAGTCAGTGTCCACAGAGAGTGGGTGTGGGCAGAGAACAGGCCTGGGAGAGGCCACGGCTGACAGAGGCTACAATCTGACTGAAGGGAGCCGCCATTGTTAAGTTGGGGGAAATTCTCTCCTTCCCTCCTGAGACAGACTGGGAACTGTCCAGGGAGAAGGCTGACCCTGGGAGAGTCAGTGCAGTCACTGTGATGAGGATCAGGAGACCCAGGGACACTCTCTCCCCTCTGAGACAGGGGCATCACCCCAGCTGAGGGTTTCTTCTTCCCCAGGACTGAGCCCCAGCCCGAGGGCAGAGGGAGAGCTGCTCGCGGCCCCTGCACCTGTGCGCTGCAGCGTCTCCTTCCCGAGCTCCAGGTATCTGCGGAGCCACTCCACGCACTCGCCCTCCAGGTAGGCCCTGTATGTCTCTGCATCACCAGCCTGCTCCCACTTGCGTGTGTGAGCCTGGGGGCAGCGCGCGGTGAGACCCCGACCTCCTCCCGGGACCCCCTGCAGGTGAGCGGGCCAGGAGGAGAACAGAGCGCCTGGGCTTGGGATGAGGGTGGAGAAGGGATGGAGGGTCTGGTGGGCGACGCAGGGACGTGGCTTCCCCGGTGTTGCCCCTGGCCCTTCCCGCAGAGACCCTTTCTTACTAGACCCCCAGTCACCTGCGTGGGTCTGGATCGGGGCCAGGTTGGTCGCCAGCAGCAGGAACAGCGTGTGAGGCACCATCACCTCCATCTGGGATCCAGGGCATCTGAGTCCTGCAGGCTGCTTGGACTTTTTAACTAGTTCCCGCGGAGATGCTGGTTGGTTCCCCAGGATCGTGCCACCCAATGATGGTGAGTTGTGCCCGCGCATCATCAGTGTCAGGGCAGAAGGACCTGACACAGCAGGAGCAGAAGTGAAACTGGGGAGAGGGGAATCCGCAGCCCTAGGGTTCCCCAACCCTGGCGACTAAGACTTTGCCTGAACCTTGTGCAGTGTACAGAGTGCTGTTTGTCATGCTGGCTCCGAGTTCTGACCCAGAAGCTGTCAGGACACCAGGAGAGACCCACAGGACAGACTCTCTGTGTCCTCTCCTCCACCCTTCCTCTTCCTTCTCTTCAGAAGTCAGACCCTGGACACTTTTAGAAGAAAAGACAATTCCAGGGATACAATGGTGACACAAGCGGTTGGAGATGCAGTGGAGAGATGCTTTTTTTTTACAGAAATTTAAAGCAGTGGGCCTGCAAGCCCCACATGGACCCCATAGAGACCAGGTTCTGTGTTCAACAGCAGAAGGCAGCTCACACAGTCAAGCCTGTGTACAGGCCTCTTATCTGTAAAGAGGAGACTTTGCTTCTTCCCTCAGGATCTGTCTACTCAGCCCCGTGCTTAGACACAGATTCCTTGTGTTACTTCCTAGATGAAGATCTGAGGCTCCAGGACATTATGTTTTTTCCACAAGGATCTTCATTCTGAATCCCGAGTTTGTCCATGTGGATCTGAGTCATTGTCTCAGCACAGTAGATCCATTTGTCCACTGGGAAGAGACCCCTGTGTAGACAACAAACAGCAGGGCACTGATCTCTGTCTACACTGCATTTGCCCTGCATCTGCACTTCCATGGTACAGTTGTTTTAGTGACTCAGTCACAGTAGGAGAGGAACTGTCACCGAGTATAACACAAAATAATGATGACAGTGTGTTAGAAGTTATGTAATCTGTGACCCTCTCACTCCCTCTCTGGCCTTCACTCACACTTATCAGCTGATGAGGTGAGGGGCATGAGTGTCACAGCTGTGTGGGATAGTGGATCTGATAACCAAGTTGGCCCCAGAGTTCCTCAGGCGAGTACAGTGTGGACACTGGAAGAAAGATGATTCTCATGCCACAGAGTACACATTGGTGATGTCAGTTTTCATCCCAGATCAAAAGTGTGGGGAAAAAATAAATTCATACATTTTTTTTATTATTCTGTGGAGTTCCACCTGATCTCTTCTTGTTTCCCTGGGAACTTGATGCTCTTAGGTTTCACCCTGACTAACCTAAGGAAACAGCTGGCCCTAGGCCACAGAAAGGATCTGACTCTGTTACTTTTCTTCTTATTTTATTCTGTTTTTAGACAAGGTCTGTCTCCACAGCTCTGGCTGTCTTGGAACTTACCATGTACACCAGGCTGGCCTTGAACTCACAGAGTTCCACCTGTCTTTGCATCCTGAATGCTAGGATTAAAGACCTGTGTCCACACACCTGGCTTTAGTGACATTTCTCCAACTATGATAAGACACTGTGATCCCAGTAACACTTATAAATATGTGTTTAATCTGTTTTCTAGTCTCAGAGGGTTTGAGTTCATGATGGCAGAGGAAAGGTGTGGTGGAGGAACAGTGAGAGCTCACATCCGTTTCTGCACACCAGAGGAAGAGGCTCTGGGAACAGTGAGAGTCTCTCCTCCCTCACCCTCCCAGCAGGGGTTTACTGGCCTGCTCTCATGAGGTCACAGCTCAGTGGGGACAACCAGATCCTTGGTCCTTGCTCTCTTCTGAGAACTGTGTCCTGAGACACAGGTCTCAGTCACGTGTTGTCTTGTTCCCTCTGCAGTCAAGAGTTGTAAGCATAGGACACAACATTCAAGGCATCCATGCAACAGTCCATGCACATGGTGATACATTCCTGCTCTAAGTTATCCAAGGATCATCAGGCTCCCTGGTACACTTCCTGAAACACTTGTCAGTCAACTTCTTCAGCAGTTCCTGGGCATTGGCTACGGTGTTTCACCTGCTCTATAATGACCCAGGGTCCAGATTAACACCAGTATTAAAGGCTAGCCAAGCCACTGCCATGGCTGCAAATTCAACTGCTCACATCCCTCTACAGGTGCCTGAAGCCTGGAAGTTTTTTAAACCTCAATGCCCAGCCCCAGTGACACTTCTCCAACCACGGCCACACATCCCAATCCTTTCCCAAGAGTTCCATCAGCCACATCTGAAGCATTCATTCCTATGAGCCTGTGAGGCTGTTCTCATTCAAACCAGCACAGCATTCACTATGAAATGTAAGATGCCAGCATGGTTCTGTAGATGTGTCCAGTGCAGTCTGACAGAAATACCCTCAAACAGGGCACTCTGCTGAGTTAGCATCTCCCTCTTTGCCTCTGTCTCCTCCTGCTCAGCCCCTCTCTGTCTCTGTCCCTTAGGCCTCACCCCATCAGTGCCAAGCACCCCTCCCTCCTGAGCTCTGCACTGACACTGTCTCTTCCTGTGTATGTAGTTTCTCTCACAGTGCTCAGCCAGCATGCTGTGAATCAGCTGTGTGGTTTCCTTATGTAAACATTCCAATAGTGGCTGGAGAGATGGCTCAGCACCTAAGAGCACTTGTTGCTGTTGCAGAGGATCCAGGGTGAGTTCCATCAGCACATGGGGGCTGTCAACCATCTATAACTTCAGTTCTAAGAGATTCAATGCTATTGTACCTACATACGTATATACAAAAACCAAATACATCCAATGAAAATAAAATAAAAACTATACATTTTTTAAAATGTTCCAACAGTTCCCTCTTTTTCTTCTCCCCATCTAGAGTGTGGAGCCAGAGGCTGAGGACACAGGGCTATTAAGACAACATTGTACCACCAGTTAATGAAGCCAACACTGGAGCAGGGCAGGAACAGGTGATTGAAAAAGACTGCACTGAAATAACAATTTGAAAAACAGTATAAAATTAAAACTACAGAAGATAGTCCATTTTATAGACCTACTGTGTATAGTGGATCACAGCGTCTCCCCAGGAAGAAGACAAAATGTGTACTCATCTTTGTACCTAGACTGTGTGTTGCTTTTTGATTCCTGTGAACAAGAAAAATTGTACTCAGTCACTTGAGTGTTAACTTGCAACAGACCGTGACATCCCAATATCCAGCTTCTTCCTGCAAAGGGTGATGTCACCTTTCCCAATCTTCTGTCCCACTTCAGAGGCTGAGAGAAAAATAACCTGCTACTCACAACAACCAAAGACTTCAGAGTGCAATTCAGGACCATCAGAGTCTAAAAACCCTGCTTGACATTTGCTGTCACTAGCATAGTGTGCAAAGTAGTGTGTCATTGTGGGCTTGTCACAAGTGCACAAAACGTACTGTGTCACACATTCCCCTTCTAGTCCTCTGTTTCCTCCCACACTCACTTCCAGGTATGAGTCCATAATACTCCTCCAGTTTAATGGATCACCCTTAAACTTCCCATGGTGCATCCTGGTAGTGCATTTGTTAGTTAGTCAGCTAGTTAGTTTTATTGTTTTTTGTTTTTTTTTTTTTTTACTTTATTTTGTTTTGTTTTGAGACCATTTCTTT
>NW_021620360.1:1539453-1558740 GCF_004785775.1 Grammomys surdaster
CACTGAGACTCAACCACTGTGGTCATCTTGCTGACAAGCATAACTGTTAATTTAAGTTAACAGCCATCACAAAGTGATGATCAAAAGAACAACCAAGGCATTAGGACAGTGAATCTGTGCATCTGACAGCTGAGTCTGCCTCTGAGCACATCAGTCCTTTGCATTGAAACCTTGTGGACACTCGAAAGAGGAGGCAAAGGTCTCATACCGGGTGTTGCAGAGTCTTCATCCCATCAAAAGAAGAATAAATCATATAAACACATGTGTGTCACTTATTCCATGTTTGCCTTGTTACTTTCATATCACACTTAACCCAAGTCAGTAAAACTGTGGAAGGCAAAACCCCCAGATAAGAGTCACAGGTCAATACAGACTGTCTCTTGCCTGGGCCATCTCAACAGTCCCTGGACTAACTTTTAAAATAAACATAAATCCAGAGTAGACTCATTCCATCAACCCTGGAATCTTCTCTAAAGTCAGCATCAGGATCCTCAGAGCCAGGGAAGGAGAGGGGCCATGGGCACAGCACAGGTCCAGATCTGGGATGAGAGCCTGTGGATCCCTCCTCTGAGTGGATCCTGCAATCTAGGGTTAACTGGGGAAAGATGAGGAAGATGGGGAGAACTCCACAGAGGGACCTGGAAGGAAGCAGGAGCTCAGGAGAGTTTAGTTCTTCTGTCTAGCCGGCAGTGTCCTGAGAGCAGGGCCATTGCTGTGCCTATTGGGACAGAACTTGAAAAACACTTCCTACTGCTGTCATACTTGGACATCAATGAGGACAGAAAAACAGGAAACATTCACAGGAACAAGAATAGGCCCAGTCCTCCATACAAACTAAAAATACAAGAAATAAACACAGAAGACAAAGTAAAGAAGCACAGACTAGACAGCAGCCTTGGTTGCTCATAATCCTGGGGACAGGACAAGGCTTTGCCCAGCCTGTGTCTCTGTGATGACAGACTCTCAGCATGTGCTTCATAGTGATGACGAGAAGAGAGCCCGAAGGAGACAGAGCCCAGGGTGACCTTGTCTCAAATAACAAGAATCTCATCTAGGCACATCCTCAATTACATTCAGCTCCCACAGCCTCATTCTGCCTCACCAGATACACACAGCATAGTGATTCAGATTCTGGAAAGTTCTCCATTTGCCATTTAATTCCTTCACAAACTCTAAGTATTCTCAATCCCTTATATACCTATTAATCAACCCTCAGGTCAAGGATGTTAACAATGAAGTTCACATTCAGATTCTTATTCTCAGTGTGGAAGTGAGGAGCTGCAGCTCAGGGCAGCATGCTGCTGACAGGATTCAGATGTCCCCCAGTGTTTGACTGGACCAGGAAGGTTGGCTGTGGAAGGGAACACAGGCAGTGCAGGGACAGGGTTATTGTGTGCAGGGCAGACTGGGCTCAACAGTTCTTCACATCGAGCCCATACACTCACAGAGTACATCCGACGCTGTTGTGTAAAGAATACTTAGGGCTCAGGACATCACAGGAGAGACCTGAACACAGCTGTTACTCAGTCCACTCCAGGCTGCTGTCTTCATGCTAGAGAATGAGAGTCATGAACCATCACTGTGAAGACAACATTTCAACAACTCACCACTCACAGCAGATTCTGGTAGTTTCACAATGTATTCCAGTTATATCCGCATTGCTCCTCCCCAAGCAGACCCCAGAGAGTCACCTTTATTATCTGGAGAAGACATATCAGAGCTCTCGAGCTGTCCCTACTTAGGGTAAAACATATACAGAGACACAAGGCACAGGCACTGAAACGCCGGGTAAGAGGCTGCAGCCAGGATGGATCGACCCGAGTTGAAAATGGTACAATGTCAGGTGGCCAGGACAAAAAAACAAAACAAAACAAAACAAAACAAAACAAAACAAAAACTTCAAAGAAGAGAGCAAAATAAATAAATAAATAAATAAATAAATTGTGTTTTATTATCATAATAAAAAAATTAAAAAAAATCAAGAGTTAGGGTAGCTTAGTGAAAAAATCATACAGAGATATAAACATAGGAAGGTCTGATCTTTGCCCCCAGACAATTAGAATGGAGGAGCTTTTATGGATTTCCAGCGCTCCCCATCATCTCCAGCTTCACTCCAATGGCCTCAGGGATAATCCTGTTCCTCACACTTACATGGAGCTGGAGCATAGTCTCTTCCTTGTCCACCTGTGAGAAGAAAAGCTCTGAGAGTTCAAGGATGCTCTTGATACTAGGAATTTCCAGAACTGACAGCAGACCCAGTTGGATGCAGCAGCAATGCAGGGTGTGGCAGTGTTTCCCATTAATGAGCAGAGCACACTTCTAAAGGAAGCTGAGATAAAACTCAAACCCTACCTTTTCCTACCCGTGTTTCTCCTCTTCATCACAAAAGCCACCACAGCTCCGATGATGGCCACAGCTCCAAGGACAACCAGAACAGCAATGATCGTCATGTTAGAGTCAGTGGATGGAGGAGGCTCTGGGAAGGACAGGGACAGGAAATGAAGGTGAGGGTCATGAACCCAGCTCTCAACTCTGGCCATCTCAGGGTCCGCAGAAGGCTCCACCTTTCCCTGACCCCAGGTCTCCACCCACACCCTCCTTACCCCATCTCAGAGTGAGGGGGTGGGTCAGTCCCTCATGTTGCACATGGCATGTGTAATTCTGCTCCTTCCCTGAAGGCACCACCACAGATGCCCACTTCTGGAAGGTTCCATCCCCTGAAGGTCTGCTCCCCACAAGCTCCATGTCCTGTGTCAGGTCCTCCCCATTCAACTGCCAGGTCAGAGTGATGTCAGCAGGGTAGAAGCCCATAGCCCAGCACCTCAGGGTGACTTCATCTTCAGATCTGGGAAGATGGGTCACATGTGCCTTTGGAGGATCTGTGTGGAAGATTCAAGAAATCCCACAATTAACAAGACAAACTGAAATCTACACAAGACTCAGTTAAATCAATGATGACCTTCAACATTGTGTCTGTTTGAACACTTCAACTGTCATGGCACTCGTCATCTGTAGTTAGAGTTGGTCCCCTCTGCACAGAACTGCACATTTTCCTGGGGGACTTAGAAGGTAAGAGGGAATCCACATGAGCCACTAGGTCAACATGGTCTTTCTTGTGTAGCGTTTTATAGCAAGGGACAGGTAGTCAAACATGAAAGATGGAATGGAAAATATATAATTTATATATGTGTTTGAGTTCATATCAAAATCAGAAATTAGGCCCATATGCTCCTGGAAGGGTGCCACCACTGAGAGTCAACCTCTGTGGTCATCTTGCTGACCAACATAACTGTCAGTCCAAGTGAACAGCCATCAGGAAGTGTGTAGCAGAAATGTGGTGAATCTCTGACACTCAGACAGAGAAAATGACTCCTAGCTCCTGCTTCTAAGGTGACAAGGTACAGGTATGTTACACAGGATTCCTGGAATGTGCTGTGGACCCCAGTGCAGCACTCATTGGGACACAGCAGGCTCAGAAGGTGTGTGGATCTTCTCTCCCACTCCAGCCCCAGATTGAAGAAGACCCTGTCTCTCAGAAAGTGCAATTCCTGATTCACTAGGGGGAACACTGTAACTTGTCGGGGCAGAAGAGCAGGAGGCTTCTGGATGTTTAGTTCTGACAGGAAATAGTCTAAGTTTACAAGAATCTCTCCTTTAGAGGGAACCCTGAACTAACTTGTCTAATTATTCTGTCTGTGGAAACTGATACAAATGATAATACAAGGGCTTGGGGAGAAACAGGATCACTCCAGTGCAGACAAAAACTCACCAGATGCAAAATAATGCCTTCAAAAAAGAAAAAAGTAAAGAAAAAGAAATAGGAAAAAGAAAAGAGAAAAAAAGGAAAAAGAAACGCCACAGTTTATATTCCTCCAGGGTACCCCATAAGGGCTCCTGTGAACCTTCACCGCTGTAGGAATAGAGGGAACTGGATTGTCAAAGGAATGCAAACCCCACAGACAAGGGATGGGAATCTGCGAGAATGTATTCTTTGGAAAGGTCTACAAACTCAAGGGAACCAGCCTAGTGAAGGGAGTCCATGTCTTCCATCAGGTAAAGGAGACTTCTGGCCCTGAAGTGTAAGGGCTGACACATTCAGCATGACAGGAGTCAGTGTCCACAGACAGTGGGTGTGGGCAGAGAACCCGGCCTGGGAGAGGCCATGGCTGACAACAGCTGCAGACTGAAGGGAGCAGCTATTATTAAGTAAGGAAATTCTCTGCTTCCCTCCTGAGACAGACTGGGAACTGTCCAGGGAGAAGGCTGAGCCCTGGCAGAGTCAGTGCAGTCACTGTGATGAGGATCAGGAGACCCAGGGACACTCTCTCCTATCTGAGACAGGGGCATCCCCCCCACCCCAGCTGAGGGTTTCTTCTTCCCCAGGACTGAGCCGCGGCCCCTGCACCTGTGCGCAGCAGTGTCTCCTTCCCGAGCTCCAGGAGTCTGTGGAGCCACTTCAGGCACTCGCCCTCCAGGTCGACCCTGTATTCCTCTGCAAAATCTGTCTGCTCCAACTCGCTTAGGGTGATCTGCGCCACCACGTCTGCCGCAGTCCACGTTTTCAGGTCTTCGTTCAGTGAGATGTAATCGAGGCCATCGTAGGCGAGCTGCAGGTACCCACGGAGGAGGCTCCCGTCTGACCCCATGTCACAGCCATACATCCCCTGGAGCGTGTGAGAGACTGCAGGATACAGGGGTCAGCCCCGCCCGCCCACCAGCCCCCTCTTGAAATTGGCCCCTTCCATGCTGGAACTCCTCCAAACTGATGGGAAATCGCTTTGAACCTGGGACTTGTGTACGGGGAAGTCTCAGAGCCCAGTGTAGGAACCTGCAGGGATCGTGACCTCCCACCAGGGGTTACTCACTGTCCTCATCATCGTGGTAGAAGCCCACAATGTCCTCCAGGCCGTATCGGAAAATCTGCTCCACATCCTTGGCTCTTTGTGTCTTCCACTCCCAATACTCCGGCCCCTCCTGCTCCATCCACGGCGCACTAGGCTCGACCCTCTGATTCTTCCTGTCGCTGTCGAAGCGCACGAACTGCGTGTCGTCCACGTAGCCAATAGCGGTGAACCGGGGCTCCCCGAGGCCAGGCCGGGACACAGTGGTTAAGAAATACTGTAGCGAGTGTGATCCTGGGGACGGTGCACAGTGAGACCCCGACCTCTTCCTGGGACCTCAGGCGGGTGTGCGGGCCAGGAGAGGAGCAGGGCGCGGGGCTTGGGATGCGAGTGGAGAAGGGTTAGAGGGTGTGGGTGACCCGGGTATGCCGCTTCCCTGGTGCTGCCCCGGCTCATCCCTGCAGAGGCTGTTTCCCACCTTCCCTGTACTCACCAGCTCGGGTCTGAGTCAGGACCAGTGCAGCAGCCAGCAGCAGGAGCAGCATGTGAGGTGCCATCCCCCCGATCTGGGATCCAGGGCATCTGAGTCCCACAGGCTACGTAGAATTTTTAACTAGTCCCCTCAGAGATGCTGGTTGGGTCCCCAGGATCACTCCACCCAATGATAGTGAGTCATGCTAGGGCATCATCAGTGTCAGGGCAGAAGGACCTGACACAGTAAAAGCAGAAGTGAAACTAGGGAGATAGGGAATCCCCAGCCCTAGGGTTCTTGACCCCTGACGACTAAGACTTTACCTGAACCCTAGGCAGTGTACAGAGTGCTGTTTGTCATGCCGTCTCCGAGTTCTGACCCAGAAGCCATCTGGACACCAGCAGAGACCTTCATGCCAAACTCTCTGTGTCCTGTCCTCCACTCTTCCTGTTCCTTCTTCTTTTCAGAAGTCAGACCCTGGAGTATTCTAGAAGAAAAGCCAGTTCCAGGAATACAGTGGTGGCACAAGCATTTGGGGATGCAGTGGAGAGATGCTTCTCCTTAAAGCAGAGGAGCTGGACTGGGAGTCCCACACTGACCCCACAGAGACCAGTCTCTGTGTTCAACTGCAGAGGGCAGCTCACACAGTCAAACCTGAGTGCAGGCCTCTCATCTGTAAAGAGGAGACTTTGCCTCTTTCTTCAGGATCTGTCTTCTCAGCCCTGTGCTTAGACACAGATTCCTTGTGTTACTTCCTAGATGAACATCTATGGCTCCAGATCAGTATTTTTTTTCCCACAAGGATCTTCATTCTGAATCCTGGGTTTGTCCATGTGGACTTGAGTCATTGTCTCAGCACAGTAGACACCCTTGTCTACAGGAGAGAGAACCCTATGTAGAACACAGACAGCAGGACACTGATCCCTGTCTACACTGCACTTGCCCTGTGTCTGCACCTCTATGTTACAGTTACTTTAGTGACTGAATCACCGTAGGAGAGGAACTGTCACCCAGAATAATGATGATAGTGTGGTAGAAGTTATGTAATCTCTGACCCTCTCACTCCCTCTCTGACCTTCACTCTCATTTATGAGTTGATGAGGTGAGGGACATGAATGTCACAGGTGTGTGCGACACTGGATATGATAAAACTGAGTTGGCCCCAGAGTTCCTCAGGCCAGTGCAGCATGGACACTGGAAGAAAGATGATTCTCATGCCAGAGAGTACACACTGGCGATGTGAGGTTTCATCCGGGATCAGAAGTATGGAGAAAGACTAAATTCATACATTTTTTTTATTCTGTAGTGTTCCACCTGATTTCTTCCCCATTTTCCTGAGAACTTGATGCTCTTAGGTTTCATCCTGACTAACAAAAGGATGTGGCTGGCCTTAGGCAGCTCCACAGAAAGCATCTGTCTCTGTTATCTTTTCTTCTTATTTTATTCTATTTCTATTTTTTTATTTTGTATCTCCACAGCTCTGGCTGTCTTGGAACTTACCATGTAGACCAGGCTGGCCTTTAACTCACAGAGGTCCACCTGTTTTTGCATCGTGACTGCTGGGATTAAAGACCTGTGTCATCACACCTGGCTTTACTGACATTTCTATAACTATGATAAGACACTGTGACCCCAGCAACTTATATGTGTTTAATCTGTTCTCTAGTCTCAGAGTGTTTGAGTCCATGATGGCAGAGAAAAGGTTTGGTGGAGGAACAGTGGAAGCTCACACCTCTATCTGCACACCAAGGGAGAGAAACTGGGAACAGCTGGAGTTTACACACACACACACACCATCTCAACCTTCCCAACAGGGATTTGTTAGCCTGCTCTCATGAGGTCACAGCTCAGTAGGGGCAGCCAGATCCCAGCACTCACACTGGACCTTGTTCTCTTCTCAGAACAGTGTCCTGAGACACAGGCCTTGGTCACATGTTGTCTTGTTCCCTCTGCAGTAGAGAGTTGTAGTCGTAGAGCACAGTGTTCAAGGCATCCATGCAGAAGACCATGCACATGGTGATGCATTTCTGCTCCAAGTTATCCAAGGCTTCCAGGTGTACTTCCTGAAGCTCCTGTCAGTCATTTTCTTCGGCAGCTCCTGGGTACTATGGCGATCTGCACTTTCTATAAAGACCTCGGGTCCAGCTTCCCACAACCTGTGCCATTAAAGGCCACCCAAGCCACTGCCATGGCTGCAAATTCAACTGCTCACATCCTACTACAGGTGCCTGAAGCCTGGAAGATTTTAAAACCTCAATGCTCAGCCTCAGTGACACTTCTCCAACCATTTCACACATCCCAATCCTTTCCTAAGAGTTCCATCTGCAAGATTTGAAGTATTCATTCCTATGAGCCTCTGTGGCTGTTCTTATTCCAACCAGCACAGCATTCACTGTGAAATGTAAGATGTCAGCAGGGTTCTGGAGATGTGTCCAGTACAGTCTGACAGAAATACCCTCAAATGGGGCACTCTGCTGAGTTAGCATCTCCCCCTTTGCCTCTGTCTCCTTCTGTTTATCCCCTATCTGTCTCTATCCCTCAGACCTCACCCCATCAGTGCCCAGCACCCTTCACTCCTGAGCTCTGCACTGACCCTGTCTCTTCCTGTCCCTCTAATTTCTCTCACAGTTCTCAGGCAGCAGGCTGTGAATCAGCTGTGTGGTTTCCTTATGTAAACATTCCAATAGTGGCTGGAGAGATGGCTCAGAGGCTAAGAGCACTTGTTGTTGTTGCAGAGGATCCAGGTTGAGTTCCATCAGCACATGGGGGCTGTCAACCATCTATAACTTCAGTTCTAAGGGGTCCAATGCTAGTGCATCTACATACTTATTTACAAAAAAACAAATGCATCCAATGAAAATAAAATAAAACAATACAGTTTTGTAAATGTTCCAACAGTTCCCTCTCTTTCTTCTCCCAATCGAGAGTATGAGGCCAGGGGCTGAGGAAACAGGGCTGATAAGACAACATGTTACCACCAGTTAATGAAGCCAACACTGGAGCAGGACAGGAACAGATGACTGAAAAAGACTGCACTGAAATAACAATTTGAAAAACAGCATAAAATTAAAACTACAGAAGATAGTCCATTTTATAGACCTACTGTGTATAGTGGATCACAGCGTCTCCCCAGGAAGAAGACACTGTGTGTACTCATCTTTGTACAAAGTGTGTAGCAGAAATGTGGTGAACATCTGACACTCAGCCAGAGAAAATGACTCCCAGCCCCTGCCTCTGAGGTGACAAGATACAGGTGTGTTACACGAGATCTCTAGAATGTGCTGTGGACCCCACATTCCACACTCACTGGAACACAGTGGGCTCACAGGGTGTGTGGAACCTCCCTCTCACTCCAGCTCTGGATTGCAGAAAACCCTGTCTCTCAATTCCTGGTTCCAGTTCCTGATTCACCAGGGGACGTACTGTTACTTGTTGGACAGAGGAAGTGCAGAAGACTTCTGGATGTTTAGTTCTGACAGGAAACAGTTTAAAATCACAAGAATCTCTCCTTTAAGAAGAACCTTAATTTAACTTGTCTAATTACTCAGGTTAGCAGTCTCTCCTGGGACCTGTGGAGGCTGATACAAATGATAATACAAGGGCATGGAGAAGCAGGATCACTCCTGTGCAGATAAAAACTGACTAGAACCAAAATAATACCTTCAAAAAAAGAAGAGAAATAAGAAAAGAAATAAATAAAAGAAAAGAGAGAGAAAAAATAAAATGAAATTCCACAGTTTGTATTCCTCTAGGTACCCCATAAGGGCTCCTGTGACCATTCACCACTGTAGGAATAGATAGAATTGGGCTATCGAATGCATGCAAACACGAGAGACAGGGAGGGATCTGCAAGAATGTATTCTTTAGAAAGTTCTAGAAAAAGGGGAACCAGCCTAATATAGGGAGTCCATGTCTCCTATCAGCTAAAGAACACTTCCAGTCCTGAGGTGTAAATGCTGACACATTCAGCAAGGCAGGAATCAGTGTCTACAGACAGTGAATGTAGCTTGAGAGAGATCATGGTTCACAGGAGGGAGAAGCTGCTGTTATTATGTCAGGAAATTCTCTCCTTCCCTCCTGAGACAGACTGCGAACTGTCCAGGGAGAATGCAGAGCCCTGGGAGAGTCAGTACAGTCACTGTGATGAGGATCAGGAGACCCAGGCACACTCTTTCTTCTCTGAGACAGGGGCATCACCCCAGCTGAGGGTTTCTTCTTCCCCAGGACTGAACTCCAGCCCAAGGGCAGAGGGAAGACCAGCCCATGGCTCCTGCACCTGTGCACAGCAGTGTCTCCTTCAAGCTCCAGATATCTGCAGAGCAAATCCATGCCCATGCCTTCCATGTAGACCCTGATTCTCTCTGCATCACCAGCCTGCTCTCACTTTTGTTGGGTGATCTCTGACATTATATCTGCTGTGGTACACGTTTTTATGGATTCTGTTTGCATGGGGCTGAGGGAGAAGTGTTGAGGTGGGCACCAGCTGCTGGGCTTCTGGGAAAGTGCTGAGGCCAGAGCTACCCACTCGGTTTCTAGGGAAGTGCTGAGTCTGGTGCCAGCTGCTCAGCTCCTTCATTCCACCCTCTGCTAATAACTATGGAGGCCAATCTTGGTCTCACTGACAGTCTAAATCATCTTCATTAGCTGGCTGGTACTGAGACCTCATACCCATCAGTTGAATGGTTCCTAGCCTCTGTTTCTTTTTTTTATATATATATATAATTTTTTAAAATTGTAATTCATTCACACAGGGGTATAAACACAGAAAGGCAGGATGTGGTGAAGGGAATGACACTGGAGTGCGGGTGTTCAGGAGGAATATAGATATCTTTCACAACTGGGTATCGGCTGGGTGGAGGTTCAGGGGACAGGTCGCTATGGCTCTGCCTATGATTCACTTGTCCTTATCTAAGTTGGTATTGTCTGCCAAGGCTTCCTATTTACAAGGTCTATGACTACTCAGGCTGGTAAATTTCCACAAAAGCTGCCTGTTTACAATAGCTTATAGCCATCTGTTTCAATGTTTTTCCACTGAGACCCAAGACTTGGTGTTAGTATACATGTATGACAGGCCTATTGCTGATTTTAGGCCTATGGCTGATTTTAGGCCTTCAGTGTGTAAGCAGGGCTGCCCCTGACATCTCCTCCCTTCTCTAAGTACAGAAGGGCTGTGGCAATTCTAAACTTGTGAAGGTGGGAATAGAGGCCTGACCTCCAGTAATTGAAGGGGACTTTGTAATGGCTCCAGTCCCCCTGTCGTTGTCCAGTGAGGCATGAGGGCCATACCCATCCTGATTCTTTTTCCTGCTACCCTCTGTTTCATATACTGCAGAAATTTGTTAATTATGCATGGCCCAAAAGTGAGCAGCAATAGAACTATAATCAGGGGCCCTGCAATTGCTGAGATAAGCATGGTTAGCCAAGGGGAAGAATCAAACAGTGCATGGTAGCAGCTTTTGGAATTTTCCCGTTCTTTTTGATATTTTTCTAAATTCTCTCTAACTTTAGCGAGTGACTCACTAATAACCCCAGAATGATTGACATAGAAACAGCATTTTTTCACGTAGCACGTCACATAAGCCTCCCTGCTGTATGAATACTAGGTCTACACCCCTTCTATTCTGCAGAACTACCTCTGCCAGAGAATCTACATTGCATTCTACATGTGAAATGGACTTCTCTAGGCGCTGGATATCTTCGTCCATGTCCAATTTTAAGCTACTGAAGTTCTTTTCTGGTAATGTCAGTGCTGCTATTCTGGTACTGGCTCCTGCAAATCCTGCTCCCATAATCACTGCTAAGGTCAGAGAGATAAATTCTCTTTTCTGCCTCATTGAGGTCTCCCCTGACCTGCCCCACTAAGCTCTTTAACACCATATCTTCTGAACAATAGGTTATACGGGAGACCAGCTAGACTAGAATGCAAAATTCTTTTGGTGGAGGGGAATTAAAGACTTCTCCATGCATACATGGAGATAGCCTGGTCAAACAAGCCCATCATGCTTGTTTGGTGGAAGGGGGATAACCCATTTGGAATGAGCAGCAGGTAGGGTATACTTCCATTACAGAGATGCTGGTGTGATGTGGGAACTTTCCCCAGGCATGTGCCTTGCCCCAATATGGTCTCCAGAGTCAAGGCCAGTCCTTCCTGGGACCATCTGCAAACAGTGTCTTTTTCAGACTCATCATACTGGGATGTTAATCAAATGCCTTCATAAAAAGGGGGTCTGGCATTATAACATAACCAACAAGAGTGTTTAGTTCTGGCTGAGAGACATTTAGAATTTGGAAGGTATTTCATCATTGACATGAGGGGATCTGCTGGCTCAGTGTGATTTAGGAAAAGTTCTGGAACTGGAGATCCCTGTGGGGGTTCGATTGAGGAAGTAGTGCCTGCTGGTCTGAGGGGTGATGTGGTCACTGGTTTTATCAGGGTAGGGCTCTTTCATAAGTCTTTAGGGTTTGTCAGAATGTGATTTGGTCCTACAGCTGCCAACAAGGGGTAACTGGCTTTATCAGAATTCTGACTGTAAAAAGGAGCCCAGGACTGACTCCACCAACAACTTGGAGCCAGAGTCCCCAGAGTCTCTCAGCTTCCCATCCTTTTGCTTGTTTTCCTTTGTCTGTAAATCTTAACAAAACTTTGGAGTCATCCCCTTGTTGGGTGACTGTGATTAGATCCTCCCTGGACCCCTTCTATGTCTTAATCCTCATAACTGATGTTTCACACCCCTTGGAGACACAATAAAACTGTTCTGAGCCCCTGCAGGTAACAGTCTTTCTCTCCCCAGGACATGTATAAAATGCCCTCCACCAACATGGAAGATATGAATGTCACAAAGTTTGAGTATCAGGCCATAAATTATCGGCTAGCTAGCACACGTGGAGCATCAAGTCTGGGAACCAGGGAGTCGTGAGTGGTTTTGTGTGTGTGTGTGTGTGTGCGTGCGTGCGTGCGTGTGTGTGAGCCAGTTGAGCCCAGTAGCCAGTTTCAGGATTCTCAATTGTTGAAGTCAAGTCAAAGGGCTGGTGTGGGTTTCTGGTCTCTGAATGGCGACACAGACTAGAATCAGCAATGTGCACAGTCAGTAGAAACAGCAAGCCTAGAGCTAAGTTCTTGGCCATCCATCAGAGAGGGTGCCAGTTTGGGCAGCATGGAGACTGAAAGCTGCATTTGTTCAACTGTTCTCAGGCTGATACCATCATTCCCAGGATGAGGGTTCACACTTAGGGAGTTGCTATTGGAATAAGAATTTATAGGTCTTTTGCTGGCTGCATCTTTTGGCAGAGTCAGATGGCAGGAAAGAATGGGGTGGGGTTCTGTGTGCATGGGGTTGAAGGGGAAGTTCTGAGGGCTGTGCTAGCCACTCAGTTTTTAGGAAAGTGCTGAGAACAGTGCCCAGTGTTAGGCGTCTTTGAAGCCACTTCTGGGAATACAGTGACAAAAAAGCAATTGGGGAGGCAGTGGAGAGATACTTTTCCTGAAAACAGAGGTGCTAGCTTGCAAACCCCACAGGAACCCCACAGAGATCAGGCTCTGTTCATCTGGAGAGAGTAGCTCACACTGCCAGGCCTGAGTGACTTTCATCTGTAAAGAGGAGGCTTTGCCTCTTCCCTTAGGATTCTGTCACCTTAGCCTTGGGCTTAGACTTTTGTTTCCTCACATATAAAGTATCTGTCACTCTAGGTGGGTGTGTTTTACAAAGATTTCCATTCCTAGTCCTGAGTGTGTCCATGTGGACCTCAGTCATTGTCTCAGCACAGCAGACCCTCTTGTCCACTGGGAACCTGTGGAGACCACATACAGCAGGCATTGATCCTTGTCTACACTACATGTGCCCTGAGTCCTCATTTTCATGGTACAGTTGCTTTAGTGACTCAGTCACAGTAGCAGAGAAACTGTAATTAACTATAACAGAATAATGATGATAGTGTGGTAGAATTTATGTAATCTGTGACCCTCTCACTACCTCTCTGACCTTCAGTCCCACTATGAGCTGTTGAGGTGAGGGACATGAGTGTCACAACTGTGTGGGACACTGCATCTGGTAACTGATTTGGCTGCAGAGTTCCTCAGGCCTGTGCAGTGTGGACACCGGGAGAAAGATGATTCTCATGCCAGAGAGTACACAGCGGTGATGTCAGGTTTCATCCCGGATCAGTAATGTGGGGAAAGATTAACTATATACAGGTTTTGATCGTGTGGTGTTTGACCTGATCTCTTCTCTATTTCTCTGGGAACTTGATGCTCTTAGGTTTAATCCTGACTAACCTAAGGAGACAGCTGGCCTTAGGCAGCTCCACAGAAAGGGTCTGTGTCTGTTACTTTTCCTCTCATTTTATTCTGTTTTGAGACAAGGTGTATCTCCATAGCTCTGGCTGTTTGGAACTCATCATGTAGACCAGGCTGGCCTTGAACTCACATAGTTGCACCTCTCTTTGACTCCTGAATGCTGGGATTAAAGACCTGTGTCATCAAGCCTGGCTTTAGTGACATTTGTATGACTATGATAAAACACTGTGACCCCAGTGACTTATAAATGTGTGTTTAATCTGTTCTCTAGTCTCAGAGGGTTTGAGTCCACTATGGCAGAGGAAAGGTGTGGTGGAGAAACAGTGGGAGCTCACATCTCTATCTGTATACCAGAGGCAGAGGCTCTGGGAACAGTGGAAGTCTCTCCTTCCCCACCCTCCCAGGAGGGGTTTATTGGCCTGCTCTCAGGAGTTCACAACTCAGTGGGTGAAGCCAGATCCATGCACCCATACTGATTCTTGGTTTCTTCTGCGAACAGTGTCCTGAAGCACAGGTTTCAGTCACATGTTGGCTTGTTCCCTCTGCAGTCGAGTTGTAGGCATAGGACACAGTGTTCAAGGCATCCATGCAGTGGTCCATGCACATGATGATGCATTTCTCCTCTGAGTTATCCAAGGAGCTCCAGGCTTCCCAATGCATTTTCTGAAACATCTGTCAGTCATCTTCTTCAGTAGCTCCTACACATGGAGCTATTGGCTATGGTGATCTGTACTTTCACCTGCTCTATAATGGCCCCCAGGTCAGCTTTCCATCTCTGTCCCATTAAATTCCAGCCAAGCCACTGCTCATTGCTGCAGCCAACCGGGCACAGTGAACCACAGGTAGCCTGGAAGTTGTTCAAACCTCAATGTCTAGCCCCAGTGATATTTCTCCAACTTTGCCACACATCCCAATCCTTACCCAAGAGTTCCATCAGCTGAATATGAAGTATCCATTCCTATGAGCCTATGTGGCTGTTCTCATTCAAACCAGCACAGCGTTCACTATGAAATGTAAGATGCCAGCAGGGTTCTGCAGATGTGTCCAGTGCAGCCTGACAGAAATACTCTCAAACAGGAGACTCTGCTGAGTTAGCATCTCTCCCTTTGCCTCTGTCTCCTCCTGATCAGCCCCTCTCTGTCTCTGTCCCTCAGGCCTCACCCCATCAGTGCCCAGCACCCCTCCCTCCTGAGCTCTGCTCTGACTCTGTCTCTTCCTGTGCATCTAGCTTCTCTCAGTGCTCAGCCAGCAGGCTGTGAATCAGCTGTGTGGTTTCCTTATGTAAACATTTCAGTAGTTGCTGGAGAGATGGCTCAGCAGCTAAGAGCACTTGCTGCTGTTGCAGAGGATCCAGGGTGAGTTCCATCAGCACATGGCAGCTGTCAACCATCTGTAACTTCAGTTCCAATGGATTCAATGCTAGTGCACCTACATACTCATATATGAAAAATAAATACATCTAATAAAATTAGAATTTAAAAATATGTTTGGAAAATTGCTCTCCCTTCTCTTCTATCCATCTAGTGTGTGAGGCCAGGGGCTGAGGACACAGGGATGTTTAGACAATACTGTACCACCAGACAATGAAGCCCACACTGGAGGAAGACAGGAACAGATGATTGAAACAAAGCATACTGAAAGCCCATTTGAAAAAAACCCATAAAATTAAAAATACAGAAGATAATTCATTGTATGGACCTACTGTGTACAGTGGATCACAGCCTCATCACAAGAATAAGACACAGTGTGTGCTCATCTTTGCACTTGAGCCAGTGGTAGTTTTTGATTCTCCATAAACAAAATAATTCCACTCAGGTGTTTGAGTGCTAATTTATAACAGACTATGACATCCCAACCTCCAGAGTGTTACCGCAGAGAAAGGTGTCCCCTTTCCACATCTTCCCTCCCACTGCAGACCCTCCAAAGTCTCTTACCTGTTGAAGATTAAAGAGAAACATCACATTCTTGGGCAACACTGCCACCTGGTGGAAGAAGAAAAGAGGCCTGAGCCTAAGCCCACAGAGCTGAGGGTAAAGGGGATCCAGGCTGGCTGAGCTGTCCCAGGACCTCCTTCCTGTCTGCACTTCTCCAGGGGTCTCAGGTCTCATGCTACCCTGCTCTCATCAAACTTACATCCAGAAGAACTTTCCGTGCGTTTCCACACATGGGAAGAAAACTCCCTTGCCGGGAGCCAGCCCCAGCTTGGTGGGAGGAGAAGGTGATCTTCTTTCTTCTCCTCCTTGTTGGTTCTTCTTGAGACAGCCGAGGGGGATGGGAATTGGAAGATCGTTGGCAGGGGTAAGACTGGTCTTACGAGATATTTAGGGTTGCTGTTTAAGAAAATCTTACTTGTCTACCTTACTAAAGTTTACTTACTAGGCTACTGTAGCTGACCTGCAATCTGTTTGATCCTCTGAGGCCAGAAACTGCAGTTTCTGGGTACACTTAGCAACCCAGCTCAAGGACATCAGAGCATTAGGCAAATAACCTTAGTACCCTCTCTGCTGGCACTGCCAGGCTCTAACTCAGGTCTGTTGGTTTGAGGCCGCAGGAAGAAAAGACACTTAGAAATGTTATTATAGTTTATTGCTAAGTGTAAAAAGTTTCCCATGAAAGCTATCTAAGAGAAAAGGTGGAAAGGCTCTAAGTGGGGAAAGGGAAAAATTCTAACAGAGGAAAAATTCTAAGTGGGGAAATTCTAAGCAGGGAAAAAAGAAGGGGGAGAGCAGACGGCTCCTAACGAACGAACGTCTGTCTTTGTCTTCAGTACTTATACCTCATTCCGAGTACATGATCACATGTTACAAAGTTCGTCACAAGTTCACACCAAAATTCAAATCATAAATTGAAATAGAAGTTTACAACAGATAATGTTTACATGCATATCCATTAGGAGTAATTATCTGGTTAAACGTCCATCACCTGTCTAGCTCCACAAGTTCACTGAAGGTTTAAAACTATAACTAAGAAATTAGTGAAGTTTTGTATAGATAAACCCAGGCAATATTTTCTTTTCTGTCCTAGTACCTATAATAAATCGTGAGCTCCCTTTGAGTGACCTTTGGTTAATTATTAACCACCTTGGAATATGCTCTGAGCAGGAGAGAGTCTGGTTACTATCTAAGGGCAAATTAACTGATGACACTCTGATGAGACTGGCAGAGTTCTCATTGCAGCCTTGACTATCAGAAAGGGGCGTAATAACAGTCCCACTATAAAAAGAGCTAAATAATCATTGATATAATTTTAGGAATTCTTATAGGATCATCACTAAGACTTAGGAAGTCATCTATTTGTCTATATAGCATCACTACAAGACAGTACATCTTCGTGGGTCTGCAGAGATCTGCTCCAAAGGGGTGTGCTATTGCTTGGTGATTGTTACATATGTTTAATAATAATAATAATAACAGTAATAATAGTAACAATAGGAAAAGCATATTAATAGTAGGATCTTTCCTAAAATACGTCCGCCACAGCCTTGCTGAATGGGGCACACTTGTCGCAGATTATATAATAATCTGAGGCAAGCATTTCAGGATGATCAACTGCTAATTATTAGCTTGTCCCATTATGGCTCCTGACACTCCCTGTAAGAGGGGAGGCAGGAGGCAGAGCCATGAGTGCTAAAAGGAGCTGCAAAGCCCCAAACAGAGTAGTTCCAGAACTCTTGACAGGAATGATGATATTGATTCTTGGATGCCAGCTACATGTGGGATTAACTAAAACCTCAAAATGGAGGTGAATTATCTGTGAGGTGTTTTGATCAACTTCTGATCCTTTTCTTTGAGGTAGGAAGACACACCTGTAATCCAGAATATTTGAGATGGAGCCCCTCTCCAATTTATAATCTGGGTCATATCATCTGCTGAAAGCCTACATGAAGACATAGAAAAAGAAACGGCTTTCTCTTTGTTTGCTTGCTCTTGCTTCTGCTTTTGTTCTTGCTGAATCTGTGGGACATTCCTGCTTGCCAGATCCTGCTCTGAATAATGACAGCACACATTCATGACTCAGCCAGCTCAGAGCTGTTTTCATGTAGAGGGATGAGAATTCAGGGTTTTTTTTTTGTTGTTGTTGTTCCAGTTGTTTGTTTGGTTTTTTTTCCTTCATTTTTGCAGCCAAGATTTTCAGGAGGTCTCCCCTGGACAAATCTAATATACATCAAATTTGAAGGAATTCACAGCTTTCCTTTTCTTGTTGAAACAAGGGCAAACATCTCCCTGAACTCCACACATTTCCTTCCTTCCATTCTGAGGTTTTTACATATATATGCTGATCTAATCCAGCAGTCCTTTCTCAACTCCAGTGTTTGTCAGTGGCTGTGTTATCTGTCTCTAGACCTATAACAAGACTTCAGACAAAGTAGATTCCAGGAGGGGAGGTAGAGTGTGCAGTCCATGAGGAGGAACCCTGCACTTATGTGCACATATGTAAGGAGCTTGACGAGTTTGCTAATTCATTCAGCAGAAGTCTGGGGAATATGTGTGGGGATGGATTTTGAGGGTGTGGGATCATGGTGGAAGGAACATAAAACTGGGTCAGGCTGAGTTTTTGGATATGGGAACTCTGTGTAGAGATTGTAGTTTTAGTATGGAAGCTTTCATATTTTAAAAAGCTGTCAGGAATGTGTTTGAATCTTAGGCTGAAGTGTTTATCAAAATATGGTGTACTGAAAAGGAGTTGAAGATGCCTAATATTTCTTGGCTTCGTGTTGATGAAGGTATTCTAAGGCTCAGGGGAATTGCAATGGTAGAGTCGTTATAATGTGTAAAACCTAATTCTATGCCATGGGACTGCACAGAAGACATGCCCTTCACGAGGGGCACCAGCACATGTAAAGAGCTTTGTTGTCCTTTTCCTTGTGCCAGACCTTAGGGTTGGAGATGCTGCTGCTGAATTGGATGAATTACATGCAGTGGGTTTAATTGTTAACAGGGGCCAGGTAGTAGCACCCAATAGCTAAAGGCAGAGTGATTGTAACTAGCATATGGGAACTACAGAATGTTCACAGTGGACTACCCTACACTGTAATGGTGATCACAGGCAGAGTGAATTTTATGGTGTCTTGACTCATATGGAAGTTTTGGTTGTGGCTAATAAATCCTAGTGATTCTATGCATGAAATACAAAAGAAAATATTTTAGAGTTTATTGCTGTGAAGAGATCTCAGGAACACAGAAAACCTTATGAGAGAAAACATTTAATTGGAACTAGCTTACAGTTTGAGAGGTCAGTGCATTCTCTTCATGGCAGGAAGCATGGCAGCACACAGGCAGCCATGGTGTTGGGAAGGAGCTGAGAGTTCTACATATGGATTCACAGGCAGCAGTGGGGGGGAGCTGCCTGGCTTGGCATTTTGAAAACCAAAGCCTACTCTTTAATTCATGTCCTCAAAAAAGGCCACATCACTGTAACAAGGCCACACCACCTACACTCTTGTCAAGTGGTGCTATTTGATGATCAAAGATTTCATTATATGAGCCTGTAGGGGCATTTGTATTCAGACCACAACATTCCACTTCCAGGTCCCCTTAGTCTTGTAGCAATATTTTAAGGCAAAAATGCATTCAGCCAACTTTAAAAGTCCCCATAGTCTAATAGTCTATAACAATCTCAACACATTATAACCTACAAAGTTCTAAGTCTCTTTTGAGACCAGGCAATCCCTAAGCTGTAAC
>NW_021620361.1:0-1842 GCF_004785775.1 Grammomys surdaster
TAAAAATGGTCCTAGCCATTCCATTTTCCATAATTATAACATGCATAAATGTAACTATCCTAATAAACACCTGAAAGCCACTGTAACTGCTAGTTAACAGTTGTGATATAATTTAGTGACGTTATTCGAGTCACAAACACACACACACACACACACACACACACACACACACACACACTTCCAAAATGACCTTCTGCCTTGTAATTTCTTTAGGCCTTTCCTCACAGGAGGAAACTTTGACCATTGGTCAGCCCCTGCCTTTGCATTGTTATGTGGTCCAGGTGGGTGTCTTAACCTCTCTTGACCCTGGGAACTTCATTTTTAAGATAGGGCTGTTTCCTAGGAACTTAGGGAGGGTACAGTGAGATCAACTAGGGCCAGCAGATGCTTCATGATGTGACAGGGGTCTTTGCAGGCTTATCTCAAACGGCTCCTCATTTCACAGAGACATTTCTTTTACAACATCCTTGACAAATAGCCATAACACCTCTCATTATTCTTCCCAGGAAAGGAGCTGGTACCATGAAGGGCATCCCATTCATTTCTAAAAAGTGGAGAAGTTATTGAATCTAAGCGTCTCCCTTGATTTAGCTCTTTATTGTCCAGGTTTAGGGAGGGGGGGTCTTAAATACCTGCAGCTATAGATAGAGCCAAAGGGGCACACACCTGAGATAGCCAGAGAACAGCCACCTACAGTTGGATGACGAGGGACAGTGTCCTTCAATCATCTCTATCTACCGAATGAGGTGGAACCTTGGCTAGCTGCTCCAAACACCCCTGCGGGCAGGACTATCGGACCTACCATCAAACCCAGAAGGCGCTTTCCACCTTTCCTCTCTCTGCTCTAAGGGATGACCTCTTCCCTCGGGGTCCTAGGAGGCCAGGGCCACCTCCCCAGCCGAGTACAAGCCGCAGGAGATGCGGAGAACTGCGCTCTCTGTATCCTGACCGCCAGCAGAAGGTCTCCACCCTCACCCCCAAGGTACCGGGTGCCCCCGCCGGCCTCTGGGCCCCGACCCTGCCCGAGTCCGACCCACCTGCTGCGGAGGCGCTGTGCGCGACTGGGGCTCCGGCTTCGTGCTCGCTATAAGCACCGCGCCGCCCTCGCCCGGCTGCCCGCAGCCGGCCCTCCCCCGGGCGGCTCCACGTGGCCGTTCCACGTCGCCCTCCCGGCTGCAGCCGCCGCCCAAGCCCGGGCAGAGTCCGGAGCGAGCGACAGCCACGGGAATGGCCACCGCCCCGCCTTGCCCAGACTTGTCCCGCAGCGCCTCCACCTGGCCTTGTTCCATGTGGGTCTGAGGGAAGATGGATGGGGTCCTCAGTGTGTGTTACTGAGACTCAGATGGAGGCCAACTGGTCTGTGGGTTTTGTGTGACAAGCCGGTGAGGCAGAGTATGTGTGTATGACAAACTGAGAAGGATTTGGGAGTGTGGGTGTCTGGTGAAGCATATATATGCGGCATGTATTCAAGGGACCAGTCAGGTTTGTGTCTAAGGCAGAGTCACAGAACGGTGAGACTGATGGCCACGTGTGTATAAAATAGACGCATAGACATGTGTTGATGAGGCGGGGGTGTTCTATGAGAGAGACAGAAAGAGCTCAAACTAGACAGATGTGAGGCTGGTGTTCACTAAAATACCTTTAGTTATGCTGTGTGGGTGTCACTGGCTTTATCTGAGAAACTCGTTTGTGACAAAATAGAATGGCTTACTGTTAGTATGGCCTTCACTGGAAAGAATAGTGTGGCCAAAACCTGGAAGACTCTCTAGGAGTGTGACAGTATCAAGTGTCAACAGGTTATAGGTATCACAGCATGGGAACAAAGTCCTCTCGAGTTGTTAG
>NW_021620362.1:0-15413 GCF_004785775.1 Grammomys surdaster
GCCTAGAATCCCCCAGTGAGGGGCTGGGGGCGTGGCTCAGTGGTAGAGCCCCTGCTTAGAATCCCCCCAAATGTCTGGATTGTATAGAGAAGAGCCTCTGGGGAGAGGAAGTCCAGCCACTGGGCTGGAAAGTTCAGGTAGGAACTGAGGGATGCTGAGAGAACCCGAAGGAAGGCCTGGTCCCCTGTTAGTATGTCTGGATCTGACACCCAACAAACTATAGAATGATAAGAGACCTGAATTTAGGACTTAGGCAGTCTAGACTGACTTGTCCTGGTAATGTCTTTAGTCTATTACTGTAAGGGGCAAACCAGGAGATGGTAATGAGACCTCCTCACTCACTTTGAGAGCCTCAACTGGCCTCTTTTGTCCCCCAAAAGAAGAGCCAATCAAACTCAGGGCTTGAGGGATTTCCCAGCCAACTCACCAGAGAACATTTCTCCCTGTGCTGTGTAGCCTCTCTCCTTGGCCACCTGCACTAGCCTGTCCAGAGAGACACTGCCAGGTGTTGACAGAAGAGCTCCTGCCATCCACAGGGCCACCAGTCCACACCTGGGGGAGAGAGCCCAGTCTGTAGCATGTCCTGTGTATTTACTGAATTCCCCTGACCCCAGAAGAGGAGAGAGGCATGCTGGCTAGGGGACTTGCCTCCCCTCCCATGCCAGGTGGAGAGAGTGGGCTGTAAGGTGGGGGTGGAACCTGGGGAACACAAAATGGACATATGTGTGCGTGCGCGCGTGCACACGCGTCCACACACACACCCTGATGTGGAGAATACCCTGAAGATTTTTTTCTCCCTTCCCAGGATGCCTGGGGGTGAGGGTGCTTGTCCCACAGTGCCACGGCCTGTGGGAGGGGCCTCTCGAATCCAAGCGATGGGTTCTTACTGAGGGCCTTCCTGGATGAGTGATGGCACATCAGCACAAAAGAGGATCCACTGCAGGTCGCTTCGAAACCTGAGGAGAGCAACCCTGGTAAGTCACAGGGAAGAGTTCTGAGTGAAACCACCCCGGGAGACCATCTGAGCAGCTCACTTCAGCCCTGTTGAGGCTGTACTCACACCCCCACCCCACCCCCAAGCCTCAGTTTCCTCATCTGGTGGTGGTGGTAGGGATCGCCATTTTGGATGTTTCCTGCTGCTTCTCTCAGGTCTTGAAAGACAAGAAGAGCAGACAAAGAACCTATACAACCAACCAGGAGTCATAATGATCTAGCTGAAGAAATAGCTACAAGGTGGTATGTTTTATACCCAAGTGGGCTTTTTTTTTTCCTTCTTTTTTTATTTGTAGATATTTTTTTCAAATGTAGCCTAGGCTAGCCTCCAGCCAGTGGCAACTTTTCCGCCTTAGTTTCCCCAGTTTAAGGATTAAAGGTGTGCTTCCTGATTATTGTCTCCATAAGGGGTAACGGCATAATGAACGGCTCAGTGGATAAAAGTGCCTGCTGCTAGACCTGACGACTTGAGTTCAATTCCTCAGACCCACATGTCGGAAGGACACACACACACACACACACACACACACAGATGCACAATAAATAGATTTAACTCAGCCTGAGTAAAGTCAGGTGGGCATACGCTTTAGGCTGGAGAGATGCCTCACTGATTCTGAGTAGGCCTGTGGCGCTCCGCCCTGAGGCAGCCACGTGGTTTCTGTGATCACTGTTGTAATGATTTATCTACCCCGCCTTAGATCATTCAGTTCCCAGATAAAAGACACATAGCTTTTATATTTATACTAAGCCTTAATCAGCACTGGAGCTGGGCAGATAGCCACCTTCTTAGCTATTAATATCTACTTCCGTATCAATAACTCCAAGTTACAACTTGCCTTGTTCCATCTGGGCAGCTCTTAACTCAGGTTGGCCAGCCCTCACGGCCGTGTTTTCATGACTCACCTGCTCCATGGCATCTTCTCCTCTCTCCACCATCTTTTTCCTCCTCATGGTCCCTGCCTAGGACCTCAAGCCTGGGAACCCAAACCTCACCTATCTCTCTCCTGCCCTGCTACAGGCCGTAGGCATCCTTATTGACCAATCAGGGATAACTTGGGAGAGAAAGGTTACACAGCATCACTTGGTATACAGGAGGATCTGCTCTTCCCTGAGGCAACCAGGGCCAGTACGTAAGTGTTATAATACATAGAGACAGACGAAAAGCTCAACAGTTTTAAATTAAGAAGCAAAATTGCACAACAACCACCACTAAATGTGAGAATTCACTGGTAGGCCTAAACCTTTGTACAGAATACAGCTTTACAATATAGAGCAACAGACCAAGCCTCAGCATGGGTCCCCCAGGCCATATGCCTGTCTTGCCTATTCCAAGGCCAGTGAGAGGGCAAGCCAGGGGTGGTGGTGGGGACCCTCACACATGATGAATACACAAAGCTCCAGGTTCTCAGTTTAAGATAACTCCTGACCACAGCAGGGTGTTTAGAAGCTCCAAGTCCTCTCCTTGAGTTCAGATGGAGACCTATCCTTTCTCTGTAAAGTGGCTGAGTGGCAGCTTTAGCTTTCTTTGTATGATACCCATAGAGGCCAGAAGTGTGGGATCTTTTAGAGCTGGTGCTGTGGTTTTAAGCCACATTATGTGGGTGCTGGGGACCCAACTCAGATTCTCTGTAAGAGCAGCAAGTGCTCTTAACTAGGCTCATCTTTCTATCTTCCTAAGAGTCCTGACTTTCTTCTTATCTAGGCCTTCCTCAACAGGAAAGTAGCAGATCCTATCCCAGGAAGTTGCTGAGAACAACAAATGTTTAAAAACTCAGTCAACCATAGTGACTCATGCCTGTAACATTAGCACTTTGGACGCAGAGGCAGGACTGCCATGAGTTTCAGGCCAGCCTGGGCTACATAGAGACTCTGTGCCGTATCACCACCCCCACTCCCTCAATTCTAGTGATGGCAGTGTATACCTATTATCTCCTGATGTGAAAGAAGAAAGAACAAGGTGTTCTCAGCTACGTAGCAAGTTTGAGGTCAGCCTGGGCTACATGGGATCCTGTCTCAAAAACAAACAAACAAAAAACCAAAAAACAAGAAAACAAAAAACAGCCGGACAGTGGTGGCACACGCCTTTAATCCCAGCACTTGGGAGGCAGAGGCAGGTGGATTTCTGAGTTCGAGGCTAGCCTGGTCTACAGAGTGAGTTCCAGGACAGCCAAGGCTACACAGAGAAACCCTGTCTTGAAAAACCAAAAAAAAAAAAAAAAAACAGGCCAAGAAATAAAGCAAAGTAGACAAACCCTTTAGAGTAGTGTCTAATACACACTAATTTTTTGGTATGACAGGTTTTCTGCTTTCAATTTTTATGATGGTGGTTGGGGTACTTGGTATGTGTACCTTATAAATGTGGTTGGAGGGCTTAAGAACCCCCTCCTTCCCTCCTTCCTTGTCAGGGTCTCACTGTGTAGCTCAGGCTGGCCTTGACCTCATCTCCAGGTCGGTTTCCTGAGCTCCGGGATTACAGGCAGGTGGCACTATGTCAGGAATTAGGACTTTCTTTATCAATCTGGACAGGGGCCTGTGGTCTCTGCTCTATCCTCTTCCCTTACTGCCGTGTCCCTGCCGTGTCCCTGTGCGTACCACTCTCTTCCTGGCACCTTGGACTTGATTCATGACCTTCATTCTTTTTTTTTAATTGGATATTTTATTTCCAATTAAATTATTTTATTTCCTTTTCAGATGTAATCCCCTTTCCCCATTTCCCCCCCACCCAGGAATCCCCTATACCATCCCCCTTCCTCCTGCTTTTATGAGGATGTGCCCCCACCCACCCTCCCACTCCCACCTCCACCTCCCCACCCACGATTTCTCCCACACTGGGGCGTCCAGCCTTCACTGGGCCAAGGACTCCCTCACCCACCTATGCCTGACACTGTCATCCTCCCCTACATATGCAGCTGGAGCCATGGGTCCCTTCCTATGTGCTCCCAGGCTGGTGGTTTAGACCCTGGGAGCTCTGGTTGGTTGGTATTGTTGCTCTCCTCATGGGGATGCAAATCCTTTCAGATCCTTCAGTCTTCTCTCTCACTCCTCCATTGGGAACCCCATGATCAGCTCAATGGCTAGTTGTGAGCATTCACCTCTATATATGTTAGACTCTGGCAGACCTCTAAGGAGACAGCTATATCAGGCTCCTGTCAACATGCACTTCCTGGCATCCACATCAGCGTCTACCTTTGGTGACTGCACAAGGGATGGATACCCAGGTGGAACAGTCTCTGGACGGCCCCTCCTTCAGTTTCTGTCCCACAATTTGTCTCCATATTTGCACCCATGAGTATTTTGTTATCCCTTCTAAGAAGATGACCTTCATTCTTAAAAGTAGCTTTCCTCTCTCAGCAAAGCCATCCCTGGCTCAACAGACCTCAGGACATCCAAACCCCTCCATCCAGCCTGCCACACTCCATGTGCGCTGCTGCTGACCTGCTCCCAGCTCCCCTTTGCTAGTTCTTTGAAAAGTCTTTACTGTAGACCTGTGCCAGTGCTGTCTGCTCTCATGGCACTGGCCTGCATAACTTGGCTCACTGACATCTGTAGCTGCTTCTCTTCCTGAAGCCAACATTAGGATCTGTCCTCGGGCCCCATTATCATAACTCTGGCTACTCTGGGGAATCACTGTCTGAAGGCACAAAACCACTGGCTTCTGAGTCAAAACCAGGCACGAGGAGATGCTGTTCTCTATTACTGGAGGCCAACCACTGAAGAGTAGGGTAGTTAAGGCTGCTTAAGATCAAGGAAATGGGAAAGCCGAGAGCAGGGTGGCTGTGGTGCTTTGCAAACTGGTGACTGTCTGAGATCTAGGCTGGTGTTGGGGGTAGGGGGTGGGGTGGAGACCCTACCGGTCCTGGTGCAGCTTGAGGAGCCTCTTGACATCATCTTTGCCTTTGGGAGCTGGTCCAGCCTTCTCCAAGGCCTCCTTCAGGAGCTGGCTGTTCTTCAGGCCGTAGACATTTGGGAGAACAGCCTCCACAGTAGAGGGTAGAGGGAGAGGAGGGGGTGGGGGAGGTGGAAGAGGTGGGGGTGAGGATGGAACAGAAGCCTGGAGACTACAAGGAGGGGATGGTAAAGCTAAGTCCGGGGGATCTGGGGATAAAGGAGGTGGAATGGTGGTATCTTGAGTCTCATGAATTACTGGGGGGACTGTAGGTTTTAGGGGGAAGGAGCAGGGAGACGTCATTTAGGGTCTTCAGGAAGAATGAGAAAGAGGATCCTCCCAATCTCTCAAGGATGGAGATTTTTCAGTTTTAAGAACTGGATAAGAGATATTCAGGCCTGCATATTGAGGTCTGTAAAAAAAAAAAAAAAATTAAAACTAGAGTTGATTGCAGAATATGGTGTCTGACCAGTTGGTCTGGGATAACCTTGGTATTTGAAACAGTGGGAAGAGAAACTGGGCTAAATCAAAGAAGGGTGGGTTGTGCTATGGGGCTGGGGCTACATTAGGAGGGAAATTTTGTAGGTGTCATCTCATCTGCTGTAGCTGAGCTAGTTTTGGTCACTTCTGTGATAAGGAGGTTCAGATCGGTTAAGGTGTCTAACGGATGCGACTTGGCTACTTAGCATCCTGGACCTGAGTTTGAAACCTTGTAGTTGCCTTTAAGAGCCAGAGTCAAGAGGTTAAAAAAAGACACGTGGGTGGGAAACCAGCCTAGCAGTGGCCAGAGTCATGGAATCAGCCGGGAAGAGTCGCAGCCGTTCATCGATCAAAGGCCGACTAAGTAGGTATATACCGACCCACTAGGAAATGGAACCTAGGAATTTACACAGGCTCCGCCCCGATTGGAAATGGTGTCACCATGCCAGCCTCCATCAGTCCTTTCCCATCCCACGTGGTAGAACTCGCAACCAGCACAACGCGCCTTGACGGTCACGTGATACTGGCGGAAAAGGAAGAGGCGTGTCTTCCGAAAGGCAGTCTTAGAATGGCACTAGAGCGCTAGTCATGTCCCAATTGGCCAAAAACTCGTGCCCTACTCTGATTGGTCCGTTCCTACCCGGCGAGAGGGCGGGGCTTATTGCTAAGGCGGGAACCCAAGTGTTCCTTTCCTGGGCCGGCGCCGAGGCCGGGAAACAGACTCATTCTGAACTTACCGGGTTTGCGCGCCGTGATTAGCTCGTGGAAGGGAGAAGCCGGAGCCAGGGACGATAGAAAGCTGTGTGTCTGTGCAACGTAGCTTGGCGGGCGCTGTCGGCGGGAGCGACGGCTCAGGTGGTGGGTTCCCGCGGGTGTAGACGCCGCTTGGCGCCGGGGAGGCGGGTGGAGCACTTCGGGAGGCCTCTCTTTTGAGAGCCTGGGATGTTTCAACTCGGCCCCTACTTTCCTAACTGGCTCCTACATCCGGGTTCTTTTTTCCTCCCGGGGATGCCGTTCGCGCGCGTGGACTAATGGGAAGCGCCGCTCGGTGTGCTCCGCCTGTCGGGACTCGTAGAGCATTCTGGGATTCGTAGTTAACCTCTCTAGCTATCCCCTTAGCACGAGGTCTGGAGACGCGGGGTCCTATGCTGGCATTGTTGCTAAGCTGTGCCATCCTCCCCCAATTCCGGTCTTACCCGACTTCCTATTGGAAGAAAGATCCCTGAGCAGAGCCCATCAGCCCTTTGGAACAAAGAATTTGGGAAACTTAGGGCTAAAGTCGCTTTTTTCTCCTCTTTAAGCCGTACCTGAACATCTCACACCATGGCAGTTCCTGAGACCCGTCCCAACCACACTATTTATATCAACAATCTCAATGAGAAGATCAAGAAAGATGGTGAGTTCTTGGGGTAGCCTGACTTAAGGTGATCTCACAAGAGTTGACCCCTTTTCACCGCTAGCACCTACATTTCTTTCAAAGCCTTCCCCATTCAGTCTGTTAGGAGTTAACTTTGACCTTTGTACATACTGGTTCCTTGGTTTCAACACACGTTTTACACTCTGCCTTTGAATCTAGGCATTGTTAACGATCTTCAAGGTTTTAGCTCACAGGTCCCTTCTTTCTGCGAAGCCTTCCAGGATCGTTCTCCCCATCAGTCTGCTCTCACGAGACTGTCTCTCTCTGTCCACTGACCTCGGGGTGGTGGTTTCAGCGCATCCAGATAACATACAGAAGGGACGGGCAATGAATGGTTCTGTCATGTGGGTGGTGTGTGCAGGATTCTAAGTCTTGAATATCTTTAATTCTTACAAGCCTCTCAGATTAAGTAATTGGAATTTGGGTGGCATAACTTACCTGGGATCAAATAGCAAGAACAGTGAGACTGAAGTATGGGATTCTGGCTAAGCCAATTAATTCTTGGACTGGGCTGGTTGGCAGAAGGCTGTAATTCTGTTCCTCAGGAAGAGTGAAAGTTTGAAGCCATTTGGGACAAAATGGTCAAAGCAAGTAAAAAAGAAACCAGAGTCAAATGGTTTATTTTAGGATGTGGAGGTATAGGGCTGTAGTCCCAGCACTTAGGAGACTGAGGCAGGGGGATCTTGAGTTCCAGACAACCTCAGCCTAGGCTACATAGCAAGACCTTGTCTCCAAAAGGACTGAGGAGTGTAATCAGGGCTAGTCTTACCTGGCGTGAGTAAGGAGCTGGGTTTAAATTTTAGCAACTAAGAGAGTCGACACGGCCTGGAGAGATGGCTCAGTGGTTAGAGAATGCTGCCTGGTTTTCCAGAGGATCTGGTTTTGATTCCTAGCACTCAAGGGAGGTCAGTAACTGTCTGTGACTCCAGTTCCAGGGGCTGTGACATCCTCTTCTGGGTTCTGCAAGCAAAATACCCCACACATAAAATTAAAAAAAAAAAATCTTTTTAAACAAAAATCCCGACCAAATAATTCAGTTCTTATCTGGAAGTAAGGCCCAGGAATAGAAAGTTTACCTTTGAATCCCAGCACACATTTTTTTTTTTTTTTTAAAGTAAACAAGTAACTTTTTTATGTATCTATTTTGTGTGCGTCTATAAATGGATGCATGCAGGCATGCGTGTGGCCAAGACAGCTCTAGAGAGGCCGCTGTGAGTTCCTGAGCTCATACTCAGGGCTATAGAATTGGTCCTGCCTTGAATAAGTAAGTGAATGAATGAATGAATGAATGAATGTTTGTCAGGCTTAAAAAAGGACTGGAAGGCTAGCTTAACTGGAGTGAAAAGGAAGTGTTTGTTATTTGAACAGCAGGTCTGTACCAGGTATTGTAGCTGTCCACGTCTTGTAGGACGTGTGGACGTATCACTTGAGTGGTTCTTGGCTGTATCTGTGGGCTCCTGAGCTGTGGCATTTCTGGGTATTCAGTCAATTGGCCTGTGGCCCCTAATTTGGGCTGCCCTTTTTGTCGTCCGCCCCCCCCCCATCTCCAAGCCAGGATTTCTCAGTGTAGCCAGCCCTGGCTATCCTGGACTCGATTTGTAGACCAGGCTGGCCTCAGATTCTCAGAGATCTACCTCCTGAGTACTGGGGTTAAAGGTGTGCATCACCACGCCTCGCTGGGCTGGCCATCTTCTAAGGATAGTGCAGGTGCCAGGACACAGTGTCCAGGCCTTTGGTCACAGTGTGTCTTGTCTTCCCTGAATGCAGAGCTCAAGAAGTCCCTGTATGCCATCTTCTCCCAGTTTGGCCAGATCCTGGATATCCTGGTGTCTCGGAGCCTGAAGATGAGGGGCCAGGCCTTCGTCATCTTCAAGGAGGTCAGCAGCGCCACCAACGCCCTGCGTTCCATGCAGGGCTTCCCTTTCTACGATAAGCCCATGGTGAGTATCTGGAATATGAAGTGTGTGTGTTTGTGTGTATGTGTATAAGCTGATGTTGTGTGTGTGTTTGTGTGTATGTGTATAAGCTGATGTGTGTGTGTTTGTGTGTGTGTGTATAAGCTGATGTGTGTGTGTTTGTGTGTATGTGTATAAGCTGATGTTGTGTGTGTGTTTGTGTGTATGTGTATAAGCTGATGTGTGTGTGTTTGTGTGTGTGTGTGTATAGGCTGATGTGTGTGTGGTACAGGAGACTGGGCGGGTGTGCACCTCCTGGGGCCTGTAGTGTTTCCTAAGGATGTTGTTCCTTTACGTCCTGTGTTTCTTATAAGGGGGCTTTGTGGCCACAGAGTGATTAATTTAAGTAGCTGAGTGTGGTGGCTTATGCCTACATAAAGGAGACCGAGGCAGGAGAATTTCCAAGAGTTTCAACCCAGTCTGAACTGCAGAGTTGGAGCCTGCCTAAAACACTACAAAATTATGGTGGAGCCGGAGTGAACAAAGGGTTCTGAGCACCACCTTTCTCCCGCACCACAGACGTTCTGTCACCACAGCTATCCCCCTGTACTGCCCAGCTCCACTGGAAGCCTTGTCCTAACCACCCCCATCTGCTCCTCCACACCACAGGTTCTTCTGGGAGCTCTGGTCTCTCCTTACAACACTCTGCCTTTCGGCTTCCTAGAATAGCACGAAGGGTCACCCTTGTCCTTGTGACTTCACCAGCTCACCCCTCTAATCCTCAGGGTAGCTAGGCTGAAGTGGTGCCTAGAATCATCCTTCTGTCTTCATCTCATGAGCAGCTCGGATTCCGGGCTAAGCTGTCTCATCCTTCTGCTTCCTGGCTGGTCCCTTGCTCGGGATGCTCCAGGAGTCCACAGGGTTCTCCCCTTCCGTTTGTGTTTCCCCTTTTCCTGACCATTGTATTTGAACAGTTTACTTTGTAACACTTCTGGGACCAGGCCAGCCAGAGCTACCTGGTGAGACCCTGTCAAAACAGTTTTAAGTATGTGTCTGAGCATGTGTTCTGGGTTCTTCTTGGGAGAGCTTGTCAGCTCCTGTTGAAGCTTCCAGTTACAGCTGCTTCCTATAGTCCAGCTACTGCTGCTTCCAGGCACTCAGACTTACTGATAAGTTTCTACAATAGTCTTGCCAAGTGGAAAATACCCCATTTTACAGATGAGGACATTGTCACCAAGCAGTCTCTAATTTTTCTTAGCCAGCTACTTTCGATGTCTCATTTTCAACACTAACAGTTTTCCCTGACTTACATACCCTTGACCTTTCTGCTCTGATTGGTAGCGTATCCAGTACGCAAAGACTGACTCAGACATCATTGCCAAGATGAAAGGCACCTTTGTGGAGAGAGATCGCAAACGAGAGAAGAGGAAGCCCAAGAGTCAGGAGACACCTGCTGCCAAAAAGGCTGTTCAGGGTGGGGCAGCTGCCCCAGTGGTGGGTGCTGTCCAGCCTGTACCGGTAAGCAGGGTGCAGAAAAGTGTCCCTCCCACTGTCAGGCTTTTTTCAGCCACATGGTTTCATGTTGGGGTAGAGTGAGGGGATTGTCCCATCAGGTCAGGGGAGCCATATGGATGGTACAGGCCTGTCTGTTCACCTGTGAACACTTGATTGTGTTGAAGGTCTGTCTCCTAGTTTTCTTCTTTGAGTTTTGTTTTGTGTATCTTTGTGTGTGTGTGTGTGTGTGTGTGTGTGTGTGTGTGTGTGTGTTTGTGCATACTCATACTAATTCTATGTCTTTATAGGAAGTAAAAATTTACCAGCCTACTGTTGGAAATGGGCAGATTTCTTTTCTTTTATTCTTATTTATTTATTTATCGTTTTCTTTTTTTTTTTTTTTTGAGACAGGGTTTCTCTGTGTAGCCCTGGCTGTCCTGGAACTCACTCTGTAGACCAGGCTGGCCTCGAACTCAGAAATCCGCCTGCCTCTGCCTCCCAAGTGCTGGGATTAAAGGTGTGTGCCACCACTGCCCGGCTGGCAGATTTTATTTAAAGAGACTACTGGATTATAAACTAAAAAATTGACATAGCCTGTGGGAAACTGTACATCCAATCCTCAGTACTAGAAGTAGAAGAAGGAATGAAGAACTAGTTGTTTCTCTATGTTAAGCAAAGATATCACTACAGAAGTAAATGCAAAGGTAAAACTGCCTTGGCAGCAGGCTTCCTGTGGTGTCCTTACGGGAGGTGGAGCTGCACGAGGATCTAAGACAGATGTGACTGTGATGCTGTCTCTGCTGGTAAAAGTGCTTGCCAAGCAAGCCGGGGGGACCTGAGTTCAGTGACTGGGTCCCATGGAAGGAGGAGGGAACCAACCCTGGAGGGTTGTCCAACGCTGAAGACGGCTTCTGGAATTCTAGCCTTCAAGATGACCTGCTGTAGGCCTGTGGATAGAGAGAGAGCTAATAAGCATGACAGTGTAGTCTGGTGGGGAATCTTTGCACTGATGCAGAGAAGTTGCACCTACGGGAGAAAAGTTTAGCCCTGCCTAGGACTAGGTATGCCTAGTTCATATACGGTCCTGGGTCCTACCTCCAGCACCTGAAATGAAAGAAGGGAAATTTACCCTTTATATATCAGCATTACAGTGTGCCCTGGGGGAGTGGTATAGCGTGTACCTGTAGTTCCAGCAACTGGAAGGTTGAGGGTATTCTGTGCCTCATTTTGAGAACATTAACTCAAGCTGACCCAATAAGAAGTGGCATGTCATTCTGTGATGGACACCTAAAGCACGCTGCATAAAGGAAAAGACAGCTGAACCATGCAGCCGCCTCCCGTCTTTGTCTTGGGGTTCTCCAGCTGTGTCACACTTTGCAGCTAGTCATGCTATCTGTGTATCTTTGGCTTGTCCTGCTGATCACCTCAGTTCTCAGCCTTTCCATCTTTGATTTATTTTCATTTTTAAGTTACATTTTTGCTTATTGAGTGTGTTGGTGAGTGTTGATGCCCATGGGACCTGAGTGGTGGTCAGCACGTGTCCTGTCAGACCCTGGAGCTCCAGGGTTGTCAGGCCTAAAGGCAGGTACCTTTGCCTACTGAGCCACCTTGATGGCTCTTTTTTTGTTTTTAATTTACATTTTAAATTTTTATTTTTAATACATGTATATTTTATTATATACAGGTATATGTACATATGGGTGTTTGTTTTTTACTGCATGCATGTGTGTGCCTCAGATCTCCTGGATCTGGAATTGGGATCTGCCCTGTGTATGCCGGTCCTCTGAAAGAACAGTCTGGACTGCCTAGCTGCCCAGCCCCTCTTTTGTCTTTTTTCTTTTTCTTCTTTTTTTCCTCTTTTGTTTAAAGATGTAATTTTTGGGCCACGTGTGGTGCTATACGCCGTAAGTCCCAGCACAGGCAGGCATACATGGGAAGCACCTTTTAAATGTGACTGTATGTGCACATGAGTGCAGTCTCTGTGGAGGGAGGCAGGGCACTGGACCCTCTAGAGCTGGACTCAGCGCGGTGAGTTGCTGTCCGGGTGCTGGGAGCCATGCTCTCTTGACCACTGAGCCATCTTCAGCCTCCCTCCGTTGTCTTTGTGTACATCTGAACAGAGTTGGGCCGTGCTGTCGTCATACTTTTTTTTTTTTCTTCAAAAAGCTATTTCTGATGTAGCATTCCTCTTTGAACCTAAGCCTTCAGGTTTTCCATCTTGGGGCCTCAGTTGGGGGTTGTTTTTCATCTTCCCAAGTGTGGTTCTTTCTGTCTCAGCTCTGTCCCTTCGTGTTGTGGGCACTGTGACCTTGCCGTCCATGAGCTGTAGACCCTGTGACATCACTCCTCTTCTGACCTGTAGACCCTGTGACATCACTCCTCTTCTTCTCCGCAGGGAATGCCACCGATGACTCAGGCGCCCCGCGTCATGCACCACATGCCAGGACAGCCTCCCTACATGCCACCACCTGGCATGATCCCGCCACCAGGCCTTGCTCCTGGCCAGATCCCCCCTGGGGCCATGCCCCCACAGCAGCTGATGCCTGGGCAGATGCCACCCGCCCAGCCTGTAAGTGACCCGACCCCACCACGAGATTTCATAAGCATAGTCTGTGAGTAGAAGTGGAGCAGTCACATGGGGCATTTAGGTCGGTGGTGGGTGTCGCTGGGGCTGAGCTCTGTGTTGTGAGCCGACCTGGGACGGAGGGCAGTTGGTTTGAGAATTGGTCTTGGAGAGCAGGGTGAAGCTGAGCCAAGGTGTGTATCCGGGTTAGTGCACCTACTAGAGTCCAGTACAGGAGGGGCGAAAGCTGAAAGGTCTCTGCTGCCTCGGGCCTTTGGTCTCTGGGAGATGGGTGACAATGTGTGCGTTACCGGCATTCCTCTCAGGGTACCCCTGATCATGGGCTCCCATCTCTCCCACAGCTCTCCGAGAATCCACCCAATCACATCCTGTTCCTCACCAACCTGCCTGAGGAGACCAACGAACTCATGCTCTCCATGCTTTTCAACCAGTAAGTGGGGCTTCCGGCTGGGCGGGGCTTCTGGCTGGGCGGGCAGGGTCTGGTGGTTCAGTGCTCAGCACTTGAAGGTGTGAAGTGAGAAAGAAGATGGTGGGTGCATAAGGACACAGTGCCGTGGGCATCCGAGTACAGGTGGTTTGGGTGCCGGGCTGCCTTTTCTGAGTCGGTGTCACTGAGAGGGGCAGAACAAGGGCAAAATGTTGAGCCGGTTTAGACTGGCATGAGCTAGCCTACTTAAAAAATGGCTAGAGTACTGGAGACACTAGGAACTCTGGTGCCCTGCCAGTGACCTTGAGGAGAGGGACTAAAGGGTGGAGAAGGGCTGGTTGCCTAGCCTTCGGGTTTCCAAGCACACGTCTTGACAGAAAAGTCCTGTCCAGCCTGGGGTGTTGGTGGTGGAGTATGCATGCATGTCATCTCAGTACGTGGAAGGCTGAAGTGGAAGCACTGAGTTGAGGGTCATTGTCTACTTTGTAGCCTAGGCTGTGTGAGGTCCTTTTTGGGAGTGTGACTTGATACCCGTGTATGGGGCTTTTAGCCTATGGAGGGATAGTCAGTCAGCCCTGGAATGTGGAAGGTTTTATTTGCTTGTGTCCTACCCCCTCTCTCTTTTTTAAAGATTTTCTTACTTTTACTTTTAATTATGCATTTTTTTTCTGTGTGCCAGAAGTGTTGGATATCCCTGAGCTTGAATTTTAAGCAGTTTTGAGCTGCCTGATATTGGTGCTGGGAATTGAACTTGGGCCCTGCAAGATCAATTCTTGATCTTAACTGCTGAGCCCTCTCTCCAGCCCCTCCCTTCTTCTTTATGATAGAAACAGATGGTTTATTAGGCAAAAATGGACTTAGTCTTCATATATAGCTCTGGCTGGCCAGGAGCTGGTGGTCCTCCTGCCTCTGCCTCCCATGGAAGTCTGATCTTCTATACCTGGCTTAGCTGATTCTTAGAATTATGCTGAAGGAAAGTTTGAGAGAGCAGATGAAGCTGGAAGCAGTACTTCTTGTATGCCATCTCCACAAAGTAGTGTGTGTTTGGGAGACTGCTTGTGGGAAAAGATCTCCATTGACCTGGAGGAAATGCGGCAAGTTCAATAGTCATGATGGCGACTTGTAATCCCAGTGCTCAGGCTGAGGATCTAAGTCCAGCCTGAGATAGATAGGGACCCTGTCTCAACAAAGCAGAAACCCGAGACTGAGAGTAGGGATTGTTGACAGTTTGTGAGAGTGACTGGGGGTGGACTTTGGGGGAAGGAAGGGGTTCCAGTGCTGTGTTTGGTCTACATTGTGATTAAGATTTTCAATGAATGGTGTTTATGGTAGGGGTTCTATGTGTATTTTGTCCAGGTAATCTTTATCTGTGGGGTCTGTGTTGTGCGTTATGGGAAGCTTAGCCTTTCTAGCCTCTGTCACTTTGGTGCAGGAATATTAGGGGAAAGTTGAGGTGGGTCTCTGAGGTCTGCTGTTCCCTCCTCTCAGGTTCCCTGGCTTCAAGGAAGTGCGTCTGGTCCCTGGGCGCCATGACATCGCCTTTGTGGAGTTTGACAATGAAGTGCAGGCTGGGGCAGCACGAGATGCCCTGCAAGGCTTTAAGATCACACAAAACAATGCTATGAAGATCTCTTTTGCCAAGAAGTAGCACCTTACCCTACGGAGTGCCCCAGTCCCCATTCTGGGGCTCCCCCTCCCCCCTCCCTTGGCTCAGTCCCTGCAGGTAAGTCCCCCTTGGGGGCCTTCTCAGAGCTGTGTGTGAGTGTGTGGTTGCTACACAGCATTGTACCCAGAGTCTGTCCCCAGACATTGCACCTGGCGCTGTTAGGTTGTGATTAAAGTGAGTTTTTTGAGGTTTGTTTTTTCACAGTATTGTCTGCTTTATTTTCTTGCCTTCCTTGGTTCCCTCCACATCAAGAGTTTGGATCTCGTGGCTTCTGTGGGTTCACAATGTAAGAAAACACTTGGGAGTGTAATGGTGTTAGTCAAAATCCTTGAGCGCAGGAACAAGACCACCATGGACAGCTGGGCAGGTTGTGCACCGCAGGAGGATGCTCCTTCCAGAGCACACCGCAAGGATGCTCCTGCTCCTGCTTTGGTGCTCTACAGTAAAGAGGAGAGGCGCCGTGAAGACTGGCCCTGAGCCATGCCATCTGAATGAGGACAAAGCTAGTGCTTGTATCATTAAGGCGCTCTCTCTCTCTCTCTCTCTCTCTCTCTCTCTCTCTCTCTCTCTC
>NW_021620362.1:15513-26685 GCF_004785775.1 Grammomys surdaster
CTCTCTCTCTCTCTCTCTCTCTCTCTCTCTCTCTCTCTCTCTCTCACACACACACACACACACACACACACACACACACACACACACACATTGCAGCCAGGGGAGAGGATACCTCTCCACATTGGCCTAGTGGCTGTGTCACGTGGATGCTGTGGTCAGCCCCTTCTGGTTTGCAGGTTGGGATGTCTGTCCCTCACCCAGTGGGCAGTTAGTGTCCCCAATGTGAGCTTTGTTTTCTTCCTGTGTGAAAAGAGGTCCTCTATTAATACCATGATCATAATGTCAGCACCGTCCCCACAAACAGGTGTCCGCACTGTCCCCACAGACAGGCACTTAGCTAGCACTCAACAGATTCAGTACATACTGAATAAAACTTGGAAGTGAAAATCAACATTGCTAGCTTGGCCTTTGGTCCTATCCAGAAGGGTGAGTGAGACGGGAATTACCCTGAGTTCTCTGGTAGCCTGTGCTGCTGTGATAGGTGTGGAGGAGCTGGGAACAGTTAGGATGCTGGAGGTAAAGTTGAGATGCAGTGTCTCAGGGTGGAGCTCTCAGGCTCTCCTAGTGCGAGCTGCTGGATACTTGTTCAGTTTCGTCTTCACCCCGGATTCTAAGACTGATCAGTGACCTGGCCAGCTCAGAGGTCAGAATACTCTTAAATCACCTGCTCCAACCCTGTCAAGTGACCAAACTCTGGAGCCGGTTTTCTCTTCAGCAAGGCAGAAAATGAGAGTGAAAGTGCAGCAGTGTAGAGTGGCCGGGGAGCCCAGAGCTGCTGCAGCTGCCACCAGTACACTTCTGAAGGAAGTCGGGAGACGGTCGGGAGGGGGAGGCCCACCATGCCAGGTAGCCTTGTGCTCCTCTGGTGAGATGCTGGGTACTGGAAGCTGCTCTGCTCACATGGATCTTAGTGAAGTGTGCATGGGGTTAGTCCCCATCCTCTAACATGACTCTAGTCATGCCGTGTGTGTGTGTGTGTGTGTGTGTGTGTGTGTGTGTGTGTGTGTGTGTCTCTCCCCCCTCTCTCCCCCCCCCCCCCCCCCCCCCCCCCGCTTCTCTTGGCTGTCCTGGAACTTGGCTCTATAGACCAGGCTAACAGTACTTTTTCCTATCTCCATTTTTTTGAGGTGGGTGGGGTCTTAGTGTATAAACCCCAACTCACTGTAGCTGAGCTGAACCCCTCTTGACTGGAGCTGTTGATCAGCATCTCCCACCACGTCCAGCTTCTCCCGTCTCAGCTAAGCATTCCTTACATGTAATGCCTGGAACTTTGGCAGTTGGAGGTGTGATAGTAAAACTAGCAACTTTTTTTCATAATTTCAGTCTTATTTCCACACACACACCCCCCCCCCATCCTTTGCAGAAAGCACAAAACCTCTTGGCTAATGTACTGTCCTGTCCCCACCCCTGGTGGGGTAGGTTTGAGGATGGAGAGGAGACTTGTTCTTTCTGATGTCCCAAGTTTGGTCCTGGTGCCCAGTCGGGGTCATAGCTGTCTATAACTCCAGTCCCAGGGGGATCTGCTGCCCTCTCCTGACCTCCACAGGGACTGCACTCACATGCACATACACCCATCCCCTACCTACCTAAACATAAAGTCTTAAAAACATTTTTTTTCCCTGATGTGTTATGTACATTCCAGGTTGACTTCAAATTCACAATCCTCCTGCCCCAGACTCCCAGATGCTGGAACTATAGGTTGTGTGTATTTAAAAGAAAAAAAATATAGATATATAAATAAAAATTACACTTGTTTCTTTCACATCCATGAGTAGACAGTATCATTAGCACTGTGCTTTGAGTCCCTTAAGTACGATAAGATGACTTGGACACAAGCCATGAGAGTCTTGGTCTGGTTACATGGATGGTGTGTGGTTGACATATGCAACATGGGTACACTGGAAAAAATGTGATGAAATGGAAGTGGGTGAGATTTCAGTGCAGTGTTCAAAATGACATGAAGTTTATAATTAACAGATTACACCTAGTTCCAGACCAGGGAGGAGGGGTATCTGAAACCATAGTAAGTCAAAGGGTGGATAAGCATGGTGAAGGGTTTCTGGATGATAAAAATGAAATGTTATATGTGTTATTAAAGACAAAGGCTGCCTTTTGTTGGCTTTGGCAGGTGGCAAGGAGCTGGGAGGACTGGGTGTGGGGGGGTGACTTGGTGGTCAAGAGCCTTGGCTGCTTTTCAGAAGACCAGAGTTAGATTCTCAACACCCATATGTCAGCTCACAACTTGTAACTCCACTCCAAGGGGATCCGAGTGAATGCATACAGCACACATTCAGACAGAACCCCCACATACACACGCACGCACACAGAAAACTAGGCTGGGCAGAGGTCTGAGTCGGCCGTCCTGCATATTACCTCTTCCTACCCCCATAGTCTACTGTCAATGCAGACAGCCATCCACAGGCCAATCTCTACAAGCCATTGGGCGCTTCAGCATTTTCTGGGGTTTGGGGCAGACCTTCCTCAAATCCAACCATCAGATGAAAGCTCCGGATTTTGTGGCCTGTTGATTGTAGCCTCAGATGTAAAAGTCAGACAAACAGCTCCGAGGTTTCTGACCCATCAAAACCTAATGGTAATATTTTTGCTGTTATGGGCGCCAAACTTAAGCCCACACCCGTCAGGTAAGTGTTTTGGCACCGAGTACATTGGAAACACAGAGTGAGTTTAAGTAAATTGAGTTTGGGGGCAATAGAGACATTTCTACAGTAAGACAGTATGGTGAGTGTACTTTCTAAATACCGGCCTGTTTATTTTGTCTAGGCCGAATTCTCAGCCTTACATGTGCTTATGCAGATGAGATATCCTTTATATCTCCAAATTGCTTTTAATACTGAGCATACAGTTCCCTATATTGGAATTTTTTTTTTTTAAGGTTTTGGTTTTTCGAGACAGGGTTAGAACTTACTTTTAATTATATATATATATATATATATATATATATATATATGAGTATTTTGCCTTCATGTATCTTTATGCATCATGTGTAAACTCACAGAGGTCAGAAAAGTATCAGATCCCCTAGAACTAGTGTTACAGATGGCTGTGAGTCCCCACCATATTGGTGTTAGGAACTTAACCTGAGTCTTCTGCAACAGCAGCAAATGTTAACCACCCCAGGCCCTGTGGGATTTTTGTGTGTGTGGGTTTTGTTTTTTTTTGTTTTTTAGACAAGCATGTGAATTTGAACTTCTGTCCTCTTAACCTCTGCATCGATAGTTCTGGGATTATAAGTGGTACAGGTTATTTAGTGCCTGTGGGTAGACCCCAGGGCCCAACGGATGCCAGGCCAAGGAGTCTTACCAGTTGAGCTACATTTAGTCCCCTATTTATTTGTTAGTTGTCTCCCAGAGGCCTTCAGATTCTCATTCCTTGATGAATCTTCACAGTGCCAAGATTTAAAATTAGTATTTACAGTGAAATATCTGCCTAAAGAAACACTTTGATGTACTCTAAATTGGGAAATTAAAACATGAAGACAACATGCTATCTCACATTCTCTGTCACCAACTTCATTTATTAACTTGTGGCCAAAACTTCTTAAGGAAATATCCCCTCCTATGCTCTTATTTTACACTGGTCTCTACTGTTTTAATTTTTGTGGTGCTGGGCATTGAACCCAGGGCTTTGTGCATACTAGACAAGCTCCATCCTGGGCCCCTGTCATATATTTTAGTTATAAATCATCATACATTATTTTTTGACTTGGGAACCCAAGTCTATCAGGCATTCAGCCACTGTATTCCTGTCTTATTGGTATGAAATGACACCAGAACTAAAATGAAAAGGAAAGCATTTACTTGAGGTCCTGCTTACAGTCTCTTTTGGATTAGTTCATGGTGATTATGACAGCATGGCAGAGGCAGGTCCAATGCTAAAGCAATAGCTCAGAGCTTAAATCTGATGAGAAGAGGCAGTGAGAGGGACTGTCTGTGTGCGTGTGTGTGTGTGTCTGTGTGCGTGCGTGCATGTGTGTGTGTGTGCGCGTGTGCGTGCGCCTGGCTTGAGATTTTGAAATTTGAAAGCTCACACCCAGTGACACAGCTCTACCAACAAGGTCAGACTTCCCAACCTTCCCAAACAGTTCCAGCAACTGGGAACCAAAACATTCAAATATATTAGCCTATTGGGACTACTCTCATCCAAACTACCACAAACATTAAGGTATAGTTTCAGCCTCTGTCTGTTGATTGCATCCTTGTGAGGTCACTAAACATGCCCTCTGGGCCTCTGTTCCCTGCATATCTGTTGATGGCTTGCTCCTTCTGAGAGCCATGTCAGGTCAGGTAGCAGTGATGCTCAGAAACCCTGAGATAAATCTTGTTCCCCTTCCTGGTTCAGTTACCATAGACATACATTCCAATACAGATCATCCTTGATACATATATACATATGATTGTGTATATATATGTGTGTGTGTGTGTGTGTATGTATATATATATATATATATACACACACACACACACATATGATGTTATACACACATATATGTGAGTGAGTATGTGTGTGTGTGTGTGTGTGTATGAATGATTTGCTGGTGTATGTCTTACCCAGGACTGGGAAGGCAGAGGCAGGTTGATCTCTTCTGAGTTTGGGGCCAGCCTGGTCTTTATAGGGAATTCCAGGCCAGCCAGGGCTATATAGTAGAACCGTCTTAAGAAAAAAGAGTGGGCTGGAAAGATGGCTCAGCAGTTAAGAGCAGAGCACAGGCAGATCTTCCAGATGAACCAGGTTTGATTCCTAGCACCTTAGTTCTGTAGCTCCAGTTCCAGAAGATCCAATGCCCTCTTCTGGCCTTCAAAAATACCAGGTACGCCAGGCAGTGGTGGTGTATGCCTTTAATTCCAGCACTTGGGAGGCAGAGGCAGGCAGATTTCTGAGTTCAAGGCCAGCCTGGTCTACAGAGTGAGTTCCAGGACAGCCAGGGCTACACAGAAACCCTGTCTTGAAAAACCAAAAAAAAATTAAAAATACTAGGCAGACATGTAGTACCCAGACATGTATTCAGCAGAACAATCATATAAAACAAACAAAAAATCCCACCAATAACAACACTTGATAGATATTTTTTGTTTGCTTTCATTGCTTTCTTTATAGATGAGGGAATTGAACCTCAGAAGCTAGGATAGCTTAGCTTCCAGTGAGCCAGGTGGGACAGTGCCTAGCCTGAGGCCAGACACCGAGAATTTGCTCAGTAATGGGGAACCATGTCTGTGGCTACTAATCAAAGAACTGCCTTGTTCTCAGACCTCAGCACAGGAAATTCCAGGGTGGTTTTCTATACTGGCTTCTCTAGCTCGGTCTCTGGAGGGTCCAGGTACCTAAAATGACTTGAAGGTGGAATTCGATAGTCCAGCCTGCCTATCTGGGTCTCTGGTTATCCAGGGGATGGCTGGTACTTGGAGTCGTCTGGATTGCTTTGGGCTCAAGTGGACATTTTCTTTGGCCCATAGCCCTTACCCTCTCTCTGAGATGGTACAGGCTGGAGGACAACCTTGGGGAGTGGGTGGGGGTGAAATTTGGTTTGGGGCCGAGATGGGATCAAGAACACAGGTTTCTTTGATACTCAGCCCAGAGGGAAGGCAGGAGGAGCCTGGAGACCCGTTCTTCACTTGGTTATTCTCATCTCGGTCCATGATGGCGTGGTCTCCAGTGCTCCTTGGCATCGTCATCTTGTCTATTTTTTCAGAGCCTAGCAGGGCTGATCGAGCCATGCCCAAGCTGGCTGACCGGAAGCTGTGTGCAGATGAGGAATGCAGCCGTAAGAGTCAGGGAACAAGAGAAGGGGGCTGAAGGCTTGGACTGTTGGTCTGTTTTGAAGTTGCTGTCATTTTGTCATTTCCTTCTCCCTCCCCAGATCCTATCTCCATGGCTGTGGCCCTTCAGGACTACGTGGCCCCTGATTGCCGCTTCTTGACTATATACAGGGGCCAAGTGGTGTATGTCTTCTCCAAGTTAAAGGGCCGTGGGCGACTCTTCTGGGGAGGCAGTGTGAGTCTTCAGAGAGTAATAATGGGAAGGGTTTGGGGTTGTTTTGGGTGTAAAGTCTTGTTTTCCATCTGAAGGGAAAATTTGGGGAGAGGGGAAAACAAGATTAGGGGGAGGAAGGATATTTTATCACTTACTGCATTTTTACTTTAGAAATTACAGGGAAGCTTGGTGCCAAAGCTCTTTTTCAGACCTTAGATAAAACAGTGAACAATTCTAAGGGGTAGAGGCAGGCAACCAGCAAGCCATGAAAAGCCCCAGCAAACATGGCATTCTGAGGATTAGTTGTGGTGGTTACATTCTATCCATGAGCAGAAGGGATTTAAGCTGAGATTCAAGTCAGAGAGAAGATTGTACACAGGCGTTCAGCCAGCCTAAGTGCCATTTCCCCAGATGGACTTTTAACTTCTTCTCCAGGTTCAGGGAGATTACTATGGAGACCTGGCAGCCCGCCTGGGCTATTTCCCCAGTAGCATTGTCCGGGAGGACCTGACTCTGAAACCTGGCAAAATTGATATGAAGACAGATGTGAGTGTCTTGGGGTGGAGATGGAAGTAGGATGATGGGTCCTTTATTTTCTTACCTGTTTACGAGAAGTAATTATTTTTGTTGTTGGTATGTATCCAGGCTGGCCTCAAAATCACTAGCCTCCAATGCTGAGTGATTTCTAATTGGGAAATGAGAGAGGGTACAGGACTCAACGCTAATTTGTTCATTTCTGTATGGTCAAACCTAGTCCTTGGCAGCTATAACTTTTGTTAGAACCACTAGATGCATTGGAATGTGATCACTGGTTGGTTTTCTATATATTCTTTTTCAGAAATGGGATTTCTACTGCCAGTGAGCTCAGCCAACTGTATAACGCAATTACCCTTCTGACCCTATGCAAATAAAACAGCCAACTGCAAACTATTTTGTCGCTTTGATTTTTGAAGTTGGGTGGGTATGTACAAAGAATGGTTCACAGGTTTCTGAATCTAGCCAATTAATACCCTGAATGTTGTAACGTCAGTGGTTACTAGGCAGAGTTTCACTTTGCAAGCTCTTTGCTCAAGGTAAGGTTTGGGACCCTCAAGCAAGGGAATAAACAGTACAATATATGTACGCTTTCCTCCCTTTAGAAGGGAGTTGAACTGTTGGTATGAGCCAGTTAGATCCCGAGAAGCGCATCGATCGCACAGACGTTTTTCTTTTCCTTTTCTTTTTCTCCTCCTCCTCCTCTTTTTTTTTGAGTCAGGGTTTCTCTATGTAGCCCCTGACTGTTTTGAAACTCACTATGTACACCAGGATGGCCTCGAACTCAGCGATGCATCTGCCTTTGCCGCCTGAGTACCGGGGTTGGAAGCATGCGCCACCATGCCCAAGCAGCAGAGGTTTTCTTGCAGATGGGGATCAATGTGTGCGTGTCCTTTCAGCTTTCCTCTGTGGGGGTTAGAAATTACACCCAGCAGCTTGAGATCCCTTCTTCCAACTCTGTTCATCCTGCCCTTGCCCCTTCTTGGCATTCGTGTCCCCGCCCCCATGCCTACGTCTAAACCAATCCGGAGTCTCTGCTCCCCGATTTTTTTTTTTTTTTTTTTGACCAAATCCGTTCCTCCGCTGGGCGCAATATCTCTGCCTCTCCCCTCTCCCACTTGCTCCACCAATGGCTCTTCTATGTCACGCCCCTTTGGACTCGGCCCCTCTCGTGCGGCCAATCCGCGCTGCTTGTCCCACCCACTGCCTCCTGAATCCACCAATCCCTGTGTTGGGCGAGCGTGGCCTGGTATCCGCAGCTCCGGAGGCTCGCGCGGGAGTGGGGGGGGGGTGAAGGCGGAAGTGGCGGCGCCGGGTCCAGGAGTGGAAAGGAGCTGAGGCTGCAGCCCGAGCGGAGCGGCTGCCAGCCGAGAAACAGGCGCGGCCGCGGCGCCATATTGCGGCCCTCAGCGGTCGCCATCGAGCCATGGCCGAGACCTACGGTGAGGCTGGTGGGCCGAGGCGGGGGGCTGGGCTCGTAGTGGATGTGGATGTGGAAGTGGGGCGGGGCTTTCTGTTCAGGTGGGCGGGGTCTGCCGGGATACGGGGCAGGGCTAAGTGAGTCTGGGGCTGAGCTTAATCGATTTGGGTGGAGCTTGAAGAGACCGCTTTACGGGTTAAAAAGATCTAGGGCGGGATTTGAGGGACCTAGTCATGGTGGATTAGGGCAGAAGGTAGGCCTTGAATAGGGAAGCAAGTCTTCCTGGGCGGAGCTTGAGTGGATAGGGCGGGGCTGACGGTGACTAGCTAGGGTCAGGTTTTATGGATTCCAGGGAGAGCCTCACACAGATGCTGTGGACCCTGCACACCCTCTGGGGCTGATCTGGTTTGAGAGGGCTGGAGTGATGTGCTTGAGTTATAGGTTTGAAACTTAGTGTCAAGGGATGTGGCATAAGTTTAAGGATAGAAGCCAGGGGTCCTGGACAGAGGATGGGGAGAAGAGGTTCAGAGTTAGGCAGTCAATATGGATGTACAGTATCAGGTGGGTAGAGGGAGGCTGGAGGGCAGACACAGCTCTGACAACGGTCAGACACAGCTCCATTCATTCAACACTCAGAAAAGCCAAAGAATCCGGTGCACAGTTACCAGAGGAGGTAAGCAGTTTAGGAAATAGGCCCAGTGTCGAGGCCTTGACAGAGTGAATGAGTGAGAGGGTGGTAGGAGTTGAAGTGAAGAGGAATGGAGGCCAGATATAATTCTTGTTGAAACGGCTTTTGAAATGCACCAGCCAAGGTCTTGCATTGTAGTTTGGGTTTGTGTCTTAGCTGTCCCTAGCTGTGTGGTCTCAGGTAGGTCAGTTAACCTCCCTGGCCTCATTTCCCTAGTCTGGAAAGTAGAAGTACTTAGTATACTTCCTTCTCTCTTTTTTAAAAAAATATTTATTTAATGTATATGAGTACACTGCAGCTGTCTTCAGACACACCAGGAAAGGACATCAGATCCCATTACAGACGGTTGTGAGCCACCATGAGGTTGCTGAGAATTGAACTCAGGACCTCTGGAAGAGCAGACAGTGCTCTCAACCGCGGAGCCATCTCCTAAGCTGTACCATTCCTTCTTTAGAGCTTCATTTATAGTTAAATGAGTCTTTAGGACCATGATGGGCATGTATATGGTAATCACTATATAAGAATAATCCTGTGTGCTATAACCCTCACATTTGGGAAACTGAGGCAGGAGAACTGCTTCAAGTTAGAGGTCAGCCTGGAATACAGAGTAATACTCTTAAAGTAAGAACAAAAGAAAGACTACACAGAGAAACCCTGTCTTGAAAAACTGAAAAGAAAGAAAGAAAGAAAGAAAGAAAGAAGGAAAGAAAGAAAAGTAGAGTGTGTTGTCACATCCTGTAATCCCAGCAGTGGGGAGGCTGAGGCAGGAAGATTGGAGTTCAAGACCAGATAGTGCTACACAATGAGTCCCTGAGTGGGAAAAGAAAGAAAGAAATACAGGGGACGACAGTACAGTCTTTCAGCCTTTCAGCGGCTGAGGCAGGAGGAGTGCTTGGAGTTTGAGGACAGCTAGGCCAGTCTGGAATACATAGTGAAACTTTGTTTTGAACGTCAGTAATAATGAAGAGAAGAGTCATCTTGAACCTTTAATTAACGGGCAACCTTTAATCGTAGCACTTGGGTGGCAGACCCAGGGGAATCTTTGAGTTTCAGGCCAACCTGGTCTACAGAGTTAAGTTCTAGGACAGACGGGGCTACACAGAGGAGAAGCCCTGTATCAAAAAAAAAAAAAAAAATATATATATATATATATATATATATATATATATATATATATATATATCTCTTGGGCTAGATTGGCTAGCAGCAGGATGTCCTGAGTTCTAGCCACAGCACTGTAGACTTAAAAAAAAAAAAGTCTTGCTTTTTTTTTTTTTTAAATGCATGGCTGTATTTCTACTTTTGTATGCATCTTTCCTTCTGACTTTCTGTTTCTTCTCTTATTCCTTTCCGTTGGGATATCTTTGGTGCCATCTGTTCAGACTTCCTCTTCAAATTCCTGGTGATTGGCAGTGCTGGAACTGGCAAGTCATGTCTCCTCCATCAGTTTATTGAGAATAAGTGTGAGTTTTTGGCAGGATCCTGGAACTGCAGATGTGGCCACGGTGTGGGTCAGTGGGCAGCCGGTGGGGTATGTAGCAGATGCCATTGGATAAAGCTAGTGCTATAGGTTTGGCTCTAGCTTTGGTGGATGGTGTTTGCTAAGTTCTCTGCCAACCCAGCAGTAAGAATTGGGGTATAGAAATGGAGGAGGAGGTTTGCAGGATGGGGGGATTCGAGGAGCCCCTGCACTGCTTCCCGTTTCCCTCCTGCTCTCAGTCAAACAGGACTCCAACCACACTATCGGCGTGGAGTTTGGATCCAGGGTGGTCAACGTTGGGGGGAAGACTGTGAAGCTACAGATTTGGGACACTGCTGGCCAGGAGCGGTTTCGGTAGGTAGCCGGGTTTCCAAGGAGGGAAGAGGGAGGGAGGGAGTGAAAGGCGTATAGAGTTCCTCAGAGCAAAGAGATGCCGAGCTGGGCAGGCTGATGGTGGGGGGGTGGGGGGACACAAGCACACGCAGACAGACACACACACACACCACTGTTCACAGGGTATATCTGAGGAGAGAGGAAGTCCTGGAGCGAAAAGGCCGAATGTGGTGGTCTGTAATACTAAATACAGAGACAGCTGAAGCAGGGGCACTACTGTTGGAGGCCATTCTGGGTGACAGTGAAAATGAAGGAAAGGTTGGAGTTGTAGCTTAGGGGGAGAAAACTAGTCTAACTAGTATAAGGTCCTGACACACACACACACACACACACACACACACACACACACACACACACAGAGAGAGAGAGAGAGAGAGAGAGAGAGAGAGAGAGAGACAGAGAGAGAGAGAATGAGACTGAATGGAGAGAAGGGAAGCTTGGGATGTGATAGTGCTCAGACATAGATCCCTTGACTAGAATTCCCCCAGTGAGGGGCTGTGGGCATGGCTCAGTGGTAGAGCCCCTGCCTAGAATCTCCCAGTGAGGGGCTGGGGGCGTGGCTCAGTGGTAGAGCCCCTGCCTAGAATCTCCCAGTGAGGGGCTGGGGGCGTGGCTCAGTGGTAGAGCCCCTGCCTAGAATCCCCCAGTGAGGGGCTGGGGGCGTGGCTC
>NW_021620363.1:0-167 GCF_004785775.1 Grammomys surdaster
CTCCTTTCTCTGTGATAACTCCAGCCCGTGTCAAGTTCCACACAAAACCAGCCAGTACAATTACATTCATAGTTCTTCTCCAACATGGGCTCTTTTATACTTTTGCAGAAAATAACTTTGTAAAAAGCCTTTTGTCACATGGATTATATTAATAAGATTTCTCTCCA
>NW_021620363.1:177-4419 GCF_004785775.1 Grammomys surdaster
TAGTGGGTCTTGTAAAGGCTTTACCACATTGATTACATTCATAAGGTTTCTCTCCAGTATGTGTTCTTTTATGAAATTTGAGAGTACTGGATATTGCAAAGGCTTTATCACAATGATTACATTCATAAGGCTTCTCTCCCTTATGTGTTCTTTTATGATATTGGAGATGACTGGGTCTTCCAAAGGCTTTACCACACTGATTGCATTCATATGGTTTCTTCCCACTACGACTTCTTACATGCCTGCAATGATAATTCGCACAAGTGAAATCTTTACCACTTTCATTACCCTGATCAATCATTTAATCAATATAAATTAATTTTACAGTTTGGTTTAATAATAAAGAAGAACCATATCTTAAGGTTTTATCACTTCATATATTCATAGTGTTCTCCCCAACTCTGGCTTGATGCCTCTTTGAAATCACCTGTGATGACAAGAATCTTTAATACATGTCTCACAGGTATAACATTGTTTTTCTCTATGAGATTTCTATATGATATATTTCATGTATCTGAAGGAAAATGCAAAAAAGGAGACCTTTGTAACACTGATTATATTCATAAATTTTCTGTAGTGTGAATCACACCACATTAGTGCTGTGAATCAGGAAAAACAGAAAAAGTTACACTTTTCTAGTACCCATTGGGATATTTTCCAGTGTGCCTTTGGGGATGTTCCCAGTAAATTCAGAAAACCAATTAATTGCAGACTTCTACAATATTCAGAAAATCTTTCAAAGGCAGAATGCTACATATCTTCTTACTGTTCTGGAATAAAGATAGGGATGTTGCTCCTTTAAATATTCCTATGCTCACGTAGATTTTTTTTTTTATTCTGACACTTGATATACACATAAAAAGAAGAAATGAAAGCTTTCCGTATTGATTTAACACCATTTGAGTTTTTGTTTCTCCTAGACATACTGTATGTGGATTGAGGTTTCTCCACGGCAACATTCTTGACTCTCATAAACTGACCTCTCAGTAAATTTAGCAATATCACTACAAAAATATGACTATCACTGAATTTACCAGGGACTATGTACTTACTGCATGGCTTTGGATATATGTTTATCACTATTCAATGTGCAACATCTAAATATTATGAGACTGATCAGATTGGTAGTTCCACAGCATAGCTCTAATGGAGTTACAAATCAAATAAAGACATCTCTTAAGGAATTGTTTCTATGTCTCCTTCCTTAGAGGAATGCCTTGCAAACACAAGTCAGATAACTGACATTAAGACCCATGGCTTTGTAAGAATATTTTAATCATAGCTATAAAGGACTTAAAGGACTGATATCATAGCTTAAAGGACGGATATTTTACATACTTCCTTTACTTTACAGTTTCCAGGACATATTAAAATTGCCTCAGAGGCATATATGATTCAGTTTGCACATTAACATTACCTTTTGTATCGTCTAGTATTTTGAAATTCTGTTTCAATATGGTGGTCTTCCCAATTGTACCCTAAAACTCAATATGAAAAAATGAATGATATAGTATTGGAAATTAGGCAAAAGTCAAATTACTGTCGTTTTTCACAGCACTGACTCTGATTTATTTTACTCAGTCTTCCATGTCACCAATTCAAATAACAGAGTGTCATCAATAGTCAAGAAATATTTGTCCCCTTATTTTGAAAAACAAAAGAAAATTCACAGTCTTACCTATATCAGTGAGGTTCCAGTAGGTCTCCAGCATCACATCTTTGTAGAGATTCTTCTGGGAAGGATCCAGCAAATCCCACTCTTCTCCAGTGAAGTTGATATGCACGTCATCAATATTTATTGCATCCTAAAATATGTGTACAACACAAACCATGATACTGACATCACTGTAAATAAATATTTGCTTCCTAGACAATATAATCATACATTTCTGGTGCTACTATCATTTATTTCTTTGACACAGAAGTTATAATCTAATGTCTATGTCATTTTAATAGGATCTTGTATTATGACAGTTGCATGTGTTGCTTCTGAACCCACTGAATAGGATATAGCTTTGCAAGAGAAATGCCAATTGAGAGGGAGATGGAGAGGGAAACAGACTAACAGCACTGATCACACATTAAAGGAATTATGTGAACAATTAGTAAGTACATAAATGATATAAATTCTGGGTGGTTTTGGTCATGTCTTTAATGTCAGAGGCACAGGGAGCTGTATGTCCTTGAGCTTGATGCAGGCAAGGTCAATGCAACAAGTTTTAGGACAGCAAAAGTAACATATTAAGACACTCATGCCCCTGTAAAAATCAACCAAGAGAACAGAAATGATAGAGAGAACTCATCATTCTTTACTGAAGTTCCTACAAAGAATTAGACATTAAAAGCAGTTCTGTATTCATCTTAGAGAAATGGAAAGTGTACCAGTTTAAAATGCTACATTAATAAAATTTTACTAAAACGGAATAAATGTTTAAACAGATTCAAATGGACAGATAAAAATATTAATATCTAAATGTTGATCATAAATAACCAACATAGGGCAGGAGAATAAGATAACTCAGAAGTGGAAAGTTCTGGCTGGTCTTCCACAAAATGGTGGTCAATTTAAAACATCTACATGGGGACCAACAATTACCCATAACATGAAGATCAAGAGTTGTGAACCCACATTCCGGCAAAACTAAAGATGAGGCACATATGATAATCATATTCAGCCACAGATGTAAAATACTCCTATTTGTCCAAAATTTTCAGAAGAAACACAGGAGCAAAGCAGAACATCATACACCTGAAATCCAGTGATTCTTAAGCCTCCGGCAGAATTGATATCATGAGCATATGCCATCTTTAGAAATAGAATATAATCTGTATATTGGGACAAATTTCAAAATTTAAGATGTGGATGAAGAGCAGCACAGAAGCCTGTACTTATTTCACAATAATATGTCAGGTGGCTTGTGTGGATTCTATATCTACTATCAAGACATGAAGGGCATCCTAGAGAAATTTTGTCTTGGAAAAATAAAAGCAATAAAGTTTAAAACATAAAACCAACAGACTTGCAAAACATATTAACATTGAAGAGCAAATAGTTATACAGTGTCTTATGTGATTTAGGGACAGAGACTAATGGTGAATGTATGGGATCATGTGATCAAAGCTGAAGGATCAAATTCAATGACAACACAGTTGACACACAGAAGAAAATTTGTCCTATCTAAAAGAAATGCAGGGGTACAGCTATAGCAGAGATTGAGGGAATGGCCAGTGAAAACTTGCCCAACGTCATGAAGCTCATAAAAAAGAAAAGCAAAGTGTGGGTGCTTTGGCCCTTCTTAGAAGGAGTAAGAAAATTCTCATGGGGGCATGTGGAGACAAAGAGTGGGACAGAAACTGAAGGAGGGGCCATAGAGACTGTTCTACATGGGTCTCCCTTGGGTAGATAGGAAAGGTAGATGCTGATGTGGATGCCATGAAGTGCATGCTGACAGGAACCTGATATAGCTGTCTCCTTAGAGGTCTGCCCGAGTCTGAAATACAGATATGTGGATCCTCACAGCTAAGCACTGAACTGATCAAGCGGTTCCCAATGGAGGAGTGAGAGAGAAGACTGCAGGAGCTAAAAGGATTTGTGGCCCTATGGGGAGACCAACAATACCAACCAACCAGAGGCCCCAGGGTCTTAACCACCAACCTGGGAGCACAAAGGGAGGAACCAATGGCCCCAGTTTTATGCATAGGGGAGGATGACATTGTCAGTCATAGTTGGGTGAGGAAGTCCTTAGTTTATTGAAGGTTGAACACCTCAGTGTGGGGAAAATCATGAGTGGGGAGGTGGGAGTGGGAGGGTGGCTCAGGGCATATCCTCAAAGAAGCAGGAGGAGTGGGGGTGGGATAGGGGTTTCCTGGGTGGGTGGGGGAATGGGGAAAGGGGATTACATCTGAAATGTAAGTAAAATATCTAATAAAATCACACATACCCATGTGCACACACATGACCTCATGCGCACAAGCACATGCACACACAGACACATACACACACACAAACTTGTGACTCTGCAGAGTACTCTGAGGACCCAATCACAAATTAAAAACCAGAGATCAATATGAATAAAAAAAGATATATCCAAGTTACAGAGACCCCAAAGACCAACAGGAGCCTATTAAAATGCAAACACACAAAAGTCATAATAAAGACTCTCACCAGTATACCTAGCATCAGGTCCAAACAGACAGATCAAGTCTAGGGGAGTTGTGTATTTTAATTGTAGTTACACCAAC
>NW_021620364.1:0-3181 GCF_004785775.1 Grammomys surdaster
TATTAATTATTCATGTTCATTTACTTCTGAATTACTCTTATTTATGACTCATGTCTTTTGACATTTCAGCTTTATTAATTTCTGATTTCCCATGACCTATGACTGATTACTATTGATTGTTCAAGTTCATTTATTTGTGATCTACTATTATCCACGAATGGTGAATATTGATTATACATGTTCATTTATCTCTGACTTACTATTATCTATGACTGATGACTATTGATATTTCAGCTTTATTTATTTCTGATTTCCTATAAACTATGACTTATGACTATTTATTATTCATGTTCATTTTTTCATCTTTACCATTATCCACAAATGGTGAATATTGATTATTCATGTTCATATATTTCTGATTTACTATTGTTTATGACTGATGACTATTGATATTTCAGCTTTATTTTTTCTAGTTTACAATTAACTATGACTCATGACTAATGATTATTCATATTCATTTATATCTGATTTACTATTATCCATAATAGTGAATATTGATTATTCCTGTTGATTTATTTCTGACCTACTCTTATCTATGATTGATATCTATTGATATTTCATCTTTATTTATTTCTGATTTCCTATTAGTTATGACTGATGACTATTGATTATTCATGATCATTTTTTTCAGATTTACCATTAACCACGAATGGTGAATATTGATTATTCATGTTCATTTATTTCTAGTTAAATGTTATCAACTATGGTGATTATTCTTTATTCATTTTCATTTATTTCTGACTTACTATTATCTATCACTAATGAATATTGATATTTCAGCTTTGTTTATTTCTGATTTCCTATTAACTATTACTGATGAATATTGATTATTCAGGTAATTTTTTTCAGATTTACCATTATCCACAAAGGGTGAATATTCATTATTCATGTTCATTTATTTCTGATGTATTATTATCAACGATTGGTGATTATTGATTATTCATGTTCATTTATTTCTGACTTACTATTACCTATGACTGATGACTATTGACATTTCAGCTTTATTTATTTCTGATATCCAATTAACTTTGACTGATGACTATTGGTTATTCATGTTCATTTATTTCTGATTTACTCTTATCCACAAATCGTGAATATTGATTATTCATGTTCATTTATTTCTGACTTACAACTATTTATGATTACTTTTTATAATTCAGCTTTATTTATTTCTGATTTCCCATGAACTCTGACTTATGACTATTGTTTATTCATGTTCATTTTTTCCGATTAACTATAATCCATGAATGGTGAATATTGATTATTACTGTTCATTTATTTCTGACTTACTATTATCTATGACTGATGACTATTGATATTTTAGCTTCATATATTTCTGATTTACTATTAAGTATGACTGATGACTGTTGATTATTCATGTTCAATTATTTCTGATTAACTACTATCCACGAATTCTGAATATTGATTATTCATGTTTATTTATTTATGACTTACTATTATCCATGACTGATGACTATTGATATTACAGCTTTTTTTTTGGTTTAGTATTAACTCTGCCTGATGACTATTGATTTTTCATGTTCAATTATATCTGATTTCCTATTATCAACGAATGGTGAATCTTAATTTTTCCTGTTCATTTATTTCTCACTTAATGTTATCTATGACAGATGACTATTGATATTTCAGCTTTGTTTATTTTTGATTTCCTATTAACTATGACTGATGAATATTCATTATTCAGGTTTTTTTTTTCAGATTTACCATTATCCACGAAGGGTGAATATTGATTATTCATGTTCTTTTATTTCTGACTTATTATCTATGACTGATGAATATTGTTATTTCAACTTTATTTTTTTCTCGTTTATAATTAACTATGAATCATGACAATTGATTACTCATGTTCATTTATATCTGATTTACTATTATCCACGAATGCTGAATATTCATTATCCCTGTTCTTTTATTTCTGACTTACACTTATCTATGACTGATGACTATTTATATTTCAGCTTTATTAATTTCTGACTTCCTATTAATCATGACTTATGACTATTGATTATTCATGTTCATTTCTTTTAGATTTACTATTATCCACGAATGGTGAATATTGATTATTCATGTTCATTTTTTTCTGAATTACAATTATCAACGATTGCTGAATATTGATTATTCCTGTTTATTTATTTCTGACTTACTTTTATACATGACTGATGACTATTGATATTTCAGCTTTATTTATTTCTGATTTTCTATTTACTATGAATGCGTCTATTGGTTATTCATGTTCATTTTTTCTGATTAACTATTATCCACGAATAATGAATATTGATTATTCCTGTTCATTTATTTCTGACTTACTATTATCTATGATGGATGAATATTGATATTTCAGTTTATTTCTGATTTCCCATGAACTATGAATGATGACTATTGATTATTCATGTTCAATTTTTTCAGATTTACCATTACCCATGAATAGTGAATATTGATTATTAATGTTCGTTTATTTCTGACTTACTATTATCTATGGCTGATAACTATTGATACTTCAGCTTAATTTATTTCTGATTTCCCATGAATTAGGACTGATGACAATTGATTTTTCATGTTCATTTATTTCTGATTTACTATTATCTATGACTGAGGACTGTTGATATTTCACCTTTATTTATTTCTGATTTCAAATAAATTACAACGGATGAATATTGATTTTTCATGTTTATTTTTTTAAGATTTACCATTATCCACTTACGGTGAATATTGATTATTCATGTTCATTTTTTTCTGATTTACTATTATCAAAGATTGTTGAATAATGATTATTTCTGTTCATTTATCTCTAACTTATTATTATGTATGACTGATGACTATTGATATTTCAACTTTATTTCTGATTTCCTATCAACTATGAGTGATGACTATTGATTATTCATGTTCATTTATTTCTGATTCACTATTATCGACGAATGGCGAATAAAGTTTATTCCTGTTCATTTATTTCTGACTTAATATTATCTATGACTGATGACTATTGATATTTCAGCTTTATTTTTTTGCGGTTTACAATTAACTATGATTGATGACTATTGATTATTCATGTTCATGTATATCTGATTTAATATTATCCACGATTGTGAATATTGATTATTCCTGTTCATTTATTTCTCAATTACTGTTACCTATGACAGATGACTATTGATATTTCAGCTTTATT
>NW_021620365.1:0-1832 GCF_004785775.1 Grammomys surdaster
GTGTATTCTTACTTCCAGAGCTAAAGGCAAGTAATACAGATGAAAACACCTAAATCATGTTACATGTGACATTTCAGTTAGGAAGTGTGTTTGTTTTAAAGCAGATACACTTTTAACACCTGGCCATGTCTCTTTCATTGTTTCCTATGGAATGTCCAAGTAAGTTGCTAGTTTCCATCAGAAGAGCGCTATAGTACATGTTGAACAAACCTAATGTAAAGATACACGGATTGCTGTGTATTCTTATTTCCAGAGCTAAAGGCAAGTAAAACACTGCTGAAAACACCTAAATCATGTTATATGTGACTTTTCTCTTAGGAAGTGTGTTTGGTTTAACGCAGAAACACTTTTAACACCCGGCCATGTCTCTTTCATTTTTTCCTATGGAATGTCCAAGTAAGTTGCTAGTTTCTAGCAGAAAAGCACTATAGAACGTATTGAACAAACCTAATGTAAGGATACACGCATTGCAGTGTATTCTTACTTCCAGAAATAAAGGCAGGTAGAACACAGCTGAAAACAACTAAATCATGTTACATTTGACATTTCAGTAAGGAAGTGTCCTTGTTTTAAAGCAGAAACACTTTTAACACCCGGCCATGACTCTTTCATGGTTTTGTATGGAATGTCCAAGTAATTTGCTAGTTTCCAGCAGAAAAGCACTATAGAATGTATTGAGCAAACCTAATGTAAAGATACACGCATTGCAGTGTATTCTTACTTCCAGAGCTAAAGGCAAGTACAACACAGCTGAAAACACCTAAATCATGTAACATGTGACATTTCAGTTAGGAAGTGTGTTTGTTTTAAAGCAGAAACACTTTTAACACCCGGCCATGTCTCTTTCATGGTTTCCTATGGAATGTCCAAGTAATTTGCTATATTCCAGCAGAAAAGCACTATAGAACGTGTTGAACAAACCTAATGTAAAGATACACAAATTGCAGTGTATTCTTATTTCCAGAAATAAAGGCAGGTAGAACACAGCTGAAAACAACTAAATCATGTTACATTTGACATTTCAGTAAGGAAGTGTCCTTGTTTTAAAGCAGAAACACTTTTAACACCTGGCCATGTCTCTTTCATTGTTTTGTATGGAATGTCCAAGTAAGTTGCTAGTTTCCAGCAGTAAAGCACTATAGAACTTATTCAACAAACCTAATGTAAATATACACGCATTGCTGTGTATTCTTATATCCAGAGCTAAAGGCAAGTACAACACTGCTGAAAACACCTAAATCATGTTATATGTGACATTTCTCTTAGGAAGTGTGCTTTGTTTAAAGCAGAAACACTTTTAACACCCGGCCATGCCTCTTTCATGGTTTCCTATGGTATGTCCAAGTAATTTGCTATTTTCCAGCAGAAAAGCACTGTAGAACATGTTGAACATACCTAATGTAAAGATACACGCATTGCTGTGTATTCTTATTTCCAAAGCTAAAGGCAAGTACAACACTGCTGAAAACCCCTAAATCATGTAACATGTGACATTTCAGTTAGGAAGTGTGTTTGTTTTAAAGCAGAAACACTTTTAACACCCGGCCATGACTCTTTCATGGTTTCGTATGAAATGTCCAAGTAATTTGCTAGTTTCCAGCAGAAAAGCACTATACAACGTGTTGAACAAACCTAATGTAAAGATACACACATTGCTGTGTATTCTTACTTCCAGAGCTAAAGGCAAGTAATACAGATGAAAACACCTAAATCATGTTACATGTGACATTTCAGTTAGGAAGTGTGTTTGTTTTAAAGCAGATACACTTTTAACACCTGGCCATGTCTCTTTCATTGTTTCCTATGGAATGTCCAAGTAAGTTGCTAGTTTC
>NW_021620366.1:0-1642 GCF_004785775.1 Grammomys surdaster
TTCTATCAGACCTTCAAAGAAGATCTAATAACAATGCTCCTGAAATTATTCCATAAAATAGAAAGAGAAGGAACACTACCCAATTCTTTCTATAAAGCCACAGTTACGCTGATACTTAAACCACAAAAGATGCAACCAAAGAATGAGAACTAAGAACTACAGAGCAATTTCCCTTATGAATATCAATGCAAACATACTCAATGAAATTCTCGAAAACCGAGTGTAAGAACACATGAAAATAATCATCCGTCATGATCAAGTAGGCTTCATCCCAGGGATGCAGGGATGGTTCAACATATGGAAATTCATCAATGTAATCCACTATATAAGCAAACTGAAACCACATGATCATCTCCTTAGATGCTGAGAAAGCATTTAACAAAATACAACACCCATTCATGTTAAAAGCATTGGAGAGATCAGGGATTCAAGTTGCATACCTAAATATAATAAAAGAGATATACAGCAAACCAAAAGCCAACATCAAACTAAATGGGGAGAAACTCAACATAATCACATTAAAATCAGGGACAAGGCAAGACTTCCCACTCTCCCCCTACTTGTTCAACATAGTTGTTGTAGCCAGAGCAATCAGACAACAAAAATGGGTCAGAGGGATACAAATTTGAGGGGAGGAAGTCAAAATAGCACTATTTGTAGCTGCTATGATAGTATATGTAAATGACCCCCAAAATTCTACCAGAGAGCTCAGCTCATAAACCTGATAAGCAACTTCAGCAAAGTAGCTGAATATAAACTTAACTCAAACAGATCAGTAGCCTTCCTATAGTCAAAGGGTTAAGGGGTGAGAAAGAAATTAGGGGGAAAAAAACACCCTTCACAATAGTCACAGATAATATGAAATATCTTGGTGTACTCTAACCAAGCAAGTGAAAGATTTGTATGACAAGAATTTCAAATACCTGAAGAAAAAAATATTGAAGAACTCAGAAAATGGAAATATCTCCCATGTTCATGGATTGGCAGGATTAATATAGTAAAAGTGGCCATTTTACCAAAAGCAAATCTACAGATTCAATGTAATCTCCATCAAATTCCAACTCAATTCTTCGCAGAGTTAGAAAGAGCATTTTTCAAATTCATTTAGAATAACAACAACAACAAAAAAACTAGGATAGTGGAAAACTTCTCTCAATAATAAAAAAAAAATTCTGGGGGAATCACCATCCCTGACCTCAAGCTATACTATAGAGCAATAGTGATAAAAACTACATGGTATTGGTACAGAGACAAGCAAGTAGATCAATGGAATAAAATTGAAGACCCAAAAATGAACCCACACAACTATGGTCACTTGATCTTTGACAGAGAAGCTAAAACCATCCAGTGGGAAAAAGACAGCATTTTCAACAAATGGTGCTGTTCAACTAGAGGTCAACAAGTAGAAGAATGCAAATTGATCCATTCTTATCTATTTCTACAGAGCTTAAGTCCAAGTGGATCAAGGACCTCCACATAAAACCAGATACACTGAATCTAATAGAAGAAAAGGTGGGGAAGAGCCTCAAATACTTGGGCACAGGGGAAAATTCCTGAACAGAACACCAATGGCTTATGCTTGAAGAGCAACAATAAACAAATGGAACCTCATAACATCGAAAAGCTTCTGTAAAGCAAGGGA
>NW_021620367.1:0-5218 GCF_004785775.1 Grammomys surdaster
TAGTAAGGCATACTCCTGGAAGGCCCAGCTCAAGCCTATTTCTTCCAGGAGATTCCCCAACTCTACCCAGAACTCACTGTGCCTTCCCCAGAATGATTTCATTCTTCCGTTTTTACAAGACTGGAGGCCAGCTTCCTTCTTGTTAGGTGTGGTCTCTCCTTGATCTCCATTCGCTCTCCGAAATACTCTAAACAGCCTGGAAAACATGTTTGTTTGTGAACCCAAAAGGCACTGAAGAAATATCCCAAAGGCAGTTGTTATCACCACAACACAGGAGACATCACAGAGGATTCTAATTCTTTCCTAGATACAAGAGATTGTCCAAGGAGGGCATTCCACTGATGATGTCACTTGGAACTGCCATGACCTGCCTGCTAACTAGCTGTCTCTAAATTGTCCAATTTCTGGGGTGTTTTTTCCTGGAGCCTCTTATGTGACCCAGGGAATAGCCTTTGACAACCTTTCCATGCAATGCTAGAGATTTCTCTCTGCTTCATGACCAGTGAAGTGCTTTGAAAGGGGAGAGTTGGTTAGCACCCTGACATGGATAAGAGATTTTTGTTAGCACCCAAACCTCAAGGGACCATGGATATGGGAAATTGTTCTCAATGATAAGTATATCACCTGAGTCAATTCATGTGACATACAGTCCACTGCCCCAGTTTCTCCCTGTATCCCATGGGCCAATATCATTCTTCTATACCTTTAATTGTGTAAAACATAGATAACATTTTCTTATTATCCAGTATGTGGAGGCAGGGGTTTGTTTAATTCACATGCTAAGTTTTTGACTCACTGTTAGTCTCAGAAATCACATCTGAAGCAGGGGAACTTCACAAGAATGAAGCTTCCACTGGAAGAAATACTTCCTCAATACACTCTGACATCTACTTTGCTTAAAGAACAACATCAACTGTTGCATGCTTTCCCTTCCTAGGTTGTGCTGATATGCCCTCCACCAGAGGCATAGGACCTCTGCTTCAGGCTCCATCCAGGCAAGATAGTCTGAAGCTTCATCCCAACACTGCTCAGCTGACTTTCAATGGGGATTCCTTCCCTCACCTCTGCCCCCAAGAGGATCTTCTCAATTTGGCATTTCATCAGTAGGCATTTCATGCCTAATCGGACTGGTTATCCTAGATGAGAGGTAACAGACCTCCTCCAAACATGACAATATGGCATTCTAGGGCATCATCTTGAACCCACAAGAGTACTGCATGGGTGCCTGGTAACCTATATTAACTAGCATGCCATCTTCATGCACCTGTACCTAAAGGTCTCCATTAATTTTTATCTTTGGTTTGGGGTAATCTCTTTCAATTAAAAAACACACAAGTCTGGAAGGACAAAGATCAAATGTAGGCACTGCAGAGAAGGCTCTTCCATTAAGAGCATTTGTCCATCCACAAGAGGACCCAGAGGGCATTTAACAATCCCATTAGCCTGTCTCTAACTTGAAGGCCATGCTGTCTTCTGGCCTAGGGAGGAATTGCATGCATGTGGTTCCCAGACACCCAGCAGGGAAAGATACATGGAAAGAAAAGAAAACAAACAACAACCCTCAAAAACCAAGCAACACCCTAAAAGCTCCAAATGGAAAACCACACTAATATTACCTAAAAACAAAGCCAGGTCTCAACATGTCTGGGAATTCTCAATATGGAAATTTGAAACAAAACCCAAACCAAATTCAAACAAACAAACAAACAAGTTGAGCAGTATTCTCTTGCTGCAATTTAGCAGCACTGAACTAAACCATGTGGCCAGCATTGAAGACAGGGTAGAAAGGCAGTTCCAGAAGGAATAGCCTATGAAGACAATGGTTCCTATGTCTCTTTAGGGGCTTTTATGTGAAGACTTCTCAAGGCCAAGGATGAAATGTATTATAAGATTTAGCTCAAAGACTTTTAACTTTAGTTAACTCATCTCCATTAAAGATTATCGCATGACAGATCAAAACTAGTATTACTTTTTACTCTTGAACTTTTTCTCCTGAATGCTGAACAGCTGTGTATGTCCTTCTACTTTCTCTGAAGCCCTGCCTGGTGCAAGCTCAGCAAGAGGGGAATCCCGCACACCTCTGTGGAGAAACACACTTGCCATGCCTATCTGGACACTCTTGTTAACTCTGCTCAAGTATTTCTACTCCTAAGAAGATGAACATCTTCTTGATGTACACCAATAATTTTGTAACATTATATATTATATAATATAATATAAACAAAATAACAGAGAATATAATTTCTAGCATCCTTAGTGTTCTTGTCACATTGTCCTGGATACCTGAAGCTCCCCTCCTGTTTTTCTGACACACACTGCACACAGCAGCACTGACCTGGATATGATATTGCTTCTGTGGCTGTGAAATGACTTTTGAGCCTAATTCACTTAAAGCTTTGTTCATTTCCAAGTAGACACTTTTTACACTAGTTGAAATAGCGAAGTTTCTTAGTTTCTCTGCTTGAAGTATGCTAGCAGCTCTTACTGTCCTCACACAGGTATGTCTAATATTGACCTGGTCCAGACCTATAACATTGAGAAATGAATGACGGCCGTTAAACAGTTGCAGATGCAGCAGAATTCTCTGAAATGCTGCTATTTTACAGTAAGATTTACAATTACATTTTTCAGATCATCCCTCTGAAACACTATTATGTCATCATTTGTCAAAGGCTTTTCAAGAGTGGAGTAGGCATCCTAAGTTCTCTCTGTGACATTGGGTTTAACTTAATTGTGGGTGATACACTGCATATCCCAGACACATCCTTCATGCCACATACAATGGACAGCATGTATCTAGAAGAGTCCACAGTATCTCATGCTTCATAAGTTTAGGAGCACACATCTTGAAATATAGCACAACCTCCTCGCTTATACACTTTGTTAGCACACCACATCACCCCCAACTTGAACCACTGTCAGATATCCTTGTGTCTAAGATCAACCACTTACTGTCTGTCGTTATTGTTTCCAGTGGGATTCCTGGATGCATGGTAAATCATTTATAGTGTCCTTAGGTTCTGTTTTCCACCAAGATTCAACAGGTGTTGATTATTGTGGGAAGTTGAATTTGTCATTCACATTGATATTTTGGCCATCTGAGGCTCATGTACAAATCTCATTAGCTGCAGGTACAACACTGGTTGAAAGCTCAGGTCATTCTCCCTGAAGGTCATGTTTGTTGTCGTTGTACTGTCACAAGATTCACAAGTGAATCCCTTAGATGATTCCTTTATTCTTAGCTGATCTCATCAGAATTTCTGGGTCAGGGAGGCAACATCTTTGCCCTGAATGTAGTATATCATGCTGCCTCTGGGTACTGTTGGAATGATGACTTCTGTGCACATGCCTTTAAGCTGATTTCACATTATCTAACAATACTCAACATAGTTCTTGAGTGTCAGGGAGTTACCTGAAATTTCCTAGCCAAATGATTGTTAGTTCCTACAGGGTTTAACATTGTGTAGTAATTCATAGAATACACTGTATTGAACTAAGGGATGCTTTTTGATAATTTATTGCTATCTTTTGGCATGATATATGCAGCATTTGCTAGCTTCTCTGTGAAGAAGAATTAAGTCTACAGAAAGCTATTCCTGTAATATGTTGACCACTGTGTGATTCTTTCAGCCCATTATTTCATGACTGTGTGCTAATTTAAGATCCAATGAACCTATGGGATGATCTTCTGTCCAAAGAGTTCAAATGTGACTCAGAAGTCCTCTCTAAATCCTTTCCTGGACAAGTCAATGTCAATGAATCTAGTTTTTGCCTCCAAGTGATGGGTAAATAGAAACAGGCAGCCATTGTCTGTCAATGAAAGAGCTGCTGACTGGGGTAGCTTCAGATACCAACAGGGTCTGCTGCCAAAGGCAGTCAGCAATTAAACAAGTTACTCAACAGACATTTTTCCTGAGGTAACAAAATCTAATTTCCTGGGAATGACACCCTGTGGCCAGTGTATATGCTATGAACATTATTAACTCCTTGGTGCCAGTGAAAACAAGAAATAGAGAAAATTCACATGTACACACAAATACACACGCATACACACACTGAATGAATGAATGAATGAATGAATGAATGAATGAATGAATGAAGCAACGGGCAGAATCCTATAAGTTTATACATATAAATATAAATGCATGGAAACACACACACACACACACACACACACACGTATAGAGACCTACAAATAGACATATCCATATTCACACACTGAAACATTTGAGCAAAGCTCCAACAAGCTGGTTACAAGTATTCCACACATATATGCATATAAGTAAACACAATTGGTGGAGGGTTCCAATGTTCCAACCACATTAACACCAACTTTACATGTACACACAAAATTGATGGATGGAGGGCACAATTCTCCAGCCACACCACAGCATGATTTGTTCTTTGATCACTTCTATATCCCAGTAAATTCTTTCAAGCAGTATACAATTACAATGTGATTATGTTTCAGTTTCCTTCCGTTAAATGAGCATGAAAAAACAATGTATTAGTACATGGTTAATATTAAAAGAAATAACATTACATATTGTGGGGAAAAAAACAAATTATTCTTAAAAACCCATATAAGTTCATAGCCAAGCATCTGATTATAGATTAACAAGGTGTAAGCAAGAAAGGTAAATTTCTCAGCTAGTTTCTCTTACTGGAAGGCAGCAATTTGCTGTTATAAAGAAAGAAGTAATTATTTTATTATTTATCTTTAAAATTAATGTAAATGTCTTAAGAGAATCACAAATCTAAACATTTATATAATAGTCAGTCATATCTACCTTAAATCCTCAAAATGCATACCTACTCATTAGCAACTCATAATAAGTCTTATCAGGGAGCTGAGGGCAAAATAAGGGTATAAGAAATCAATTAACTCCCTTCCACCATCAGTGAGAGTCCTGTAAGCCAGTGCTACCATGGTTTTGTTCTCTGAACAAAAAAAGTTCCTTAGTTTTAACTAGTAAAAGTATGCCTTTTTGATCTTCATATGGTTCCATAAGGTTTTTCACATCAGAGCCTGTAGTAGAAAACAAGGCTACAGACCTTCACTAAAAAGTTTATTTTTCCAAAGGTTTTATAAGTGTGGTGATCATTGTTGAAAATCTACATCTTCTTTATAATGGTGACTGAATCATGACGTACTCCACCAGCAATGACAGAAAGAAATCAAGCATTAATATTTTGAATGCCAGAGACACTGTCAGGT
>NW_021620368.1:0-12500 GCF_004785775.1 Grammomys surdaster
ATCAATACAGTTCATATTCTGATGGAATTTCTGGCTGTCTGGGATCCATTTTTAAGCAAATGAGATCTAATGTCTGGGCATGTGTACTTTCACAGTTTCTGCATGTGTTTGCTTTTCAAGATTTCTTCATGAATAAATAAATATTTATACATTATATTATATACTTGTACACAGATACACACACACACAGACACACACACACACACACAAAATGGTTCATTTGTTCTGAGTTAAACACCTACCCTAGCCCAGATGCTCCTGGAGGGTGACAGGCTGATACCAACAGGAAATAAGTGAACTCAGTTTAAAGAAGTGTCCAAGCCCAGGCATTTGTGGGGTGTGTATGAAAGAGGAATGATGACAAGTTTCAGTGGCTGACACCTGAACAGATGGCAACCGCGATCCAAAATGATTTTGTCCTTCCCCATTTGTTTCCTTTTATAATCTGATGGCTGGACACAAGCAGGAAAGAAAATTTGAGGGTCTTAGTGTGCTGTTTTTCTCCATGACTGGATCTCTGAATTAAGCACAACTCAATAATTCAGTTTCATTGGTGTCACAAGATCTAGTATTCTTGTTATAAGAAGACCTAGATTTCATTATAGTATACCACACAGCTTATAAGTACTCACAAACCATCTCTGAAGTCCCCAACACAGAACCCACTAGGCTGCTACGCTTCTTTTCAGACAGCCTACTTCAATCTCTTTTAAGTACTTACTGTGCTCAAATCTAAGGACAGGCCAGTACACACGCCCTAACTAATTAATAACTGCAGTCACGCCCAATGGTCTCTTATCCTGAACTGAACACACCCCTGAAGTTAATCTAGCCAATCCATGGGTGAGCCTTAGAACTTGCTTTTTAAATTAGAATCTAGAACAAACTCCTTTTTTTGATTCAGCCAAATCTTACTTTTAATTCCCAAACTATTTAAAATTAATTGAAATACTTTTCTCTTGGAATGAGGAAATTTGCAATGTTATTTTTAGATGCATCATACAGTTTGGTGATGACACTGTAAATGGTATGTTATTTCCAAGTATAAAAATTACGTATTCATTTCTTCTAATATTTATCTAGTTGGATGTAAGCCATCATTTCAGCCTTTCAACATCCTTTTGGCCTATGCTCTTTTTTATTTTCTGTATAGACACCTCTTTCTAGTAAACACCATATGATATACTGGCCAATGAACTGTTGATATTAGTCTTAATTTGGGTTACTATTGCTGTGATGAAATACCATGACCAAAGCAACTTGAGGAAGCAATGGTTATACTTTCATATCACTGTTCATCATCAAAGGAAATCAGGACAGAAACTCAAACAGGACAGAAACCTGGAGGCAGAAGCTGATACAGAGACTATAGAGGGATAGTGCTTATTGGCTTGTTCATCATGACTTGCTCAGCCTGTATTCTTCTAGAACTCAGAACCACCAGCCCAGGGATGACCCTACCCACAATAGGCTAGGCCCTCTCATATCAATCACTAATTAAGAAAATGCTCTACAGGTGTGCCTTTAACTCAAACTTATGAAAGCACTGTCTTCATAATTTGGGGTTCACTCCTCTCAGATAATTCTAGCTGATGTCAAGTTGAATTAGCCAGCACAATATTATACCCAAACCAATAGTTAAATATAGTTTTGGATTTGTATCTCTAAAATTTTCCATTAGAGACAGTTTTCACCCATCAAACAAATTCTACTCACTGTTCATCTTCTAATACACATACCTTTGTAATACTGCTTATACTATTGCAAGCCCACATGTATTTTTCTTGGGCATAGAATGTCATAAGAGACATCACAGAATTCTTGCTGAAACATAAATCCTCTGTCAGCATCCCTTAACTTAGTAGAGTCTTGTTGCAATCTGAAAATGAACTAGTTGACTTAGAGTCAAGAAAACTGAAATGTGGGGTAAAATGCACCTTGATGTTCCCAAAGCCCTACCAGTCCTTCTCTTGGTCCTATTCCTTAATGCTGTCCAAAGTGGTTGGTATTGTAACGTTTGTATTTGTGATGGTCCACTGAGGCTTCAAGCTCGATCTCAAGTGTTTAAACTTTGTTTTCGAAGCATGAGGCAATATTCCAAGGTTTGAATTCTTTCTTGTGTTCATTACATGGAAAGGAAACTCAGAGGGATCACTCAGTACACTTTCTGAAAACATCACCCTTCTTCATCTTCTCACCTGTGAGTGACAGATCCCATTTCCGGGAAAAAGCATGTGTTCAATTCCAACCTCAGGCCCATTTATTTCCTCACACTCTAATGTTTGTACTTCATGCAATCTTAGTCCTCAAAGGACTTTTTTCCTCCTTGAGAAAGAGCTTTGGGGGGCCTCCTAGAGCACGAATTCCAACAGAGTAAGAACAGAGGAAGCAAACTGTTTTCTATTCTACTGAGTTATAGTAGGATGAGTTTAGGCTAGGGGAGACCACTAGCAAGTTTTTCTATTTGCAGGTAATGTCATTGAACAGGAAGACCCTTCAGTGCCTTGAATGAATAAAGGAGAAAAATACTAGAAAATCAAACACACTGTCCTTATATGTCAGCTACAGTCAACTATGACTTTTTAAAGTCTAAAACAATAACAGGGAACACTTTGGCAGAAATAAGACACACACATTAAAAAAAAATTGTTTTTCTCCCTACATTTTCACTTGCCAATGCTGAGTATAGGTTCTGTTTCCTGTGGAATGAACCTCCTGTGAGCAAGAAGCAGGTGTGTGCATTCCTGGCTCGTGGGAAACTGCACATCTCCATGCTGCTCTGCAGTCGCAAATACCTAGGTCCTGAAGCTTACATTGACTAAGATTCTAAGCAGTAAATAAAGCCCCCCCCATTTCTCAAGGAGTCATAGGATTCGACTACCTCATTGTCTTGCTTTCTGCAGACTCTGCTGAGGACCAAGACATCAGTATCTTACAGGCTTACTAGTTTACACTTTACAACCTTGAAATAACCAAGAAAATGTAGAAAAGCCATCTTTCTGATTTGTGACCTTCATGACACCAAATGTCTAGTATCTAAAAACATATATGGAGTCATACTTCCTGTGAGCTGCAATGTTTTTGATGCTGAGTTATTACAACTCTATTGTAAAATTAATGATGATAAGTCTTTTATTCTCAGGCTAGAGTTTAGGAATAGAAATGACAGTTTCCATTTATTTAATGTCCCTGAAGCTCAGGAACCATGATAAATGGATACAAATAAAAATACTATCCTTAACATTTTTGCAAACTAGAACAGGTGGCTAACATTCTGACATGAAGGCATTTCTTTTTACTGTTTCCCTTTGGAGAGCCAACACACTTAATTTTATTAATCCTTAGACAAAGATCCACAAGTTAACATGCAGCAGATACTGTAACAGAGACAGACTCTGCTTCTCCAGCGTTTTCTCTCTTAGTCATTCAGCAAGGAACACGCATTATAGATCAAGAGCTATTTAAATCACACCTGTGTATTTTAGACCTGCCTCCCTTTGTAAGAGAGCAAAGCCTCTAATAATGACAATGAGATTTCATTAGCATCTTTCTTATGGGATTAATAAAGTGTCATGGTACATAATGATGAACATCAATTATGTATAAGGAATTAATTCTGGTAATGCTTTTTTTTTTTTTTTGAAAGCCAGCAGGCCCCTAAGACAGTGATGATGCAGCTTGTCAGAGGAGCAGAAGTCTAGGTGGTAACCTAGCAGCCAGCATCTTTGTGCCCTGCCTACTGCTTATCACTTAATTGCATTACAGCTGGAAGAGGGGCTTGTTTGATTTTATTTTGCTCTTTTGGATTAATGTTCTTGGCTCCAGGGGATGGAAGAGGAGGGTTGGTCCTTCCTTCCACTGACTCAACTGAGCTACTGCCAACACATCTGTAGACAAATGAGGCTAGAACAGAAAAAACTGTCTCACCTGATGAACCCATCTGCAGGTATTCTCTCAGGGGACCAGATGTTGAGCCTTGACATTAGCATCAGCTCTTGGAATGGGCTGGGTGAGCAGTACCCTTCCTGTGACTGGATATGGAATCAGGGAACAGCTCTCCAATCTCATCTCAGTCTGATTTTACTAGAACTATGTAACCTATCCCCCGAGCCCCCGTCCTAGGCAGTAATCTCAAACCTGCATCCTACTTATTCCACTGTGTACCATAAACTCAGAGTCTTGCACTGGAGGCCTGTGGAGGGTGTGGATAGCAGTGGACACATAGCATTAATCCACAGGTATTGACATCAATGCAGTACAGTTTTGTAAAAGATAAGACCATCTTCAGTAAGCTAGATTGCTGTCCAGTGATAACGATACCTCAGTAAATAATATACACTGATTTGTTGCTTCCCCCTTCCTTTTACAAGGCTATGTTCCCCCTCTCTGTACCTTATGAAGCCAACAAGCCTTGACCATAGTGTGTTGGATGATACCAAAATTCCCCAGTATTCTATCCCCACACAACCAAACTCAGTGACAGGGTATTTAATGTATGTTTGGTTATGTTTGTGCTCATTATCACTAGGCAATTATTTGATGGAAGACATTATTTTAGAGCCATTGGGAAACACAGAACTCTGACATTCAGCTCTTGGTCACAAGAAGCTTTACCTTCTACTAAGGGTCCAAATCAAGCATCTGGCCCACACAAAAGGAAAAGAACTTGCCCGGGCCAAGTGGGCAGAATGGAGTAGAATCCTGAATGAAGAAGCCATTACAAACTACCTTTCCAAAAGACCAGAGCCCATGCTGTTCTAAAGTAATGGGCAGGTACTGAGTATGGATGGAGGAGGGACGTGGGGTCCGTAAGAATAGAACAGAGCCTGATAGAAGGTGGAGGTTTCTCCCCAACAATGTTCCCCCAAGTCATGTGAGGACCCATGTCATAATTTTAACTATTTTCAGTTATGTTGTTACTACTTCTGATGACCCTCTTGATTCATTGCTCATATTTTCCTTTAAATGGGTTCACTATTTTTATTTAAATATGTTGCTATTATAAAGAAAAAAAAAGCAGTAAAGGAAAATTTCGTAAGCTACTGTGAAATGGAATACTAGTTTCGCTTGCTGTCCCGGTTGTGATAATGGGAAAAGTGGAAATGCAATGAAACTTGGTACCATGGCCTACTATAACATCTAGGTCTAAGGCCCATTCTCTGTTAAAAAGAGAACAATATTGAGTATTGGTGATGTGAAAAGGACAGCCCAGCCCTGGGAATTTCTTTCTGAAGTCTGACAGGAACTAAGAATTATCCTCACTGCATAATTAGATGGTATTAACACCCAGTCTGAGAGTTAACTAAAATCACCCTGCGGTCAACAATGGGACACATCACCCCAGAACAGAGGGGAGGAACAAATAGCTATTCCTATGGCTTCTGTGGGGACAATCATGAACACCATTAGGGTTGTGAACAAGGCCATCTCTCTGGAAGCTGTATATCCTAGGAAGGGTGACTTTCACAGCAGTTCCCACAGACAGGACAGCCAGTAGATATTTACTAAAAGTCAGGCCTTACTGTTATAATAAGATCTCTCAGCTCTGGTCCATAAAAAAAAGCAAACAAATGGTTTTCATACAATCACATCTCTCCCACCAAAAGGAAATTAAAAGTCTAAACACTAACAAAATTGTACAGTGAGTTGATCAGGAAGAATGTATAAATAAATTAAACCCCTCCAGAGAAAGAGAAACCTCTGCTGGGAAATAGCACCTAAATGTCCCTGGGACAGGTGCCATGTGTGTCCCTGAGCTTTTAGTGCACTCCATCCTCTGTGGGACTGCTTTTCTTCCTCCATGTTCCCTGTGCAGCCCCCCTTTCTCTTTTCACTTCTCATGACCCTCCTGCTTGTCACTTGACTGAATGACAGGGAGCAGACAACGTAGGCTAATGCATACTAATGCACCTGTGGCCTCCCCTGGAGAACTCTCCTGAGCATTTACTTCCCTTTCAAGTTTCCAGAAGAACTGCACTGATATTGTAAGTGGACAATATTCCATATCCCACATCACCACAAATGTAAGAAATGAAAGGACTAATTGTATTTTGACAGTTTCACTCCACAAATGCAGTGACTGGCTGCATTTCACATCTGCATTCTGTAAAGCAGATTTTCCCCAGGAATGCATTGGTCAAGGCATCTCCATGCACAAAGTAGAATCTTGCAAATATTTTCCTGTATGATGCCAGTGTGAGACATCTGATAGATTTTACAGATTAACGTAATTTCACTGTAACAAACTCAGATATGTTAATATGACAGTTATGCTGTACTATCTAATATTCTTGAGAAATATGGGATCTTGTGAGGCATGGTGGGGCACATCTGTATTCCCAGCACTTGGCTGGGAGAGGAGGAAGGGAGTTTAAGGCCAGCCTTGGCTACATAGTGAGACTATCTCAAAAACCAAACAGAACAAAAATAACTATGGCTAGTGATGTAGTTCAGTGTGGAGTGCTTGCCTATATGACACACACGCACATGCACACACACACACACACACACACACACACACACACATGCACACTTTAGAACTTGCTAGAGCTGTCTGTGATGCCACAGCCCCAATCTCATATCAGCTCACCTCATTTTTGAAAATTGCATTGTTGACTTGAGTGCTGATGACGTTCTTAAAACAGTTCACAAAGCCATAAGAGTTTTTTTTATAAGCTTCACCATGTCATTGCTAGGGTGCCTCTGAGTAGAGCTGCCAAATAACCTACACAAATATAAATCAAAATAACCTCATTTTCAGAGAAGTTGAGTGTTGTGGGTAGCCCTGGTCTTATATTTTGATACTAATTCCGCTTTCTCAGGAGGGGCTACAGACAACGAGGAGTAAATCAGTACACAGGTGGCTTCTTGTGAACCTTCTGCCCAGCTTAATTTGTAAAACAAAGGCTAGAGCCAGTGATTGAGCAGTAGAAGGGGAGGTGGAGGCGAAGAAGAGTTTGGGGGAGAGGGAGAGGGAGGAAGACAATGGAGGAGGAAGAAGTGGAAGGACAATGGAGGAGAAGCACGTGGCCTAGAAAAACCGCAAGTTATAAGGGATCTCATAGATGGGGCATAGGATAGTGTAGTGCTCGATCTGCCCAATCTAGGCGAGCAGCTTGTATCATAATTATTGAGTTGTGTTTTCTTTGATCGGGCTTACTTGGGCTGGAGATGTACCGCAACAGTTGAGAGTAATACAAATCATTTGACTTCCCTATTTTATGGGAAACATAAGCATGTATTCATTGGCAAAGACTTCAACCTGAAATTGAAATGAGCCTCAGTTTGCTCATCTGTGAAGTGGCATTAATCCTATCCGATCCAAATGGTTTATGGATATGGTTTCCATATGCTCATGTGTCTGAACACATAGTTCCCAGATGGGAGAGGGTTTTAAAACTGGGCATAGTAGAAAGAAGACTTTGTAGTTTCTTAGCGGAGTTTCAGTTTATGTCTGACAACTGTTTACTAACCAGGGATAGAATGTAACCAGCGCTCTCATTTCTGCCACTGTGTTTTCCCTACCATGATGGATTGGAACCCCTCAAACTATGAGCCAAAATAATCCCTTCCTTTCTTAAATTCCTTCTTGCCAAGTTGCTTATTGATCACAGCAACAAGAAAAGTAACTAATAGTTACTAATACAATATAAGTAATACAATGTAAGTATAACAAATACCTGGGGTAAGTTAAAAAATTTATAAGGAAGGAAAGTTTTTGCCTTATAGTAGCAGAGGTTTCAGTATATTGTCACTTAATCCTGTCACTTTGGATCTGAAGTAACATAGCAAATCATGATGAGTCACATGATAAAGGAAGCCTTTTCATCCTGTGGTGGCCAAGAAGGGGACGTGGAAGGTGAGGAGAATGACAGCACCCAATATCTCTTCAAGGACAACTTCTCCCCCTACACCTTCCCACCACCATGGTGACCTAACTTCTTCCTAAAGGTCCCTCTCCTCACAATAGTGCTACAGGCTAGGGACCAAACTTTTTAATACTCAGACCTTTAGAGTACATTCTCGATACAAACTAGCAGAGCTCCAAGAAGATTTGGTAAGAAACTTTATTAGAAGAACTCAGCATAGAACCCAACCATGGTCTAACCTTGTAACATAGTAGTGCTACAGACCTTTAAAAATGAAGGAGGCATCTCTTGGTCAAGATAGGCTTGACCCAGGGACTAGGCTGTCTGGAACACCAGTAATCACCAAATGTTAATCGGAGACAGTGTTTCTCCGGTTGTTTATCTCATGTCAATGAAGAATATAAAGATGTGGTCAAAGAAGCCATCAACAAAGCAAAGCAGAGTTATTAAGGGTAAAGCTATCTGTCCTAAAAGGCCAAGAGTATCTACTCAGAGGAACTGTTTTTTGCTAAGAGGAGTCTTAAGAAAAGAGCCATATCAACCAGACTTAAAACTTGTGAATTTTAAAATCTTTCTATCACATTTCAGGGAAGACATCAATTGAGCTTTGGAAATTTCTCTAATTTCCAAGAAAAGAAAACAGTTGAAGAAATGAGTGAAAGAGTGCCAGAGAGAAAGAAACCTGCAAGGAGACCATCTCCTATAACTGCTCCCACCATCAGCCCTAAACCTGCCTATACAGCTGACACATCCTCCAGTGCTCCATTTAACCTTCTTAGAGACATAGCCCCAGGGCAGGGGTACCACACTCTATTGGGTGGAAGGAGCTCAGAAGTAGGCTTCTGATATTGTTAAATGGAGACCTCTCTGATAGGGAGGTTTGAAATGGTTCCCTTTAGGCTGTGTGGTAGGGAAGCCCACCTCCCTAAAGTTTAAAAAACTACGTCAATGATCATGTGAAAGGGAACCGAAATTCCAGAGTTCCTCATCCACTAAGCCAGGTGTGATTTAACCCCACTATTTGGGAGGCTGAAGCAGCAAAGTCCAGAGTAATTTAGACTACCCTGCAAGTTTTAGACTAGCCTGGACTAAAATTTAAAAGCAAAAAGTTTCCCACTCCCTACTCAGATCTCTACAGGTGAAACAAAACCAATCCTCTCTGTGGGTAATATGAGTTTTGGCATGGCTTAAAGGAGAACAGGAGAGCCAACAGGGAGGATTCTCCACGGTGACCTGACCTCGTCTGTATGGCAAAAAGAAGAATCTGTAGCCAGAGGCTTTCAGGGGTCTGAGGATAGGGGTGGTCATGCCTGCACCTGCCCAGAGCAGTTGCTATACTGCCTCTGGAGTTATCTTTTTAATTAATTCCCCACAAAGGCTCTCTGAAGTTTCAATGGCTTCGCTTTTTCCTCCTGAAATGAAAACATTCAAAATGTGGGCTTCAAGGCCCTACCCAGTCTAGCCTGGAGCTCTCACCCCAGCAGATTCCCAAGTTTCCCTGAACACAACACAGCCTGGAGTTCTTTTCCTTTCAACCTCAGCTGCTACTGCTGCTGCAGTCCCCAGCTGAAAAGGCTTCTCTGGTTCATCAAGCACTTTGATGCTGTTACCAAACTCAGTATTTTGTTTTTCAGATCAAAAATCTCCTGTTTGAGATTTGGGGTTAAAAGGTCCTAAGTATTTAGGGATTCCATTTAGCATTAGTCTTTTGGGTTCTAAAAATCAGAGAGAGAAAGCCAGAAAGACACTCTATGCCTTGACTGATATAACTTCACAGTTTCCACACACAGGTGCATTAGAATAGTCTAAAATCAGGCTCACCCTTGAGCTGAGGATTTATGAGAAGATGCTGACCATACAAACTAGGAGAAGGTGGTGATTCATAGATGTACCTGAATATAATGACTAAACTGATACCCTGGCTTTCAAACCTTCTATCAGATACTAACAGAGATTCAATAAACCTTGAGATTCCAAGCATACTGCTCGTCAAAAAAAGAAAAAAAGGAAATGCAAAACTCTCTGCTATGGAAGGTCTCCTTTCTTCTTTCTTTCCTTCTTCCATTTCTTTTCTTTTAAAATAAAGACTCCTTAAAGAGAAAAATAAGTATCAAAGAGAATAGGAGTTTGCTAAGCAGGGGTCTTTATGTAATGTCTTAAATAGTCAGAGATCAGGAAAAACAAGAAAAAGAAAACACTCAGATCCGGTGTGTGCTGTTGGCTTCCATGGTAACTTACAGCTGCAAGAAAATTGTGAGTGGGTTTTGTTGCTGTTGTTTTGTTTTCTCAAATGCAGTCTTATATTCACCCTCCCATATTCTCTAGCAAATGACAGTCCATTTAAGTCTGCAGCCTTGAGGCGCGAGATACTGTGAATATTTCATCTCCAAAAGCTCGACAACTAAAGCTGAAAGCTAACAAAGAGCTTGGGGCACAAGCACATCAGGACGGGTCTGTCTTCCAACAGAACACAGCGAATGGGCTTGGATCCTTACGTTCTCTTTCTTTTCTTTCTAGAAACGGGGAAAATCGACCAAGAAATTCACAAATACAACACCCCAGGCTTCACAGGCTGCCTGTCCAGAGTCCAGTTCAACCACGTCGTCCCTCTCAAGGCAGCCTTGAGACAGACAAATGCTTCGGCCCACGTGTACATTCAGGGTGAGCTGGTGGAATCCAACTGTGGGGCCTCCCCACTGACGCTCTCCCCCATGTCTTCGGCCACTGACCCTTGGCATCTTGATCACTTGGATTCAGGTAAAGCCTGTAGCTATCTCTGGCTGATGGCTTCCTTCCCTTTAACGCTGCTTTCCTAGGCTGTAGAATGGTTTGCTCACTGAACCTTGTAGACACTGTTGGTGGAAGAGTGAGACAGCGAGAAGGAAGGGATGAACTATGAGCTCTCGGCGTAATGCTTAGCACCTATGAAGGGCAGAAAAGTTATTTCTACTCAAAACCAGAAACAAAGAAGTCAGGGGTTAAGAGTTCAGGGATGAGGACTCTTCGTTTAGGTTAAGAGGCACTCAAACTTCTGTCTACAGTGTGCCTATAGATGACTTGGCCAAACCACTTCCTTGGTTTTACCTACTTTCCCTCTAAAACAGTACAGAAAGTCACCTCCCATCAGGACCACAGATTTCTAAGTCTGAAAAAGCTACATTTAAGCTTAGAAAGCCCAGTCTATGGACACACCATCCGTAATGCTCTCAATGTCATCTAAACAGACAGTCCCATGGGTATGGCCACATTTCTGCAGGTGGTAAGACAATGAGATTTGAAAGCACTGAGCTCAAAAGAAAGTGGTCTTGGTAGCTAAATGAACTGACCAAAAACCTCAATGTCTCTAATGGAAACTTGTTAAACTACAATTCTGATCTCAGCTCTACCTGGGCTGACTGTGAGCAGCTCAGATTATCTACCTAAACCATTGCCTTTTCACCTGTGAGGTGAAGGCATAAGAGTGTGACTTTCTCAGTGACCTGCAAATTCAATACTCACTGGGTTTCCAAGCAACCCCAACCAACTGGGGATGTTAGTGACCCTTAAGGCTGTAAGAGTTCACAAGACAGGTCAGCATGGAAGTGAAGCCCAAATTCCAACACCTTCATTGCTTCTTACCAGCAGAGTAAGCTCAAGCAGCTGCCCTAACCTCATTCCTCAGTTCCTAAAACAGGGACACTAAGACCTAATTCACAGAAGTGAGATGAGGTACTTTAAAATGTAGCACAGGAGCTAGAGAATACTCAGTGGTTAAGAGCACTTGCTGCTCTTACAGAGAAGTGGTAGTCAGTTTCTAGCACCCAGTGGTGGCTCATAACCATCTATAAGTCCAGTTCCAAGGGATCTGAAACCCTCTTCTGGCCTCTGGTGCACTGCATGCATGTGGTACACATATGGACCTACAACAAGCACTCATACACATAAAATAAAACAATGTATATTTAAAAAAATCATAACAGCACAATCATGGCAAATTTATAAATATTTAGTTGTAATAATATTAATAACCATGGTTATTGTGTTAGACAGTTTGCTATAGCTTGAGATATCCACTGAAAGCTTCCAAATCTGCTACCACCCCTTGAGCCCCCACACACAGATTCTAATTTGTAACAATTCATCATACAACAGTACACCCTTGATTGCTTTAATCATGTTGCAGTCCTCCTGTGCCAATATTTGGCTTCAGCGCCATCATCACCGTGGTGAATCTTACTAGGACTGTCCCTGGAAGATTTGTGAGGTTTAGGAAGAATCCAGAGTTGTTCTATTATCAGAATAGCCCATTGACAGACTCAGGAGCCGTCTTTGTTCCTCACTTATGGATTCCTGTAACATGATGAGAGCACTGTGTGCCAAAGGCACTCACAGCAATTCCCTTTCATGAGTGTCGTGAAGGGCACTCAGCAGGTTGGGCTTTCCTCTTGGGCTGGCTTGAACAAAGAAAGCATTCCTGCTACAGAAGAACGAAAGGGAAGAGGGAAAATGTGAGAGGAGAAATGACACGTGTCAGGGCCACAGAGGGAGAGAGAGTCCTTTGATGAATTCCTGCACACGTGAGGGTGAACAGCTGGTAAGCTGTCTTTAAATATACAGGTTCTGGGGTGCTGCAGGTATATAGTGTAAGTAGAG
>NW_021620368.1:13665-27412 GCF_004785775.1 Grammomys surdaster
CTCTCTCTCTCTCTCTCTCTCTCTCTCTCTCTCTCTCTCTCTCTCTCAGAAAAAGAAATTGGGGAGGGAGTTCTAATAGGTTACTATGCATCTTCCTAGGGGAAAAAAAAAGAGGGAAGTATAGTCTTCCAGAATTCTCTATCTTTTCTCAGAAAGAGAAGCCCTAATTAGATTTCTTTCTGAATCTACTGTACTCTAAATGTCTTCCATTTCAAAATAATTTGTAGAACTTGAATGATGGCTCATTCAATAAAATGTTTGCTGTGCAAGCATGAAGACCTAAGTTGGATCCTCAACATCCATACAAAAAACAAAAACAAAACAAAACAAAAACCAGACAGGCATGGTGACATGCATCTCTAATCTCAGATGTGAGAAGATAAAAAGGATGCTCTCTGGGGCTCACTGACGGCCTACCTTAGCAGAACCAGAGAGCTCCAGGCTCAGTGAGATACCCAGTCTCAAAAAATTGAGATGGAGAGTAACTAAGGAAAATATCTGATGTGCAGCTCTTGAATAGACACACACACACACACACACACACACACACACTCCAAATGGATCCTCACACCAGCAATTCCCCCCCCCCCAAGCCTACATTCATCATTCATCATTCTGAGTCAAGGGTTTTGAATGGTCTAGATAATCCCACAGGCTTGAATAGAGAGGGAATTCTTGCTGTGAGCTATTCAGAAAGAGAACAATAGCATGTACACAGGAAGAATGTTTCCTTCTGTGAATAATGTGAGCATAGAACTGGCTTTGGGACAGAAAGAGAATAAAGGTGAACACTGGCCAGCCCAGGCCTGAGACATCTATGACTAATTTGTTTCATGGAGGGGCTTTGAAGCTTGATAGACTTCACTTGATAGCCCAGCCTCAGGTCACCTGGAAGCCTCTGGTCAGCTTGTTAGAGAGCAGGAGTCCTACCAGGAAGGACCGAATCAGCACCTCCATTTTAGCCAGGATTCCGAGGTGAGTCGCCAGCCACACCTACGAGAAAGTCTAAAAGCGTCCGTCTGCTGCTGATCTCCACCTCTATGGCACTTTAGTCTCAATGTAGATTCTGCCCCTCTAAGTAATTAAAGCAAATGAGGGTCAAATTCTAGAGTCTGTCACTGAAACCTCCTCAAGAGACTCTAGTATGTAGTAAGGTTGAGAATCACTCATCAAACAGGAGAGGCTCCTTGGAGAACACTTGAAAGTAGACTACTGAAAGAAACAAGACAGGGCTGGGGTTCTGTCAGTGGTACAACACATGCCTACCACGTGTGACATCTGGGTTTGATCTCCAGCCCCCCAAAATAAAAATAATAAAATAGCTAATCTTTTTTGTCAGTTTGACTAGATTTAGAATCACCTAGGAGACACGCCTCTAGGTTTGTCTAAGGGCATTTCCAGAGAGGTTGAGTGGAGGAGGGAAGACCCACCATGAATGTGAGTGGTACCATCCCATGGACTGGGGTCCTGAACTAATGGAAAAGGAGAAAAAGACCCGAGCACCAGAGGTCAGCTACTTCCCAAATGCAGACGCAGTGTGCCCTTCCCTCATGCTGCACTGCCCGATCCCTCCTCAAGTTGCTTTTGTCAGGCCCATTGCCACAGCAATGAGGAAAGTCACTGTTATAGAGCTCTTGGAACTGTTTTAGAACAGCCATTATCAGGTAGAAAAAGCACCCCAGTCTGGCTTATTTTAAGGGTCACAGAGTACAGTTACTGTGACTTATCTCTCAGAATTGTTGGCTCTGGTATTTTTCTCTGTCACGTTGAAAATCTTACTTCCTTGAAATGAGAAAGACATGCCAGCAAGAGACGGCTACAGATGGTCTCACACAGTCTGTAAAACACAAAAGCAAAACAAACAGCAGAAAGCCAAAAGTCAGCTACCACCCATTTCTGTGCTAAGGAACCACTCCGAACTGCATGCCAAACTGTTTGTGTGCATTCCTGGGGAGCCTTTGGGAGTTTGGTCTCATTCATGATATTTAACACACAATGAATTTGGACCAAAGGCATTTCTTTCAAAAGATCATTACAACAGGTAGGTGCAAAGCCTCATCCCCTACAGGTCTTCTGGTTAGTCAGACGATGGGCTTCTTATATTCTCACAGGACTTGAGTGCATGCAGCAGATACACTTGGCACAATTCACACAGTATGCAATACCTCAGAAAACCTGCCTCTGGAAGGTGCTGCCAGCTGAATTCACAGTAGCCACTGTGACCCTGAGCTGTCTGACTCCTAGACCTTAAATACACCTGAATCTGATACTTAGTTGTCCTTACCAGAAATCCTCACAGACCCTTCTTAGTGAAGCAGATAAGAAATCAGAAATAAGTAATCATGGGTGGAAAGAAAGATGGTAACACACAATTCTCCTCGCACACAGTCCATGGACAAAGGGTGTCAGGAACCCAGGGCTGAGCACCCAAACTCTCCCATGGAAACTCACAGTTTCCAAAGCAGTTGGGAAACCAGCCCTCTTAGGAGCATAGCTCAGCTCCCACATAATAAAACCCTTGGACTTGTTCACTGTGACAACTCCATGCTCCCTTACTTTTCAGAATCGCCTCTCTGGGAACTGTCAAGTATGGTTTCTGGTCACTTCGTGAGCCCATTTACCACTGAAAATAATGCATTTCTGAAGGCATCCTGCTTCTGTGGCTGTGATTTGTCTTTTCTTTGTGTGTATTTGTGCACAGTGTACTTGAATGTGTGCTTGTGTGTCTAAATGTGTGAGGGTGTATGTGCATTCTGGTGTGAATTCACATGTGTGCACACACATGTAGAGACTAAGAGGTGACCTTTGGTGTATTCTTCAGTCACTCTCCACTTTATTTATTGAGGATTCTCTCACTTCCAGCAAGTCTAATTAGGTGGCTCGCTCCAGGGATGTCCTGTTTCTATCTTCTCAGTGCTGGTATTACACGTGGCCTTCAAGTCTACTTTGACATGGTTGTGAAGATCTGAACTCAAGCCCTCACGCTGAGCCATGTCCCCAGCCCAATGCTAAGGTTTTTAATGAGTTGTTTTCTTGTCCCTATTCCAAATTTCTTTTCTACCATCTAAAGATAAAATATTTTCTATCTTCATATGCAAATGAGTTATGGATATAATGAACATTTTAAAACTTCACACCTCTATTCAGCTTCCTTCCCAAATACAAGCTGGTGTTTTTCTTTCTTTACCACCTGCAAGCCCTTAAAAGTTATCGTTCCAGCTCCGATAATCACACCTTCATTTCTTTCCTCATGGCTGTGCTAAGATCTCATGATTAATGCACTTAGTTCATAAACTTAGTGTATCCTTGTGTTATCTTATTTTTGCCAGTCTTCCTTCCTCCTTAGCAACCAGCCCAGTACCCACCCATATGCAACTGTGAAGAAAAATGCACGCCCATCAGCTAATGTGCATTTTCCTGCAAATGTTCCAGATCCTGCGTTTCCTGTACATGCAATAGTACAGATTTCTACAGCAAAAGATAGCATTCATTACACTTTTGTCCCTATGATATTTTCACAGTAGATAACTTTGTATGTGATTTTCCAACTGAGGATATACTTACATTTCACTTGGTGTAGTTACTATAAATTTCCTTATGACATATTCCGACTGACAGTGTACTTTTTTTCCCCACAAACCCAATCAAACTAGTGCCTCATAACATCCTCTTAAGTTTTGCTATGTTTTATTGGATAATGAAATTTTGTTATTGTCTTAATTTACATTTTCATTACTTGTGGCTGAAGTTAAGTTCTCTTGGTGCGTGTATATATACCCTTTGTATTTATTTTTCTGTAAACTGCCTGCTTACTATAGTCTTTGTTCAAAAAATTATTATATTTTTATTGGATTGTTGGTCATTTATGAATTAGCTTGTAAGTATTATTTATACATTAAGTAATCTTAGTTTCTTTCATATTGCTGTAAGCAAAGTCCCTTCCAGAAACATCAGAAGGGAAGGAACAGATATTTTGTTTGCGGTTCTCAGAGGATCCAGTCCACAATAGAGAGGCCAAGCCGGGCTGAGTGCTTGTGGAAGTGGGATGCTCAGAGAGGAGAAAGCTGGCAATTTCTGGCCGTCCCCTGTCCCCTCTAACTCCACCTCTAAAGTGTTAATGCTTTATGCTTTGGGGGTTATTTACAGCCTCCTCCATTTGAAACATGCTCTATGAAGTAGAATTATGAATCCGTGTATCTTGTAATGATTTTGTTTTGATGGTAATATCTACATGTTTGCTCCACTGCAAACTTCCTTCCGTGAGAGGAGACTGATAAGAAATCAACTTTATTTTTCCTCAGTGACTGGCCGATTGCCCCAGCGCCAGTGATTGACACCTATCCCTTATTACATTCTAAACTACCCTTTAGAGTTGAGTTATTACTTCTCAACTCTGCAACCTGTTACAAGACCTGATACTTCATGAAGCAGGAGCAAATTCTGGGCTCTTCTGGATGCACTGAACAGCATACAAAATGAATTTCCTCTCTATTTTTCTTTCTTTTCTTTTCTTACAATAGTTTTTTTTTCAAAAGCCATTCAGGGTAGGATTCTATCCCTTTCTCTCAGATCACCCATCCTCTAGTCCCTACCCCACAGGGCAAAGCACTTAGAGCCTTTCCCATTTTCCCCAAGTCTGTGCCTGACAGGCATTTCAGCCATTAGCTCTGTCACGGGGGCTGGCTAAGTGGAGGGCAACTCTGAGGTACCCGTTGCCATGGCAACTTCTCTGTTGGTGGCAGAAACGTGGACTCCAGCAAGGCACAACAAACATTTTGCTTCATTCCTGTACCACAGAAATGCTATCAGGGGCCAGTGAAAATGGAGACTGTGCTCAAGGCTTTCCTGTCTCCAGGAGTCTTTGCTCTCGTCATTTCTTCTATACTGTAGATTGTTATTTTTATTCTTGTTTTGTCTTGTTTTGCTTTTGAGACAGGATATTATTGTGTTGTCCCGGTTGTGTTAAACTTATAGTCTCAAATGAGTCTCCGGCCTCAGCATTCTAAGTAGCTGAGACCACAGGCATACTCACCATCACACATGACTGTGCTACATTTCTTTTGCCATAGAAATAGTCTCAGGTAGCCAGGCTGGCCTCAAACATGTTATGTAGCCAACGACGACCTTGAACTTCAGATCCTTCAGCCTCCGCTGTCCACATTCTGGGATTATAGGTATATACCACCACTCTTTTGTTAGTGTGGTGAAGAAAATTGAACTCAGGCCCTCATATATGTGTGGGCAGGTACACTATAGATAAGCTACATCCCAACCCTATGTACTGATCTTTCAAGTATCACTGACATTCACAGCCATCATGGAGCTGTAGCCCCACTCAGGGGAGTGCAGAGCCCGCCACAAGACAAGGTATGACTTCTTTCCATAACCCATCATCCAGATGAAGTTTTGAGTCTAACATTACAGGCTTTCTTCTCTGCAGTCACCAATAATGATCCCATTATATATATATCCATATAATATGTATCCATTATATATTCCTATATCCAATAATGAAGCACCAATAATTCTTCCCTGTTTTGAGATATTTGAGTGAATCTGTATATACTATATGACTATTCAGAAATGTACAAAGACTGAGAAGATTCTGGATTCTGATTTGGCCTAAACACAACCACAAAAGACTCTTGAAAGAATTGAAATCTAGGCCCCTGTGAGATGACACAGTAGGAAAAGATGCTTGCCATGTAACCTAATGACCTGAATTCAAGTCACCAAACCACCTAAAGACGGAAAGAAAAAACTGACTCCACAAAACTATCACACTCATACGATGTATACACACATGCACATACACACACGCTCAAATTTTTCAAAAGCAATTTAAATCTTTATCATGTTACAGTATAAGCAAACACAAAAATGCATATAAATACAGGTGCAGTTATGTTAAACATGGAGAATGAAATAACTTGTTTTGAAAGTGCTCCTTGAAAATAAACTAAAAATGATTCTCAATCATTTTCTTGGGAAACTGATCTTAGGAAACTGGAAAAAATGCAAAACAAAAGTAATGTTAGCTGCAACTTAGAAATTATTTCTGTGACTTTGCTTTATGCTAACAGAGACCAAAAGTAATTTGAGTAAACAATATTAAAGTATTGGGGTGTGTGTGTGTGTATACACACGCGTGCGTGTACTTGTAGAGGTCAGAAAAAAACTTGACATCTGAGTTCTCTCCTTCTGCCATTTGTATTCTGGGGCTCAAATTCAGGTTGCCAGGCTTGTAGGGGAAAGGGCTTTTCACCAATGAGCCACTTCAGTTTCACAGTAGACATATTTTAAAGATAAAAACAGTAGGGGCTGGAAAGTTAGCTTTGCAGTTAAGAGAATTTGCTGCTCTAGTATGCGTGGAATTCTGAAAGAATGAATGAACATTATATGGAAAGAAGAAAGAACTCTTTCTAGGCCCAAAATCTAATCAGAAAGTGGTTGGTAACCCTCCTAACACTCATGCTGTAATTTCAGCATTCAGGACACCATGCCTTGCAGTTTTGTAGAGTAGGGCCATTGATAACGTTTCTCCTTCAGTGGCCTTTACTCTGTGAACACTAACCACCTTTTGCAAATGTTTACTTCAAGTACAGGAGTCCACTTTTTTTACTCTGAACTGTTTTATCATATTTTGTCATTCTTTAAACAGAATGGAGATGTCTATTTAGAATAGAAGACAATTTGCATAGTTTAGATTAAATACATTTCCCCTCTCCTTTTTCCACTTTCTCCTCTCTCCTGTCTTTTTTAATAGCTAAATCATGCTCAAGGCTGCTCCAGCTAATTAAATGTCTTTCACACTTTGTTGACATGAAGAAGAGCTCTGGCAGAATTGCAAGGCTTCTAAGTGCTTATCATGTTAGCTTTGTAATGAGGTGTGCCAGAACCAGGGAGGAATCTGTTTGTAGAAAACACCACGCTGACACTTTAGTAACCCAGGCTAATTTGTTTTCCAAAGTCTTCTTTGATGACCACTAATCATTTGGCCTATCCACAAACACAAGCAATTGTCTTTCTTTGGAGATTGAAAGTTTGTTGGGAAAACAACAAAAAAAATTTCAAAAGGTGTTTTAAAAAATAAACAGAACTATATTTAACATGGGGGTTTTATATTCAGTTTATTTTTAAGTCAGCTTTTGAGAAGAAAAGACATTGGATTGATTTTCAGAAAATATAAAGTGCATCATATAAGGTTTCACTTGCAGCTGAAGAGTAATTCAAAAACCAGGACCCAGCTGCATTTACTGTAAAAGACTTAATATGTGTGCAGACTTCATTTTCAAAGGCATTTTAGATTTGCCCATCTTCCCATCCCATCTGTAGTAAATCCAAACCAGGCAGCAGTCTTCAATCTGGGTGTACTCTAGTGTTCTCAGCGACCCTCCTATTTCTGAAAATTTAGGGATAAAAAAGGCCATGAGATAATAATCATAACACAAACACAGGCAGGGTCTATTCACAGGGAGGGCTGTATTCAGTGTCTCAAACTACTAGTTGAGATTTCAAGGTTAGAGCAGAAAAGTAACTGTCTTAAAAATGCATTCTGCTATCTACTCAACTCTCAGAAGACATGCAACAATGACAAAAGACAATCCACAATGCCTAGCCACTTCCAAAAGACCCATTTCTGTACTCCAGCTGTGGTCCCTGAATTTTATTAGAAATTTGCACAAAACAGAAGTCTGAGGAGCCCCCTTGCCTTATCTGATTCTTGTCAGGCACCTAAACATTGCTCAAAGGGGGGAAAGCCATCATTGACATTTAACCTGATAGAAGTGTGAATCTCTAAGTGCCGAGCCATAAATTCCAGACATCCACAGTCTCTCCATACTTGCATAATGCACATAGACGTGTTTCTCAACAGAAAGTGTGAGGGAGTGTAAGGACACAGATCCTCTGAAGACTTTCATCTCATAAACTACACCAATCTCAGACCATTGTCTGGGGAAAGCTGACCTGCATCAGGGAATGTCCTTGAAATACAAATTTAGAGCTTATTTACTGTGATGGGCCACTTTCCTTCCTTCCCCTTCACTCTCTTCTTAAAAGCAGAAACCAACCCATCACTCTACAGACAGCCTGGGCTTCCAAATACTGCTTCGCTTAGATGAAAGCCATCAGGTTTTCCAGCTCAGCCTTCGATACAAGTGATTTGCTCACAAGGCTTGTGAATGTGCAGATCTATGACCAGATATTTAATGAAACCATTGATAGGTTACTTTTTAAGCATTGGAAGACTAGACATACCATAATATGTCTACAAGACCCAGAACTTGTACTCTGAACTGGGTACTTGATTACTGTACAACCCTGTCTTTGTAAGGAACAGAAAACAGAAAGAAGGCAAGAATCTTTTGCCAAAAAAAAAAAAGGAAAGAAAGAAAGAAAAGAAAAGATATGGACATCTTTAAATGCATCAGAATCCTAAGTACACAGTTGTGCCAATATTTTTCCTCCTTGACACGCTCCCTTTACGGATACAAGGTATCTGTGATACCTGTTATCAAGTTGAATTATATTGCATAAAGAAGCACCTAGAAGACTCAGAGCACGCCTTAGGCCATGTCCCTTAGGGCATTTCCGGAGAGAATTAACTAAGAGAAGAAGATATGAATCTGGCTAGCACCATCCCATAAACTGAGAGCCTGGAAAGGAATAAGAGGAGGGGGAAGAGAGAGCCTACTATAGTTTGGCATTCTCTCTCTCTCTCTCTCCTCTCTCTCTCCCTTCATGGGCATCCATGAGTTAAACTGCTCTTCTCCCCCAGATCCTCCCAGCCAGGATGAAACATCTGAAATGAGCCCAGGTTAATCTTTGTTTGTGTCAGGTATGCGGCTGTCACAGCCATGAAAACCTGAGTAACACGGTATCTAAGGAGGTACCTATGGTAAGCACGTAATTCTTTGCCTGTGCTTGCTTAAGCTGCATTTACTATGAATTAGGATAGACTTTGTTCCCTAAGTTCAAAGCGCTGAAAACTTACAATGAGAGCAGTGTCCCTTTCACAACAATAAACAAAAACGGAGCTAAAGCAATGGACCGACCCCACGGGGGCATTCTAGTGAGCAGGTCATTAAAGACACAAATGCAGGGCTTGGGGGGAAAGTTCTCAGAAGGAATTATTTCAGTTCCCTCTCAAGCACATTAAATTAATACGCAGGAATAGCTGGAGGTCAGGACCACCGCCCCACCGGGGTCTCAATTAAAGTTGGGCAACTCAAAGGGAACCATGTATTCAAGCACTCTAGGAGCCTGTCAGAAATGCAGACCCCCAGGCCTGGCCAGGAGTGTCCCATCAGAATCTTAACAAGATCCTCAGTGATCCTCATGCACCTTCCTGAGTTATAAAGCAAAGCACTCTGAAATCAATTGCTCTCCCCTAGGGCATATCAGAGGTTGAAGATGTGCAGTAATGTCCCAAAAGCCCTAAAAATGCCTGGGTTACACCCAGTGTCGCGAGCAGGGTCTCTTATCTATTAAGAGCAAGGGGTTTGAATCCCCCGCGGGGAGAGGAGCGACAGGTCCTGCTCCACTCAGGGATCGTATACTGGATTTGACTGTGAGTTCATCAGCTCCTCGAGAGGGAAGAGAGTACGCCAAGAGACAGAGAGTTTGTGGAATTCAGTTGCTTCTTTAATGATAATGCACAGCAAGCAAACACAAACGCAAATGCTAAGGTTATTGCTACAACAAGATATTGTCACATTTACTATAGGTTGCCTCTAACAATATGCCTAATAAGTTGCTAATAAGTTGCTAATTACCAAAGAAATAAGCATAGCAATAGACAAGTCATTCATTCATGGATTATACGACCTGAGTCCTTATGTTGGTTTTGGGTTACAGGTCTAGAGTCCGGTAAGGCAGGGTCAGGCTGTGGCTTCCAGATAATTTGACCTCGTAGGGTGCTTGACCACGAAGCTGGAGGCGTTCGTTGTCTCTCGGCTTGAAGTCCAAGCGGAGCTCGACCACGAAGTTGAAGGTGTTGGTCTCTCGGTTAATTCTTTGATGACCGGGTGCTGAGGAGGCTTTGTCCGGAGGATCACGTTAGCCAGTCATGGCTACAAGTGTGATGAAGTGCTTCGGACAGGCTCCTCTTTTATGCTGAATTTGGAGTTACTGATGACGTACATGAAAGATAACCACTCGTGTCTGGTTATCTCAGCACAGCTTCATTTCCAGACTTGCCTTTACAAGTACCAGACATGTCCAGACATGTCTTACAAGTTTCCTATTACAAAATGGAGTTGGTCCTGTTTAAGGGCCTGCTCCTTACACCCAGTCATACTGACTTCCAGGGCCTGATCTCCATAGGATGCAAACGCACTTTACAGGGATACCTGTTACCGTGGAACTCAATCCTGCAAGCCATCCGGCACAAACAGAATTCTGCCTCAGACAGGAGCTGAAAAGGGACTTCCTGGATTTGTACCTTTCCCTAGGTTTGGGTTTCTTTGTTCCATCACTTCCTATGGCAGGAAGGAAAAGACCAACCTCAGCAAAGAGGAAGGCAACGCATCACTAAGGAAAGCCCCGCCCCACTATCATCTCAGAGCCCGCAGCTCTCACCACACAGGGAAGCCATTTTGAGTAACAGTGGCCCAGGAAAACAGACAAATTCTATGTTCCGTGGTTTGTTTTTGTTTTTTAACGTTTATGAGTGCTCTTTCTGCAAGTTTACCTACATGCCAAAAGAGGGCATTAGATCCCTTTATAGATGGTCGCGAGCCACCATGTGGTTGCTGGGAAATTGAACTCAGGATCTCTGAAAAAGCAGCCAGTGTTCAACTTACGCACTTAGCCGTCTCACCAGCCCATCTGGTGAAATTCTTAGCTTTGGGGTTGATGGAAGCAAGTGATCTGCTAAGTAAATAGATTCCAAAAGGGTTTTTTGTGTTTTGTTTTTTGTTTTTTTTTTAATATCTGTTAGTCACAAGCTGTTAGTTCCAACACAGAGTTGGGCAAGGAATGGCTATTCTGTCAAGCTACAACTAGCCCATGATATGGTAATTAGCCTCTGGACCTGCCACATTCCAATCTCTCCACAGGACAGGTCAAACAATCAGTCTCTGTAGACCCAGCTTCTTTTCAGGAGTTTTGCTAACACACATAACTCTGCAGCTCCCTGGTTCCCAGGCTCTCTGACCTAGACATTCAAGCCGTGTTTCCGTGCTATAGTAGTAAGCACGGATTTAAGTCAAGAAGGCATCTATCTTCTGATGCGTCTAGGCTATTGTGTCTTGGGACAAATAATTGGACTGGGGACAGATGTAGAAATAGTCTGCTAAGAATGAGAAAGGTACCAGACAGCTCTAAAGCTCCAGGCCTGAGCGTCAATGACCCATTATGGACCACTCACATAGCACTAACCTCCTCCATCACTTGGAAGTTTTAAATTTTTCCTACAGCATGCTCTCTGGTCCTTCTTGTAGCACTAGCAGGAGTAATATCCAACTGGCTTCTTTTATGTACGTTAAACTTGATACACTCCCCCCTGCTTATCACCACAGTAAGATTCCTAGAAGATACCCTAAATGAGGGGACTAAAGGTGACTTAAGCACCTATAGCCACACAGCTCTGGCCTTATCGCCACCCACTCCAGGTATTCACCTACTCTGGTTTAGAGTAGACCAAGATTTAGAGACTAATGAATCTCTAAAACCCAAGCAAGTGTCCGCAACAGTATCAAACAGTAATTATGAGGGTTGATTTATAATCAGTTATACATAGAAGGAAGAAATATAATAAATACAATAAAGTTTATTGCTCATTGCTTTGATGCAGAGATGTGAATTTTTTAAAAAAATAATTAGGACATATTGTAGCAGGCTACAAGTGCATTAATTCTGTTTATACCTAATTAACCTTTATTCCTCATGAGATCTTAGTCAAGCAAGTGGCCTCCATTTCTGCCTCTGGGTACAAAGTTTGAGTATACTAGTAGAGCCTAATTTTTAAGTCAGAAGGCAAAAATTCAAAAATCTCTTCCTCACAGTAAGTGGGAAATTCTTGCCAGCTGGCTTTCACTAGAAACTGAAGATGGAAAATAAAGATGAAGATGATACCCAGAATCCCCTCTTCAAGGCCATGCATTGTCTGTCTGCAAAACATGCTGAGCCTGAGTCTCAAGTGAGAACAGCAGTATTCTCTTTCAAAGAAAGCAAGCCGGCCTACGTCTTCAGCATCTATATCAATAGTCATTTGCTTTCCTATCTATGTTTAAAATACAGTCAATAATGGATAGCTGAAAAACAAATTAATTGGGAAAAATCACTTTCTTCTATAGAATTCAGACTCAAAAAGAGAAAAGATAAGAAACAAAGAGGCTGAGAAAAACAAGGCACAGACATACACATTCTATCTTAAGCACTGCCTCAAAATAACACTGCAATTTAAATTAAATTATAATTAATAGCAGCAGTTTTGTTGAAGTGCCTCAGATCATCACTTTCAATGCTGAAGATCCAGTGGTTTCCATGGAGACATTTTCTCTATGTGATGTCAAATTCAATCATTATTTTTTTTCTTTCTTTTTGTTTCTGACGTATGACAACCTGAAGCTTTTAGTGCCTTTTAGTTGAGGGAGTTTAATGTTAAATAATATTACTTTACTTTTATATGCAGTCAAATGTGGGGGTTTTTGCAATTGGTTTCTGAGACTAAAGTCTACAAATTTTCCTATTTGAAACAGTAACCACTGAAATTATCTTTGTCTTATTCTGCATTCTCTCTACCCACTTCCCTAGACTGATAAGAAACTGGAGAAAAGAATTCAAATATCCTTTCAATATTCTGTTCTTCTGAGTGCATTCTAAAGTCAGTTTCCAGTTTCAATGTTTGCCTTGAATAAGCCCAGCCATGACCATTTTCTTTTTGTGGGCTTGACTCTTGGGGGAAGGAGGTAATATTTGCTACTGAAAGACTGTGGGGGTTTCTGTTCTGCAGTGGTGTTAGCTTAGGGTTCTTAGGGTTGACCCATTACTGCCATTGTATGGAATTTTCTTTTGTCCGGCAAATGACTCTGCTCCATTTTGGAGAAAGAAAAAAAAAAGAATATACAGTCACTTATTTTTTTTCAATGTGTGTAAGTGTTTTGCCTACATGTATACCTGTGCCCCTTTCATGCCTGGTGTCTATGGAGATAGAAGAGGGCATTGGTCTATGAATATAATAATGGAGATGACCAGATGAAAAGAATCTACACAGGAGAGATACATAGAAACACACATACTTCTGTAAGACATTAAACAGAGCAGAAATGGCTCCCTGCCTGGTGGTTGTCATCACATGGTAGTGATTTTGTGCTCTGTGACAAGACACCTGACATAAACAACTGAAGGAAGGAAAGAATTCTTTTGCTCACCATTTCAGATGATTATTCCAACACAGTGGGAAGCCTTAGGCACAGCAGCTCTCAGCATGATGGCCAGGAAGCAAGAAGAGGAATAGAAAGGGCCCAGGAACTGTTGCCACATCTCCAAGGATTCAGTAGCAATGGCCTGTTTCCTCCAGCTAGAGTCCCAGCCCCTAAGGTTTCCAGAACCTTCCCAAATAGGACTAACTTCCAACAGATGAGTGTTTTAGGAGAATATTTTGTATGTGCTTTCATTTGGGGATCCAAGAGAAATGTACTTAGTATAGAATGTATTTATAGGATGCAAGTCTGCCCCTAAGATTCATTAGTGTATCTCTCTCTCTCTCTCTCTCTCTCTCTCTCTCTCTCTCTCTCTCTCT
>NW_021620369.1:0-1992 GCF_004785775.1 Grammomys surdaster
AGAATGACCTAAGACAAACTCAGTCTTGTTTATGAAGTAATAAAGGGGGAGATGTGGAGAGCTTTTGTGGCTTCTTGGCAGGAAACTGACATTGGCCAAGGACAAGGAAGTGGGCTTCAGGCTAGAATCCGACATTAGGCTGGAACAAAGAAGTAATTTCAGGCAGGAATTTAAATCTGAAACTAGAACAAGGAAGTAGGCTTCAGGCATGAAAATGACTTTGGGCTAGGACAGGAAAGTTGGCTCAGATATTTTGGTCATTCTGATAAGCCCTTAGAAACTGTGACCACAGAAGTGATCATGGGACTTTTTTTATTGCCTTGCTTTTTCTTTGACTATTTGTGTTTATTGTCTTGCTTGTTCCTTGACTAATTACGTCTATTGTATTGTTAGTTCCTCAACCTAGAACTGACCTTAATACTTGCATATAATTAAAATGGTATAAAAGCATACTGGGAAAAAAATCTAAAAATTAAAAAGAAGAAAAGAAAAAAATGAAGTATTCAAATAAAACTTACCATTGTGTTCTGTTGACAACATTTAACCCACATTGGATCTGTATTAAAATTGCTAAACTTCCATTTCAGGAATAAAAAAAAAGCATCTCTTTAAAGTGTGCAAGCAAATCAGCAGCACCCAACCAGGTGATTCCATTGTGCACAGTGCCTTCAAAATTAACAATGACAGAAATCACTAGAGAAGTGGTGATACAACTGCAAATGTGACACATTGGCCCTGGGGAAATCTGTGTGAATAGCAGTGCTGTGTGAACAAGTTACTTTGAGCTTACTGTCTCATTTGGACAACAGAGACCAGTAAAACTTTATTCACGAGCTGTTGCAAAGATTTAGTGATACAGAGAATGTGAACCATGAAGAATGACAAGTGTCAGAGGTTGCTAATGTGTTAGCCCTGTGATGTTATTAACACTAGAAACCAAACAAGAGCTTTTCCTCATTGCTATAATCAAGGGTTCATTTTCCTTGAGAGAGAGCACAGGACAAACTGATTTCTCTTCACAAAAATGTAGCAGAGTACTTCTACTAGTTTCTTCTACTGGAAAGAGTTGTGTGTGAGATCAAAAAATCCCAAAAGGAATTGTTGATTCTATTATATACTTTGCATCTAGCTTAATGATAAGCCATGCCTCCCTAAACCTACATGCCACAAGCTCTAAACGTTGCTATTACATGAGTCCCAATATATTCTGGTAATGCTTGAGCCCTAAGACTCCTGCCTGCCTTCACCTTGTGGGATACTGATCATATTACCCAACTCATAGGCTATTCCCCCTAGGCTTGGTATTTCTGTGGACAAGGGAATCTTTTCTGATTCTTCTGTAAAGCATCAATGACACCACATCCACAGGAATGGTAGAGCACAGTGCTTCTGGCCCACCACTCCTGCCTCCGTTCCTACCACCTTGGTTCTTAGATATGGTCCTCTAACATCCTCAACAATATGGAAGTCTAACACCCCAGAAGGTAGTTCTGAGAAAAGAAAATTTAGTTTAGTGTGGCTCAAATAATCTGTTTTAAAATATACTTTTTAAATAGAACAAACTTTTAATTCTTTAAAACATTTCCATGGTGCTTTCTCTGATGCCATCAAAACACACTTGATCCCTGGAATTTGTAGAATATTCTGTTTATATTTTAAGGTGAAACTATTACAAAAAGACAAGTGATTTCAAGGACCCAAATAATGTACCCATTAAGGACAATTAATAAACAGAACTTCATGGAGCTTAAAAGTTTCTGTACAGCAAGAGACACCATTTGAACAAAGCAGAAGCCTGAAAAACAGGCGGAAATCCTTATTACACATCTTACACAGAGTTAGTATCTAGGATACAATAAGTAAAAAAGAAAAGGAAAGAAAAGAAAGAAAAAAATCAAGAAAAAAAAACCTGACTAAAAGTGAGTATAAAACTAAACAGAGAATACTAAAAACATGAAACATGGATGGCCAAAGACAGTTTTTTTCCTTTCT
>NW_021620369.1:2092-9249 GCF_004785775.1 Grammomys surdaster
TGACAAATGGTTCAAATAATGTTAAACACAAATCATTGACTAATACAGGGCATTAAATATGAATAGACGTTTTTATTTAAAGAAAAAGAATAGAGCTTATATACAAAAGAGACTTACAGTCTATGGGCCAATTTAACAAAGGAAATGTGTTTATAAAACGTGGTGAAACCAGAACCTTCCACCTGTGCTTTGGAGAAGGGCTATCACACAACATTCAGTCAGCTGAAGATGGATTGACACAAGTGTCTATCCAGAAACTGCAAGTCATTTTTGCGTGATTTCCTTCCTTCTTCCAATTCTGTACAGTGTCTCACGTCAAGACTATTATCCTCATCAGACTTGTTCCTTCACAAGTCTAAACCTTGAGGTTATATGAAGAAGACCAACATTGAAAACTGAGAACACAATCCAGAAATGAAAAAACTGGAGGTGTCCAATACCTCCCACAGCATCTTGCCATCCCTATGACAGTCTAGTCCAGTGTCCTGATAGTCTGTCGATCAATACTGGCAGCTTGAGGTTTTTTCCCCTCCTAGCATGGGTCTTTTGTTTAGTGGCAGCATGACATTTGGTCCACAAAGGTTAGCAGCTGTCCTCATTTTAAACGCTGATAAACTTAAGACAATTCATAAATAAATACAGCAGGGGAAGCTAGCCCACACTGACAAAAACTTCAAGGACCACTGAGTTCACGAGCACCTTTTCATTTGGGGCTCAGTCTCATGTGGAGAGAAGGGCATTACAGAACTTTCTCCTCAAAGATGCTGAACATTGGTATCGAATGGACAAAACAGTTATTTATCGAGGGATGTAAAAGATCCAACCCTAAGGAATCCAGGATACACACAGGTACTTTAGAGGTATACTTTTTAAAGTGTCCTCATTATCCCTTTCAGCTTAAACTGTCAATCATCTCTGAGAGCTCAAGCAGAAGGTCATCTTCATCTTTCCGAGGATCCAAGTCCATCCCAGCTTCTAATTCACCCCCTGAAATTTCCCATATTAGTTTATCCAAGTCATCTTCCACAGAGTGGAGGCTTTCTGGTCGGGGCAGAGCTGAGGCAGAATGGATTTGTTGCCCTCTGGGATGAGGAAGGGCCAGATCCTTCTGCAGCAAGGGTTCTGAAGAAGCTTGGGCTGAAAACAGCACAAAACTGTCTTTTGAATTTTCCATCTCAGTCATGGTGATTGATTTATCCTCAGAGTTCTTGGTGGGGCTTCCCTGCAGGGCGCTGCTGAAGGGCTTCACCTCTGCCATGGGGGCAGATTGCACCTCCACAGCCTCGCGTTTGGGAGACAATTTGGGAAGTGATACAACCTCGACCACAGATGGCTTCACATTTACTTTGGGGTTGGCTTTACTCTTTTTCTCCAAAGTCTGTGCTGCACATTTCACATCCAGTATTGAGTCTCCGATTCCTGAGGTTCCTACCTCCCCTCTCTGGGATGACTCCGTGTGGAGCCGTTTTGCCAGGTGCCTAGTGATGCCGGATACAGGAGTGAGCACCCGCTTCCCCACCACTCGGGTAGAGCAAGAAGCCTCATCTCCACGCTCAAATGACAAGAGTGGTTTCTCCTTTTGTGACGTTCCTCTCTCCTGCTGTCTCTCTGTGTGTTTCTCTTCGACAGTGTCACATCTGTTGGCTGGAAGTTTTGTGGGGTCACTTACGGTCTCATCTGAAGTCTCAACAACCTCCATCTTGGACACACTGCTCTGGGAAGGAGCATCACCACTGTCTTCAAGTTCAAGTTTTTTCTCTTCTTTTGCACCTGCTCTCTTGGGGATGCGGAGAAGCCTCTTCGGCCTTGGGGCAGCCTCAGCTTGAGGTCGGGAGTTGCCACTACTCTCACAGCTTTGCTGCATCCTCAGGGCCTTCTCCAGTTTAATCTCCTCTAGTGTCTTAACGCGCACTTCCTGCATAGACCTGGCTCTTCCTGCAGGCTCCTCTGGTTGTCCTCTGCTAACAGCAACAGTTGGCAGATTCGCTGTCTCTTTCACTTCAGTACCTTCCCTTAGCTCGAGGCAACGGGGATCCTTTTTGGATTTCTGTCTTTCCATTTCCTGCTGCCGAAGTTTCTTTTCAGCCAGGACCTCAGAGAAGGTTTTGATCCGCACTGAAGAAGAACTTCCTGTTCCTGATGAAGAATCATCAGCTCCTGAAGGTTTTTCTGTCTTCAGTTTAGTTGGCAGTTCTCCACGTTTCTGACTGGCTCTTTCTAGAAGAATCTCTTCTAAAGTCTTCACGTGAATCTCACCGACTTTATGAACTCGCATTTTCTTCGGTGCTTTATCAATGTCAGTTTCTGATGCTCCCACTCTTTTACCCAGCCTCTGTGCAAGGCTTCGCTTTAATGGGGGATCCGAGTCACCACCCCCTGAAAGCTTTTGTTTCCCCTGTCTCTCACTAAGACTCAGTCTAAGCAAGGGCTCTTCCTGTTTGCTTGATAGAGTTACCGTCCTCACCACTGTCTGAATCTTCTTCTCAGGGCCTGGATTGGACTGAGGCTGATGTAAAACCCTGGAAACTCCCGAGGAGACACCTTGCTTTTTGGATTTTTCCTTCATTTTCTCTGATTTAATTTCCTCAAGAGTTTTTATTCCAAAATTCAAATATTCACCTTGCTTGAAACTGACTCGAGGACTGCAGGCAGAAACAACTTGTAATCCATAATGGATGTCAGGAGTTGGATGCAGGGCAGATGTTATGTTTTCATCACCCTCCTCAGAAAACTGATCATCATCTTCATCATCATCGTCATCTTCATCATCATCATCTGCAATATTGACTATAACAGTCCGATGTGTGGAGATGGGAACGTTTCCTGAATTCCCTACTTCCATTTCACTCCGAAGCTGAAGGGAGGAGTCAGGTTGAACAAACACCTTGTTCAGGTGAACTGTCAGCTGGCTTCCCTTTACTTCTTCTTGTGACTCAGACACAGTGGACAACACAGTTTTGCTTGGAGGTAGGAACACTCCATCAATGTAACGACTTCTGGTGTGATGGAAAGCACAATTTAGTTTTTGACATCCCATTGGCTGATTTTCCCAATAGCAAGGAATTTCACTTCGTCTTTTGTCAATTTCCATGTGGCGAAATCTGCACACCCGTCGAAAACAACGGCCTTCTTGCCATAGAGTGCAGACACTTTTGTTTCCTAGTGCAGCTTCACAGTGACGGAATGGGCAGCTGTCACCTTTGGTGCATGTAGAATAGAAATAAAAATAGCAGTCTTCTCCCTGATGAGGCATACTGGCCAACAGTGGCTTCCTGGAACAAGCACTGCTTCCTCCAAGTAATCTTGAAATGAACTTACTCTTCCAATGACAACTCAACCACAGAAATCATGAGTTGGTTGCTTTCAACAGGGACACCCGTGTCTTCACTCAGTTCCAAATTATTATGTCTTTTACTCACACTTAATACTCGTCAATTTCCCAGGAGTATTTTTGGGCAGGGAATATCCCCAAATCATGGAATAGAAACTTAACTGAACCAATGAAAATGTCTTCGACTTCTGAGTGCTGCCAAGTCTTTCTCTTTTCTTAGCTGCAATCGCCCGCTGTCCTCACATCAGGTGAACAAGCAGAAATCCAAGACTTCTAGGGTCGGAAGACACTTTTTAAAGTGTTCAACATCCTTAATCATGAAAGAAACACAAATTAAAACTACTTTGAGAGTTTGTCTTACCCCAGTCAGAATGGCCAAGATCAATAACACAAATGACAGCACGTGCTGGGGAGCATACAGAGAAAGAAGAGTCATTGCTGGTGAGACTGCAGAATGGGATTGACACTCTGGAAATCAGGGTAAGGGTTCTCAAAATCCTGAATAGTGATCTGCCCCAAGATCTAGCTAGACCACTCTTGGGCATCTACCCAAAGGACTCTACATCTTACTCCAGAGACGCTTTCTCATCAGTGTTCAGTGCTGTTCTATTCATAATAGTCAGAAGTTAGAAACAGACTAGCTGTCCATCAGCTGATGATGGATTATCAAATATGTGGCGTATTTACATGATGGAATAGTTTCTGGCTGTTAAAGAAAATGATATTTGTAGGTAAATGGATGGAGATAGAAGCAATCATCCAGAGAGACCCAAAACCCAAGCCCGAAGAGATACATGTTGCATGTTAGCTCTTTATGGGGATGTTAGCGTTTGAACGTCAGGGTTGTGCATCTCATTTAGAATAATCACATATATAAAAGGAATTTTAATGAATTTACCATAACATGGGGGGAGATAATGGCCCAACTAGACATCATACATACCAAGTAACCTGCCCCCCAGGATCAGGAGTTGGGTACATTTTTGTGGACTCATTAGTCAAAGGGGTTCTCATAGATCCCTCAGACACTACAGGCTACTGCCAATGTAATTGGGTACCCTCCACACTCTGAAGAAGTTGTGCTGGTGCCAAACTAGAAAATATTTCAGTCCTGCTGGTTAGAGTTCAGAGGGTTGGAAGGTACTCTACCTGATAGCATCAGAGAAAATTCATCAATATTCACACCCAGCTACAGACCCTGGAATGACAATAGCAACCTGCCTATAAGCATCGTCGTGCAAGAGAGACACAAGTGTCTATGGGAGTAATCAACTGATTTACTTTTTTATTGGACAAGGCCCACACCAAGAGATAAAACCCATACCAGACACTGTGAGAGGCTAGGACCTGAGACTTGAGGGGTCAGGAACCCTAAGGGCAAACCCAGTACTACTAGTCTATGAAAGGAACACAGCAGCAAAAGGACTCCTAATGACATATTACTGTACCCATAGATCAGTGCCTTGCCCATCCCACATCAGAGATGCTGCTTGCAGCAGATTGTAATTAACACAAGCCCATGGGTGTACAATGTGCAGGGAGGGAGAGACCTTGGAGCATTCAATCCTAAATGGGATGCCTTTATCACACCCTCAGGGATCCATGAGGATGTGGAGTTAGAATGACTGTAAGAGCCAGAGATGATGAAATACACAAAGAAAATAGTGTTTTCCAGACACAACAGAGCTGCTGCACACAGGAACTACATCCACAAGACACACCCAAGTTAAAGCAAGACCAATCTCAGGACAGAGGAAGACAAAGTGCCACTCTGAATCAAGAAAATATTTCTAAATGATACCTATGAGGAGAGGACCAATAAGTTTTCTTCCAAATACAGTGACACTGGTACCCACTCTCTAGGGTAGGCCTTGTGCTCAGGAGTAGTTGGCCAGAATAAAATGGACTCCATAATTTTGTGTGTTTCTTTTGTTTAGTGGGTTACGCTGGTGTGTGTTTGCCTCTGTGTGGTCTTTTACAGAAAATAAATAAATAAATAAATAAAAGCCACCTGCTGCCGGAGTTCCCAGGAATCTGAGAGACTCTGAAGAGTAGGAAGCATTGGAAAGGAGTTTGCAGGGTCTGAAATAGCTCTAGAACAAAAACAACAAAAATAACAAAACAAAGGCTAATCATATGGGAAGATGCTTTTAAAATGTGGACTCCGGAAATTGGAAGGCAAGGTCGTGGAACAGAGCCTAGCCCAAAGGATGATCAATCTATACCCATTCTGAGACAGTAAGACTATATGCCTATATCCATAATGACACACTTCCTCCAACAAGGCCACACTCATAGTTATACACCTACTCCAATAAGACCACAACTCCTAATAGTGACATTCGCTGGGCCAAGCATATACAAACTGTCATATTGCATTCCCTGGCCCCAATTAGCTTCTACTCCACCAGCCAACATGTTTACCCTGGGCAACGAGTGGTACAGAGAAAACTGTCGAGTTCTGCTGCTTGCTGGGGCTAGAACACGTCCCCCTTGTTATTTCACATTATCACTAGCTTTCTGTTTTCAACTCCTTTGATTGGCTGTGATGGAACTTGCTCTGCAGACTGACTTGGAACTCAGAGATCTGTTCCTGTCTCCTGAGCACTGAGATTAGAGGTATGGTTCATCACTTCTGGACTAAGATTTTCTCTTCTTGGAACATGCTCTGCTGGCCTCAGAACTCAGAGATCTGCTTGATTCCCTCTCCTGGGATAAAGGTTTACAGTATCATGCCTGGATCTAAGCTTAGCTGGGTGGGATCTTGCCCCAAGGTCAACAATCACTTGATTCGCTCTAATATCTCTTGGACCACAGGATTCAGCTCTAATTCACTTCCTAGTGCACCTTAATACTCCAACCACAAATTTCACATTTTTCCTTTATAAGCTTGCTACACTTGTTCAAAATGCTCTTTACGAGGATTAACAAGAGAAAAAGTCTCCACTGGGCTTTTTTGAGACTTCTTTCATAATGCAATCAATTTAAATTTCTTTAACCTTATCCTCAGCTGGACTCTTCAGACAAGGACAACAAGTAGCCACCTCTTTTGCCAAAATATCACAGAAACAGTCTCTAGGCCACATACTGAAATTCTTCTCCACTCAAATCTCTTAGGCTCTGTCTGCACAGTTGAAATCACTCTCAGCAACAAGGTCTTCCACATTCCCACTAGGATGGCCAATTAAGCCCCCACATAAAGCATTCCACTGTTTTCCAAATCCAAAGTCCCAAAATGCACATTCTTCCAAACAAAAGCATGGTCAGGCCTATCACAGCACTACTCCAGTCTCTGATACCAACTTCTGTCTTACTTAGGGTTTTACTGTTGTAAACAGACACAATGACCAAGGCAACTCTTATAAAGAGAACATTGAATTGAGGCTGACTTACCAGTTCAGAGGGTCAGTCTATTATCATCAAGGTGGGAGCCTGGTGTAGAAGGACCTGAGAGTTCTATATCTTGTTCCAAAGACAAACAGGAGAAGACTGGCTTCCAGGGAGCTAGGATCAGGGTATAAAACCCACATCCACGATGACGCACTTCCTCCCACAAGGTCACACCCACAATGACACACCTACTCCAACAAGGCCACACCTCCTAAAAGTGCCACTCCATAGCCCATCACATTACACTCCCTGGCTCCAGTTAGCTTGTTCAAACACATGAGACTATGGGGGCCATACCTAGTCATAGTATAATAATAAGTACCTTTACTTCAACTTCCAAAGTCCCCATAGTCAACAGCACTCTCAGACTTCAACATCCCACTCTCAGCAAAAGACAGATCATAGAAACAGAAACTAAACAGAGACACTGTGAAAC
>NW_021620370.1:0-1016 GCF_004785775.1 Grammomys surdaster
GGCCAATAGCCGGGCCAGGAGCGCTGAGGGAAGGTGTAGCTTCAAGATGCCACTCAGAATCCTGGGCTTCTGGCTCTGGGCTGAGCGGGCTAAATAGTGCTGGGGAAAGGCGTGGCTATCATAGCACCCGCCCCTTTCAGCTGTAGAACACTTGGCAACTGGAATGCACCAACCGCAGGGGGCGTTCACTGCGTGCCTTCAGGTGGGGCGTGACCTCGGGCCGCCCCGCCCCTCCGACGCGCTGGCGCCCGCCCACTCAGCACCTCCGGAACCTGGAAGTGAGATTGCATGGGGGAGCAGCGGGCGAGGCTGGTCGCTTCGGTGCGGGGCGGCCAGGAGTGGCGGGTGGTCTGGCCAGGGACCAGTGGCTCGCAGCAGCCAAGGTCCAGGTGAGTTCTCGCGGCGGCCGTGAGTGGAGACTGGAGCTGGGGTTATGCACTATGTTGCTACTGGGGTCCTGGGGCGTGAGAGCAGGATACGGCCTGGAGGACATGTGGACGCTGAGGAGGTTGAGTCTGGCGGGCTTACCGTGGCTTTGAGTGGCGGCTGTGGAGAGGACGTGGCTAAGGTGGCATCTGGGGGTCTCAGGAAACAGGGGAGGCCAGGAAGGCAGAGCCGAGGGGCTTTCCTAGGGAAATGGACTTCTGCACTCTCGGTCTGAGCCTTCAGGCGTGAGAGAGGCGCTGGGCGCACAGAGAATGGAAAACAGTCTGTGGCAACCCGCTGTTGGGGGTGAAACGTGTAAAAGAGTGGGCCTGGAAAGACGCGCAAAAACAGTTCCTCAGAGGGCCGGAGGAGGGGAGAGGACGAGGAAAGAGAGATGACGGGGTGCAGCCTCTGGAGACTCGCCTCCGCCTTTCCCTCTTGATTCATCTTCTTTCTGACTTCACACCCGGACAGCTGGGTGATCCGCCAGGGTGAGTCCCAGCACCCTCTGGGTTCTCTCTCTGCCTTGATAGGCACATCACTTTATGCTCAAGAAAGGAGTAGCTGGACTCTAGGGGACGTTCTGGGGG
>NW_021620371.1:0-5299 GCF_004785775.1 Grammomys surdaster
ATGATAAAAATAAATAAATATTGATGATATTAATATAATAATAATAAATTCAATAAAACAATAATAATAAACTCAATAAAATAATTCTAATGATGGTAATATAATACTAATAATCATAATACAATAAATAAATATTCATTAGCTTTGAGTGATGTCCGAATAAACTAAAATAAGTAGCGTGGGCTCCCTGAGTGCGTTCGAGTCAACAATCCGAGTCTGAAAATACCGCTCGCAATAATAACAACAACAACAATAATAATAATAATATAACGAAAACGAAATAATAAACCTAATAAAAAGATCTCAACGCCATCACAATAACTAAACATATATTATTAATCAACACAATCACAATGATAACAGACGTGTATTATTAATCACATTATCAATACGATGAAAGTGATAAAATATGAAGGGGGAGAATTATAATAAAAATAATAAATAATAATAAAAATATTATTTTAATAATAATATTAAATAATAATAAAAATAATACTACTACTAATAAAAATAATACTAAATCATAATAAAAATATAACAGTAATGAACTTGGTAGGACATTTGATTGCAGGACTGTTGGATATCGATCTCTGCCTTAGACTTTGTAGAGGATTTCCACCTCAAAATCATTTTATTTTGGGGTAAGTACGTGATCGTAACACGGATTTATATTAATATAAAAATAATATTAATATTAATAATAATATTAATATTATTATTAATATTAAAAGTAATAGTAATATTTACATATTTCTATTCATATTCATATTAGTCCCTGTGCTTTTATTGATATTCAAGCTCACATCCAAGTTCACGTCCACATTTAATTTTATGTCTATATTATTTGCATACGTTTTATAAAAATGATAATTATATGCATAATTATATTTATATTTATATTATTTATATTTTTGTTTATTGTATATTTATTGATATTTACATTTGGGTTTCAGGTGTTTCTGTTCATATTCATATTTGTTCTTGTGCTTATATTTACCCTCAAGGTAGCGTTCAAGTTCACTTTGACGTTTATGTATATGTTGATATTATTTATATACATTTTATTATAATTATGATTTTATTTATATTTATAATTATATTTATATTATTTTCATTTTTATTTATATTTGTTCTTGGACTTTTATTTATCTTCAAGGTCACGTTCAAGTTCACGATCACATTTAATTTTATCTTTATATAATTTGCATACGTTTTATAATAATTATGATTATATTTATACTTATAATTACATTTATATTGCATTATTTTTATTTATATTAGTTCTTATACTTCTATTTATGCTCAAGCTCACGTTCAAATTCACTTTGATGTTTACATATACGTTGATATTATTTATATACATTTTATTATAATTATGATTTTATTTATATTTATAATTACATTTATATTGTTTTTATTTTTATTTATATTAGTTCTTATACTTCTATTTATGCTCAATCTCACGTTCAAATTCACTTTGACGTTTACGTATACGTTGATATTATTTATATACATTTTATCATAATTATATTTATAATTATATTTATATTTATATTATTTTTATTTTTATTTATATTTGTTTATATTATTTATATACATTTGATAATTATAATTATATTTATATTTATATATAGTTATATATTTATATAGAAATATTTATATTTATATTTGTTCCCGTCCAAGTTCACGTTCACATTGACATTCATATTATTCATATTCAAATGTATATTTATTGATATTTACATCTGCGTTTCAGGTGACACGTACATCTGCATGCATGTTTGTATTTATATTTGAATTATGTTCACGTGGAGATTCATGTTCACGTTATTTCTATTCATATCCATATCCATATTTTATTTTATGTCTATTTTATTTTGTATTCAGATTCATATACAAATCCATATCATCTATATCTGTTTTTATATCTTTATTTATGTCTGTAACTGTATCTGTATTAATTTGTATTTAAAATATATACATATTTATAGTTCTAGTTCGAGTCATAGTATTTGTATTTCTGATAATATTTACACAGACATGTAAATTTATACTGACATTCCTGATACTACTAACATTTACTTTGACAATTTTATTTATAATAACTTCATTTATTATGTATTATATGTTATATATTATAGTATAACATATTCATCATATATTATATACTATATATTATATATTATGTATTACGTATTACGTAGTACATATTACATATTATGTATTACGCATTATGCATTATGTATTATATATTATATATTATAATATAATATATTCAGTATATTATATATTATGTATCACATATTATGAATTATGTATTATGCATTATGTATTATATATCATATATCATATTACATATTATATATTACATATTATGTATTATGTATTATATATTATATGTCATATGTCATATACTATATATTATGTATTATGTATTATATATTATATGTCATATGTCATATATTTTATATTATGTATTATGTATTATTTATTATGTATTATATATTATATGTTATATGTCATATATTATATATTATGTATTATGTATTATGTATTATATATTATTATTATATATTCTATAGTATATATTATATTATGTATTATATATTGCATATTATATATTGTATATTATATATTATAATTCTATATTATAATATATTCATTTATATTAACATTTCCATTCCGTTTGTACTCACATTAACGATATTTTTCTTCATATTTATATTACTATTCACACTTCCGTTTCCATTTTCTTACATTTATACAAATGCTATTATTAATATTTCTGTTCATAGACGCATTTTATTTTCGTTCATATTAATATATTTACGTTAATATTATTTCTATTCACGTTCGTATTTTTTATATTCATATGATTTTTATTGTTATTTACGGGTCTCCGTATTTAACGTAAACCGGATTAACGTTTTCATTTCTCTTATATCTGATTAAAATATCTGATAGATTAAAAAAATCCAATAAATTATCCAATAAAATTATCCAATGAAAATATCCAATAAAAATATTCAATAGAAATCAAATAAATAAAATACACCATAAAATAATCAATGAACAATATTCAATGAAAAAATCAAAAATACCCAATAAAAATATCCATTAAAAAGTACAATAATAAATATATCCAAAAAATACAATAAAAATATGTAATAAAAATATTCAGTAATAAAAATGTTTAATAAAATACGTCCAATATGAAAAATATGCAATAAAAAATAAAAGCAAATAAGACAATTAAAAAATATTCTCAGATGCTAATGGGATATGAAGAAATGTAAATAAATGAAACATCCAATAAAAGTTTTTTTTAAAAGATGGGCTGTGTAAAAGAAACGCAAATGATTGTGTGTGCTCAAAAAGGAATCATTCAAGTTTTATAAGACGCACACATTTTAATATTTTATATAATTTATATGAAGCATATAATTTATATAGAGTCATGTAATTCATATATTTTTATATAATTTACATAATTTATATGAATAACATAATGTATTGATTTTATATAAGTTATATAATTTATCTCATTCGTATAATTTATACAGTTTATGTCTTATAGAATTTATATACACACATAATTCATATAATTTATCTAATTCATATGATTTATACAGTTTATGTTTTATAGAATTTATATACACACATAATTCATATAATTTTACATAATTTACATAATATATATAAATCACATAATTTATTGATTTTATATAAGTTGTATAATTTATCTAATTCTTATAATTTATACAGATTATGTCTTATAGAATTTATATACACACATAATTCATATAATTTTACATAATTTACATAATTTATATGGATAAAATAATTTATTGATTTTATATAAGTTATATAATTTATCTAACACGTATAATTTATATAATTTATGTTTTATAGAATTTACATAATTTAATATAATTTTCGTGATTTATATAATTTTCATAAATTATATAAATTCATGAACACATATAACACACATAATTTTATGTAATTTGAAGACTTCATAAAATGTTCAGTTACGTAGAAGCTTAAGTATATACATGTCCACCATCGAATGATATTGCTGTGTTGCTTCCAGTCACATTTTCATTATGTTTAAATAATATATTTATATCATCGTCGTATTTACAGGAATATATTTATATCATCATTGTATTTACAGTAATATATTTACATCATCATCGTATTTACAGTAATATAGTTATATCATCACCGTATTTACAGTAATATATTTATATCATCATCATATTTACAGTAATATATTTATGTCGTCATTGTATTTACAGTAATATATTTATATCATCATTGTATTTACAGGAATATATTTATATCATCACCGTATTTGCAGTAATATATTTATATCATCATCATACTTACAGTAATATATTTATATCATCGCCGTACTTACAGTAATATATTTATATCATCGTCTTATTTACAGTAATATATTTATATCATCATCGTATTTACAGGAATATATTTATATCATCGTCGTATTTGCAGTAATATATTTATATCATCATCGTACTTACAGTAATATATTTATATCATCACCGTATTTACAGCAATATATTTATATCATCGTCGTATTTACTGTAATATATTTATATCATCATCGTATTTACAGAAATATATTTATATCATCGTCGTATTTACAAGAATATATTTATATCATCGTCATATTTCCAGTAATATATTTATATCTTCATTCCATTTACAGTAATATATTTATATCATCGTCGTATTTACAGTAATATATTTATATCATTGTCGTATTTCCAGTAATATATTTATATCTTCATTGCATTTACAGTAATATATTTACATCATCGTCGTATTTACAGTAATATATTTATATCATCATCGTATTTACAGTAATATATTTATATCATCGTCGTATTTCCAGTAATATATTTATATCTTCATTGCATTTACAGTAATATATTTATATCATCGTCGTATTTACAGTAATATATTTATATCATCATCGTATTTGCAGGAATACATTTATATCATCATCGTATTTACAGTAATATATTTATATCATCGCCATATAGGAAAAAATTTTTAAATCTTTAAACTGATTTTTGAAAATTTTTAAATAATTCAATATTGATATGGAAAATATCATTAGAAAATTAATGATGATGTAAGAAAAATTTGGGAAAAAGTTGAATTTTTTTGTTTTATTTTGTTTGTTTTTATTTTTTTGGAGACAGGATTTCTCTGTGTATCCCTGGCTGTCCTGGAACTCACTCTGTAGACCAGGCTGGCCTCGAACTCA
>NW_021620372.1:0-2247 GCF_004785775.1 Grammomys surdaster
TTTCAGAGCCAGTATTCTCAAGATCTCTATCCAAAGTTACTGTCATACCATGGCATGATTTGGACCAAGACCCTCTGTTTTCTATCCCATGATCTGGATCTGTGATTTTTCTCCCATTTATCGATTTTAGTTCACAACATATGTATTCATGTTGACAACTGACAACCGCCTTCTCCATCCATCTCCTGGCAATTTGAATCAGAATCATATCTTTTTTTGTCCAAATGAAAAAAAAACTGCAGCATTAAATGCCTACATAATATAAAGCATGCCTTTATCAACTGAAAATCTACAAGGAGAATCTCTAGCTGGGGAGTATATTCCCCTCTGGTCAATTCTCAGTTACTTCCATTTAGTATCTGTGGTTACATGATTTAACTCCATTCTACTTCCTGATACCCTGTTGTGAACACTATATTTGAACCCCTCCATTTTGGACTTTCTGTTTCCCATTTTACTCTACTTCTTCAAATGTTTCCCATGAGAGTGAACAACAGAACAAAGTCTAATTTAGGTCTCTTTGAGGCTCCATTTATTAATTGTATTAATTTACATCTCTTTAAATTACCCTCCAGAATACTCTGAAGACAAGCACACAAAGAAGCCCCATTCTTGACCAAAATAACAAAAGATATTTTCTAAGTCTCACAGTAATACTCCTCTCATATGAAATCTACTTTGCTAAGACCCCTCATTTAAAATCACTCTTAGCACCACCCTCTGCCCTGCTGCTAATACTGCAGCATATTAAGCTGCATTTAAAGCATCCAAACAGCCAGAACCGAACTTCCAACAAAAACAACAACGTGGACAGACCTATCACAATGATAACCCAGTCTCTGGAACCCACTTTTATGTTAGTTAAGGATTCATCATAGTGAAGAGACCCCATGAGTAAGACAACTCTTACTGAGGATGACAGTCAATTTGGGCTGACTTACAACTTAAAGATTCCTTCTATTAACATGATGGCAGAAATTCAGAAACCATTCAGGGTGACACAGTGCTAAAGGTGCCAAGAGAAGCAGGCTATTCTCTTCCACAGGTTGCCAGGAGGATAATTTTCACCAAGCTAGCCTGACCTGAGATTTTCATGAATCTTCCACTGTGAAACACTACCTATGACAATGCAACCCCATCCTTAGTAAGGCCACATATCTGATTAGTACTAAATTCCTGTAGGAAAAGCATAGTGAAACAATCAAAACCATTCACTGGCACTAATTTGTCTCTGCAAAAAAAAAAAGATATTATATGGGCTATACCAAGCCAAAGGACCTTAGAAACTATCCAATGCCAAAATACCCATAGTCTAGTCCAGACTCAACAAAGCTCAGAATCCTAAATGTCCTTTTCTCTTCCTGAACTCTCTAAAATTCATTCCAGCATTAAATAAAAGCTTAACATATGATCACATATGTACAACATCATAGGGTATATAGAAACATTTCAAAACTTCACAGTGATGATACTCCTTCAAATGAAGCCAAAAATCCAACTGTAAAAATTTCAATTCCTGCATTGACTTTACTGATGTCCAACACTTTTTATGTTTGCAAACTATAATCCACTTGTCCTGAATAAAAGAAACTGTCACCTCTGTCTTGTGCTAGTTCCAATTCCTGATAGCTGCTTTCCTCAACAGGCATCCCACAGGGTTCACTGAGGATCATCTGGGCTCTTAAAAAAGGAGGGCTATCTCTGGAACACAGCTTCTTGGTGCTCTCATAAAATACTACCAATATATTATGCCTCAATGATGACAGTTTCTAAGTCACTGGCAATTTCTGAGCTCTAACTAACTTGATTCAGCTGTCCAAGTAAACTCTAATATTCTGGATTCTAAAGCCATAGCAACTTGCCCAAAACTTCCAAGTTCTATCAGTTGTTGATGCTGGAACAGGGCCCCTAGTTCAATGGCATTTATCCCAGCAACGTAGTCTCAATGCTTTGCTCACTGCCTAAGTATTGCTGTAATGGAACATGATGTGTAGACTCACATTGAACCCAGAGATCTGCTTGTCTCACACACTTGATTTGTGCACCACCGAGTTTGGAACTAATCTTTTCTTTACCCTTACCAAATAAAGAAAACTATTTTTTTCTTTCTTTGTTCTAGGTTGGCCTTGAACTCAGAAAAACCCTGCCTCTCTCTCTCTTGGGATTTAAGATTGATACTGTCATGGATTAACACAAAGCTTTTCAGAGCCAGTATTCTCAAGATCTCTATCCAAAGTTACTGTCATA
>NW_021620373.1:0-3481 GCF_004785775.1 Grammomys surdaster
ACAAGCTCAATTCGTAGACTATAAACAAAATCCATGCAAGAGACTAAGATGATAGGTAATTAAACTTCTAGTATTCATACAGAAATCTGTTTTTTACATTGAGAAATGCATTCGTAAGTGTTTAAATAATGGTTAAACCTTATTCATTATCAGAAAACTACCACAGGAAAGCCCTATATTTCATTAGGAATTGCAAACATTTTACCCAAAACCAGCTTATATTCATATTAAGTATTTATTTGGAGAAAAATGAAAAGCTTGTTCACCATGTACTAATCTGATATCATTAATTAATAACGATATAGAATTTTTGTCCTAACAAATTAAAGATATTATAATTTAAAATGTAAGGATTAAATCGAGGATAATATTAATTAACATCCTAATCAAAACCAGTTGCTTAGTGTTCTGTATATTTTAGTGGTGTAGAATAGGGACATTTGTGATATACATTTTATGTGAAGAGTATTGTTTTGTAGTCTTTGCTTTGTTTTGTAGCTTTTTATAGGGTATATATTATAGGTAATTTTAAAAGCAAACTAATCCCTTCTTTGTCAGAGTTATCAATAAATATATTACTACTCTCTTCTAATAATCCAGCCTTGCTAAGATCAGTATTCATTTTATTTTATTCTGGGATGGTATCATTCTTATTCTACATAAACTCATTGATAATACCAACAGAATCTTGTCTCAAAAAATTAATTCAATTGCTTTAGACAAATGTCAAGACAGCAGTTAAGAAGTGTATATATATCCTGAGCAGAGAAACCCTGAGATTTTCTCAGTGTATGGTGTATGTGTATGAGTGTGTTTGTGTGTGTGTGTGTGTTTGTGTGTGTGTTATGGATACAATCACTGTCATTTCAAGGAACATAACTTTGGGTATATGGAAAAGTACTAAGTTGGTGATGAGATTGAGGAATTTAAATGAAAAATCCCACTCCGCACATAATTGGATATTCAGTTTGTGTGCTGAAAATAGTCTACTATACAGTTCTCCCAAGTAGATGTTTCATTCAAAATATTTCTCTCCTAGAGAGATATTTTGACACAACAGTCAGTTCTATTAATGGAAACATGGTGAAAATGACAATTTTAAGACAGTATTTTTTTAATCAAGGAATAATGCTTTGAATCTTTTAATTGATTGGTATTAATAATTTCATTAAGGATGAAAAATGTCAGTGAGGTATTAATTATTATATCAATAAGACTTGAAAAATAACATTTTATGAATATAGACAAAAAGATGTTCATCAAAAATGTAAAGTGTGGTTAGAATTGTGTCTGTCACAATTCTATCCAGAGAGTTTTTGGAACTTCAGGAAAGAACTGTCTTGAAAGATAGCTGTCTGAAATCTGTCTCCAGCCGAACATAGGAAATCAGCCTGTAATTCATGATTTGACTTTGAGTTATTCATTCATTACTGCCAGATAACCCTTCCTGAGATTGCCTCTGCAAGTTGAGGCTAGTCCTTTGTAGTTCAATCAATTTTGGTTTCCTGAGCTGTGCAGAGGAATTTTATTTCTATGAATTCAAATTTGTAAATTGTTGGCCTTAATTTTGGGAAAAAGGGATTTTTATTGAGAAAATGTTTTGAAATGAATAGGTGATAAAAGATTAAAATACACATATAGATATATATTAGATATATTTTATATACATGTATACACATAAATAAATATTTACATATATGCATAAGTAGTATATGAATGTATTTTACGAATAGGATTCCATATATATAGATATACCATCTTGGTTCATTTCTCTGTACTTATATCAATCTATCCTCCATCTATAAGTATATTAATACATATAGGATATAAATGATGTAAGTATTGATTATATATATATATGTATATATATATATATGGGATATAGATATATTTATAGGTATAGATAATAATGCGTAGTGTCTATGATTGGATATAGTGTATTCCAATAGTTTCAGTATTTGGTTTTAGTGTTTACTACTTTTAATAACTTTTAGATAGTTTTTGTAAAATATAAAAACCATAGTTTTGACTTCATCTATCATTTCTGAAAGGCTTTAAGTAGATATTTGAGGATATATATATATATATATATATATATATATGTTCTGAAATTAGGATTACCTTTACTTATTTGTATTGTTCTACTTGTTTCTAATTGGTTGTGTTCAGCCCAGAATTGATTACTTCCTGTTGTTTATTCTTCAAAGATGTATTTACTACTACTCCTTTTACTAATCTTTCTCTTTCTCTTTCTCCTTCTCTTTCTCCTTCTCCTTCTCCTTCATCTTTTCATCCTCATCCTCCTCCTCCTCCTCCTCCTCCTCCTCCTCCTCCTTCTCCTTTAAACCTGTCAGGTATATGTTTAAATTGTTAGTATGAGCACTCTAATTTCTTCATGAAGGCACTTAGTATTTTGAATTTTCCTCTTAGTCAAACTTTGATTTGGTTTTACAAGTTTGATAATGCTATGTCTTTGTTTCTATTAAATTCTAGAAATCCTTTAATTTCTTTCTATATTTCTTTCCTGATCCACTGATAATTGTGAACAGAACTGGTTAGTTACCATGAGTTTGTAAGCTTTCATTGATTGTTGAATTGAAGCTGTAATCCATAGTGGTCTGATTAGATTCAAGGAGTTATTTTAATTTTCTTTTATATTTGATTTATAGATGAAGCTTTTTTTATTTATAAACTTTTATCATTTCATTAACTCTCTTGTTTCTTTCTTGACGACCTATTGTTGGTGAAAATGAAGTTGTAAAGTCTCTCTCCATTAATACAGGGGGGTGTTGTGTGATTTAAGCTTTAGTGATAATTCAGCTATGAATGTGGGTGCTTGAGTACAGGGCATTATTTTCAGATGTCATTTTGGTGGATTTTTCCTTTAATTAATTTTGTTGAAAGTCTATTTTTATTATCTATTTATATGCCTGCTTGCATCTTGGTGATGTTTGCTTGGAAAAATTTTTCAGTCCTTTATTCTGTGGTAACTTATATGTTTTTGTGAATATATATATTTTATGCAGCACAATAATGGATCCTATTTTCAAATCAATTCTGTTTGCCAGTATCTTTGTACTGGTAAATAGATGAACAAATATCATTAGTATTGTGAAATTTTAATGACCAATGACTTTTAAGTTCTGTTGTGATAATGTTGGTGGTATTAGTGTATGGGAGTGTGTGTGTGTGTGTGTGTGTGTGTGTGTGTGTATGTATGTATGTATGGTGTGGAATTATTTATTTTTTCTGTGTTCTTGTTTATTTAACTTTCTTTTTTGTAGTTTTTCTATAATATTTTCTGTAGTACTGGATTTGTAGACAAATGTGCTATAAAGTTGGTATTGTCTTGGAGTACCTTGTTCTTTCATCTATGGTGATTGAGAGGTTTGCATATGAATAGTACTATAAGGTGGCATCTTTGGTTTCTTAGGTGCTGTAAGACATTTGTCCAAGCCCTTCTAGGTTTTCAAGTGTTTTT
>NW_021620374.1:0-3833 GCF_004785775.1 Grammomys surdaster
GAAACCTTATGAATGAAATGAACATGGAAAAGGCTGTGCATATCACTATAGTTTCCAAAGACATTAAAGAACACATATAGGACAGAAACCCTGTGAATGTACTCAAGTTGGAAAATCCTTTCCATGCCACAGTAGTCTCTGAATACAAAAATGTACACATACTAGAGAGAAGCTTTGTGAAAATAATCAAAATGTTAAAGCCTCTGCATGTCGTAATCATATTTAAATGCATGAAGGAATTCATAGTAGAAGTAAACTGCTGTGATTTGAATATGCTTGGACCTAAGAATCAGCAATATTAAGATATTTGGCCTTGTTGGAGTAGATAGTACTTTCTTGAAGGAAGTGAATTCCCATTATGGTGGTCTTTGGGCTTTGGCGAGGACACATCAGACCCTCCTACTGTTTGGCTTGAAGGCTGTCTCTCTCTGGTTGCCTTCTCTTGAAGATACAGAACTCTGAGATTCATCTCCAGCATCATGGCTTCCTGTATGCTGGTATTCTTCCTGCTATGATGGTAATTGACTAAACATTTGAAACTGTAAGCCAGGCCCAATTAAATACTTGCCTCTGAAACAGTTGCTTTGGTCACAGTGCCTCTTCTTAGCAATGGAAATTCTATCTAAGACAGAAGTTGGTACCCCAGACATAAGTATTGGTATGATAGGCTTGACTATGTTTTTGTTTGGAGCAATGTGGATTTTTAGACTTTGGATTACTACATGTATTAAGTGGAACTTAATGGTCCATTCTAGTAGGAATATGGAACATATACCTATGTACTAAGTGTGATTTGTACTTTGGATATAGTTTTTATGATATTTTGCTGAGGAATGTTGCTGCCTTTTTCCCTTGTCTGAAGAGTGTCCTTGAGGCTAAGGTAAGGAGGTTTATGTTGATTGCATTGACAAATAAAGTCTCAGGAAAGCCAAGCGTAGCCTTTGTCTTATGTATACTCTCATGGTGATTCTTTTGAACAAACATAGTAATATTAGAAATGAAAATTTTAAAATGTTAAATTCAAAGAGAAAAGGCTCAACAGGAATTTGAATGAAGCTAAATTCTGTGATCAAAGCTATCCAATGGTAATAAAGAAATGGTGATGTTACAGCAAGATTCCATCCACCTAATCATATGGATGTGAAGTTGTATGAAGGAGAACTGTGTCATGATAGGAATTATTATTACCTGGTTATTGCTTCCATGTGGACATAAGGAGATACAATTATGTGTCAAATTGACAAAGGATAGACTGTCATTACTTTTCAGGGTTTTCTATTTAAGATCTAAAAGGAAATACTTATATCCAGGCATGGGGGTACATGCGTTAAATCCCAGGAGATGAGATTCAAGCAGATTTCTGGTTTAAGTCATCCTGGTCCAGGACAAGTTGTAGGTAAAGAAATACTTAGGTTAAGTCAAATTGCCACCAACACACACACACCTTAATCCCAGCATTCAGGAGACAGAGCCATGCAGATCTCCAAGTTCAAGGTTAAACTACCTAGTAAGTTACAGTAGCACCAAGCTTAGGCAGTGAAGTTGTTGAAAATTAGAAAGCTGGTGATAATGTAATAGAAGGGCCATGTTCCAGCCCCAGAAAGCAGCACAACTCAGCAGCTTTGTCCATGTGCCTCTGGCTTTAGAGGCAAGACTAGAAGGGACTACTGCCACAGTTGATACTGTTAGCTATAGTTAAAAAATTAGTGGTGGTGAAGAACAGACCAGCATCAGTGAGGTGAAGTCTTCTTGGGTTTGTTTTCTGAGAGGAAAATGAAACTGTGTTCCAGAGATAGCCAAGGATGTACCTGGTGGTTCAGCTGGTCTTCATCATGTGTAAATATCACCAACATAGCACCGGTTTTAAGGCATGAATGTGTCGTGGAGAACAGCTAAGGCTTGGCCCCATGAAGGGCGTGTATGTAAGGAAAGCAATGAAGAGTAGTTGCAGCAGGTGAACACAGCATATTGAAGATGTCAGTGCCATGGGCTGAGTAGAAAGACCATCAGCAGCAGCTGCAGCAGACTGGAGTCAACCAGAACCTAGAGTGCTAAAGAGGGAATAGTTGTAGAAATGACCCACTGTCTTTTATGATGCACAGAAGATCATATGTGGGTCCCAGATATGAGAACATGAAGATGTAATATTGAAGTTACCTTGAGGACCCCAAGATTTTGAGGTGCCAGAGCTGTGGGGCACCTGCTCAGTAAAACTGCTTTCAGGGAGTAAAACCATCCAAAGAGAAAGAATTGTGCTGCAGTGAAGAAAGCACAAAGGAGTCATAGATCTGAAGAACTCTTTGACACCAGACATGGAGATGCAGATTTTGGAGATTACTCTGCTGGTTTTTGGTCTTCCTTTGGTTCAGTATTTCCTCACAAGGGCATTTAGGAATGATGAAGAATACTTCCTGTGAATTTGAACCTATACAATGTGTTATTTGTTTTGATAATATAGGGCATTACAGTTACATGATTAGATGAATCTATGAAGAGAATTTGAACTTTGGACTTTTAACATTTTTGGACTGCTATAGATGATGGGCCTTTTTAATTTTAACCACATGTATTTTGCATTATGCTATTTTAAAATATGTTCCCCATACACTCATGTGTTTGAACAAGCATATGGGGACCAGGAAGTAGAATGTGGTAGTTTAAATAAAGGAATGATATTTTCACTATTTCTTTTCTTTTTTAAAAATTTTTTTATTTGATATTTTATTAAAATTTCTGATATAATCCCCTATCTCTATTCCCCCTCCCCCTGCAGGAACCTCCTATCCCACCCCCACTCCTCCTGCTTCTATGAGGATATGCCCCCAGCCACCCTCCCCCTTCCACCACCACACCCATGATTTCCCCCACAGTAGGGCATCCAGCCTTCACTGGACCAAGGACTGCCTCACCCACCTATGACTGACAATGTCATCCTCCCCTACGTATGCAGCTGGGGCCATGGGTCCCTCCCTATTTGCTCTCAGGTTTGTGGTTTAGACCCTGGGAGATCTGGTTGGTTGGTATTGTTGCTCTCCCCATGGAGCCATAAACCCTTTCAGCTTCTTTTCCTCCAATTGAGTTGCCCTGTCCAGACTCAGGATGAGGTCTATTGCCTTTTGTTTCTTTGGACTTATTTGGCTGTCTCCTCTTGGAGGTATGTTCTTTTCTGAAGAGGAAATGGAGCAGGGAGAGTAGATCTGAGGTAGAGGGAAAGTAGGCTAGACTTATGAGGATTACCTGGAGCAAAAACAGTAGTCAGAATACATTGTGTGAGAGAAGAATTTAGTCCAATTTAAAAACATTAATTCAATTTCCCTAAATGTAAATGCAAAGGAGGGAAGCAATAATTAACACAGAGACACAAAATTGGGAAGCCCGGGGAGGAATGACTTTGACAGATCCAGTTCTCATTCTGTCTGTTTAGAAAGTGAGGATCACACAGGAGTTTATAATAAGCTCATTCTTGGGCCCTGTCTACATCTGTTAAATCAAGTTTGCTCTCAGCAATGTGAAATCTGTATCATGCAGGAAACAATACCAGGTTATTTTCTTGTATGAGTTCTCATGATTTTCTATTGTGGAATTACAGAGTTTCCTGCTCCTTTAATTCCAAAAGAATAGCTTTGCTTCACTTTAAGGAAAACTAATGTTTAAACAAATATAAAAATAAATTAAATGACATATGTAATATCATACAGTATGTCTACATTAATTTTATATTATGTTAAACATATACAAACTGATATATAAAAATGCTAAATGTCTAAACACATTCTTCAAAACAAGAATCAAAGTGTCACCATCTCAGTGTGGCTTTTGATAAAAAAAAAAAA
>NW_021620375.1:0-3365 GCF_004785775.1 Grammomys surdaster
TCTTTCCTCTCCACTAGGTTGTGACACATGCAGAGGTCCTGACCAGAGGTTAGACCAAAGGAATGCTTGATTTTAGACTGTCAATGTCCATTATTATAAGCTCAATAAACCTCCTAGCTTTTAATTGTCGTGTGTGTGTGTCTTTGTATGTGTGTAACTATATGGTGTGTGTGTGTGTGTGTGTGTGTATGTGTGTGTGTATGTGTGTGGTCCCAAAAGTCAGAGGAAAATGTCAGATCCTCTGGATCTAAAGCTACAGGCAATGGTTAACTGTCATATACAGACACAGGGAACTAATCCAGATCCTCTGACAGAACAGCACACATTCTTAACTCCCGAGCCATCATTCTAAGCCCACACACACACACCTCCTTACTTTATAAAAGACCTCTTGCTTAGTGTTATAACAACAGAAAGCAGAGAAAGAAACCAGAAAACTCTAGCTTGCTGGTTTAGTTGAAACATTTATCTTCTTACTATCCTTGGTTTCAGTCAGGTTAGTTTCTCCCCATGACCACAAATTTCAACATCTACCTCTCCGTCTTTACATCATGCTCTTGTCCACCTAGACCTGCTCCTTCCTCATCTGACCTTCATGACTCCCCAGAAACAGCTTCTTTTCTCCATTTGTTCACACTCCAGATAGTCCTTGGTAATCTGATCAGATTCTACCTCTTATATAAACCCTTAAAGGAACCTCAGATGATCTTAAAACTCAATTAGTGTAGTGCTGGGAAGATAGCTTGAGATTTAAAAGCATTTGCCATTGTTTCAGAGGCCCTGGGTTCAGTTTCCAGCACCCACTTGGTGCTCACAACCTGTAACTCATTTCCAAGGGTTCCTACATGCCTTTTGAGCACCGATAATGGACATAGTACACATGCAGGCAACACTCATGCACATAAAATAAAAATAAATCTTAGGCGGAAACATCCTCTTGTTTTTGCCTGTGTACTGTACCATTCGGGTTAACAGGTAACACGTCTAAAACTTCTATGTGTTTATTCTCTATCTCTAACCATACTGTCACCTCTTGGGTGTCAGGAATGCAGCTCCACTCTCTGACCCTGTTACTATCACTGCTAAGCAGTTGAGCATGGGATTCTTTATTGTTCAAAATATATAGTTAGAAAGGCAAACAGACCATCCCATCAGAGTTGGTATAAGCTCTGATTTCCTGCCAGCTGCACATTTCCTAGGCCCTAAGAGCCCTGTGTGTTTATAACATTAAGACCATGCTCACTAAGATGGAGCAGAGACTGAGGGAATGGCCTACCAATAACCAGCCCAACTTGATACCCATCCCATGGGCAAGCACCAGTCCCTGACACTATTAATGATACTCTGTTATGTTTGCAGACAGGAGCCTATCTTCACTGTCCTCTGAGAGATTCCACCTAGCAGTTGACTAAAAAGATGCAGAGACCCACAGTCAAACATTGGATGGAGCTCAAGAGTCTTATAGAAAAGTTGGGGGAAGAATTGAGGGTCCCAGAAGGGAATGGAAATGCCACAGAAAGAAGACCAACAGAGTCAACTAACCTGGACCCTTGAGGGGTCTCAGAGACTGAACTACAAACCAAAGAGCATACACAAGCTGGACCTAGGCCTCCCTGCACATATGTAGCAGAGGCACAGCTCAGTCTTCATGTGGGTCTCAAAAAACCAGAGCTAGGGCTATCCCAAAAGCTGTTTCCTGTCTGTGGAGTATGTTGTTCTAGTTGGACTACCTGGTTTGGCTGCAGTGGAAGAGGGTGTGCCTAGCCCCGCATAGAATTGATGTGTGTGTGGGTTGAATACCCAGGGAGCCTTTACCTGCTCAGAAAAGAAGGGGAAGGACACCTAAATTAATCAATCAATTAACTAATTAATTAATTAACAAATTTGTTAATTAATTTGTTGACTTATTAATTGACTAGTGGGAAGTTGGCATGGGACTTTGGGCATCCCCTGACTAAGTTAATTAATTAATAAATTAATGGGGAAAAAGATCACAGTCACTGCAGGGGAAAGACGTGGCACTGTGGATGCTACCACTGCCTGCTTTGCATCTGTGGCCAGTGTTGGCTGGGGGAGGGAGTCCATTACTTTTGTGGTATAGTCCCTCCTGAGTTCCTGTTCCAGTAAACAGTCCCTGCCTGTTGTCAGCATCTCATCTTTCCCTCACCAACCCTCTCACTTGAACCTAGAGCCCAGACAGAATCCATCCTTTGTCTTCACACTGAGTGAGTTCCAAGAAGTAAACCACATATCAACCCACCCTGAAATACCCTAACTAAACTCAGTGGGTAAAAGCAAAATGGGACATCAAAGGTAGGAAGGGAAATATTGGCCAAAAGAAGGGTTTCTGTGTGAGAGAGAGGAAAAGGAGGGTTCACGGAAGACAGAGATCCAGTATATGTGTACATTAAATTGTCAATGGATTTCTTAAAATAAATCAAATTGGGTGTTGGCTTAACCTTTCTTACATGTGGGAGGTATGAGTTTAAAACACGTGTGGCAGGCTGTGGTGACACATTTGTTATTCCATAGGCTAAGACAGGATAATCATGTGTTGGGAGCCAATTTAAAAACAAAAACCCACAGGGAGACCCCATCTCAAAAAATAAATTGACATAACTCAATTTTCCATTGGTGTTGGGGACGGGGGAATCTTTTAAAAGCCAGGGGGTAACAGATACAAGGTTCAAGAGTGTCATCTGCACAGCCATGGTGTCGGACCGAGGGGGTAGAACTTATACTCACTGTCTCAGCTCTCTCTCTCACGAAAGGGAGGATCACGGATGCTGATTATTAGTAAGCAAGTGGTGATTAAACATGAAACCCCATGTGTGAAACACCAATATAGAGACTGGTAGGTAAATGCCCAGCCAGCTGCTGGAATAAACTGATAAACACTCCTACCCACCCCTCCTCCTGCCCTGCCTCTCTCCCCCTTTGTCCTAGAACATCTCAGGCTAATTAATGTTTTCCTGGCAGAAACAATCCTCAGTGTCGATGCCTCTAATATTTTTCTTTCTCTTCTGGAATGGACAAGCTCCAAGGAGTGAGATTCTACACACTTAACACCTCAGCACCTTCGTACATCTTGTACTCCAAGCACAGTGCCCCATGCAATTCCAATATAGCAAGGCTTGCCTGTCCATCTGAGTACCATTCACATGAGTCAATATCTCACCCTCCTCTCAGCAGCCTTCCCACATGAACCTACAGCCTGGAAGTAGTCCCTTGCTCTTCCTGCTGAGTGAACTCCAAGAGGAAACACAGGGCTAAACTACAGGGCTCAGGCCTTGTGTGTGTCTCACCTTCATGAAGGAATTGAGGAGGCCTCTTCTGTCCATCTGCAAGAGGTTCCCCAAGAGGGG
>NW_021620376.1:0-2173 GCF_004785775.1 Grammomys surdaster
TTCTGCTGAATGTGTATCACTTTTGTATCATCATAAGCTTGAAAATCACAAGGCACACCACTGTACCTTGGGGAGCCTGGAAGAGTTCAGTGGTAGCTTTGATAGCTTTTATTTGCAAACATAACATTTTTTTTCCAGATTTCAAAATAACCACATGACTACAAAAATTGGGAAATACAGAAAAATAAGCACATGAAAATATTCATTATCTCAGTGCCCTGGAGAAAACACTTGTCAACAGGGAGGCATATAGTTCCCTAGTTATTTTCTGAAATAAAATGTTACAAGTAGAAAATACATACAGACAATTTTCTTGCAAAATTTAATTAAAAATGTGGTGAACATTAATGCTAAATATCAATTCTGTACCATGGTGCTTAACAGTGTTCTTCGGGGTTGTATTATAAAAGTTGTTTGATTGTGATGAACTCACAAATAAAGATGTAACAAAGCTAGAGTGACGTAGCCACTGGAAACAAACACTTACTCATTCTGAACACTGCATCTCAGTGAACTTCTCTGGTGTTCAGTGGCCGTTCTGAAGCTGTGGAGCCTCACTCACAGCTTTGTATTTCCATTTTCAGTTGTATTTTTACTTGGTTATCTACCATAAAAAGAAAAAAAAGTGACAGTTAAAACTAGAAAACAGTTAACTTTAAGTTCTCTCTTAGTACTTTATCTGCCTCCCATTCTTTTCCATCAACTGACATAACCCTTTCCTGTTTCTTTTCTAAATGTTACAATATGCACACACACATTTGTTTACACATAGGTCTGCACACATCTATTTTCCTACAAAGTTTGCAATTTCATTTTCTTTCACATTTAATCAATTTAGACTTCATATATGTACAAGATTATCACCATTTATTCATCTGTTGATGAGCAACTATAGTTTTATTTGTCCATTCTCTTTTAAACAAGAGGAGCCTTTACTCACTGCTGATGGTATATGAAAACTAAGAAAGCTAATATAGACATCTTCTTGGAGATTTCTTTAGAAATTAAAAATAGATCTAATAGGCTCCAGTCATTTCACTCCTGGCACATACCCAGAAGACTTCATGCTCTACCAGAAGACACATACACCCCAATGTCTATTACTGCTTTAGTCACTATAGCAATGAAATAGAACCAAGTTAATCAATGTTTTAAATTTAGTTTTAGAAACCTGTGATGACTGTTTATCTATACCATACACTACTATGGTCTGTTTTTAGGTAAATTTAAAACTTGAGAGCACTGACCCACAGTAGGTTGGGGATTAGACCTGGTCTCCCAGGAGGCTTAGCATGGACCCAGGAAGTCATAACACACATGCTGTTATTCTCTAGACTTGTCTAGGAAATACCATCTTGTTTCTACTATTTGGCACTACTTGAGAAGGATTAGATTAGGGGGTGTGGCTTCTTGGAGGAAGTGTGTCACTTGGGGTGGGTCTTGAGGTTCCAAAAGCTCATGCCAGGCCCAGTCCCTCTGCCCCCTGCCTGAAGATCAGGATGTAGTTCTTGACTACTCTCCAGCACCATGTGTGCCACCATGCTAGCACCAATGCTTCTCAACAGAAAGTATTATAGAGTCTAGTTATGCCTCAGCAGTGCTTGAGATCATTTGCTGGTCTTTCTTGCAGAGGACATGAGTTTGTTTCCCAGCATCCATATGGAAATGTTCACAACTGTCTGTAATTACAGCTTTGGGAATCTGGTGCTCTCTTATGGTCTCAGTGGACACCTGCACTCATGTGGACACACAAACACACACACACACACAAACACATTTCAAGTGGTTATCAGTTATTGAGTGCTTCTGAGTTAGGAATGGGAACATGTGGCCACTTTTTTCAGCTGCAGGAGACCGTGTGATTAGACATGTGCAGGCCCTGTACATGATCCTGTTGATTTAGAGGGCCTTGTTTCTTCAATGGCCTCCATCCACTCTGGGTTTTATACTCTTTCTACCTCCTGAGTCCTCAGAGGAAGGATTGTTGCCTGTTTCTTAATATTGTGTTTTAGCTTAAACTTTGCATTGTTTAAAAATTACTATATCGTCAGTATGGAAGCAAGGGGATGGATGTGTGGCCAGAAGTCAGCCTTGGACATTGTTCCTCAGGAGCATGTACCTGGTTTGTTTTATTTTGTTTTGGGTTTGTGTTGTTGTTATTGTTTAGTTAGTT
>NW_021620377.1:0-5581 GCF_004785775.1 Grammomys surdaster
AAAACTGGAGAAATGGCCGTGGTTTAATCGGGAGAGACAGCTAGCTGCTGGTCAATTCGAATGTCCACGCAGGAGCTGAATTGACAAAGACAGCCAGTTTGAGAGGGTTTTTAAAGGGAAAAAACCACAAACCAAGGAATGGGGAGGGGGATGAGGGGTTGCTAAGGTGGCATAACACAAAAATAGTGGAACATTCCAAAGGAACCCAACCTAAACTAGTCAGGGTCATGTGAAAACTCTCTGTACGCTATTCTTTCTCAAGAATGTGGTCCTGCCCTGTTACTTCGGCCTTACCCTGCCACTGCGGTTACCAGCTTGGTTCTCAGCTTGATTTCCAGCTTGGTTCTACCTAGCTCACCTGCATTCTTTCCTTTCTCTTTTCGGTCAGCCAGTTCCAGTAATGGTGACTGGTCTTTCTACATTCTTAACTTGCTTCATGGCTCGGTTTCTCCATGTCTTTATAAAGAAAGCCTAAAGAATATTTTATATGTCTAAAAAGGATTCTATATACCCAGTATCTATAATTTTTCACTTTACACTCTCAGGTGTATGTCACAGCTCCCCTAAGGCTGGATGTATTGACTGAGATAACAATGACCTAGGGAGGAAGAGTCTGGGATCAATGTAACAGTCTAGGATGTTCAGGTGTGGTATGGCACTACATCTACCACAGGTTACCAAGCTACTTACTATATCCATTCCCACATTTATGATCAGAAAACAGTGCACATCTCTTCCACTGAAAAGAAATCTCTGTGGTTTTACATTGCTGGTTACTCTAGAGCATACGTTTGACCACAAAGTCCTTTTACCCTCTACAGAAAAGAATATATTATATGGATGTTTCAGGTTCTTTAGATGTTAGTGATGTGTTAGTGTAAATGAAAAAAGAGTCCAAAGATGTTTTCTAAAATATAATTTATGTTGTTCAGATATACAAGTTGTTATTACCTTTCCTTACGTTATAGACATAAAGTTGTCAAGTGCTGCTGTCATAATCTTAACAAGGGGGCAGGTGTCTTCCTCTTTATTTCAGGCCAGTAGTCTAAGTTAAGGTAACATTCCAACCTGTGGGCCCCAAATTCTCCTGGCCTGCATGGACTCTGCACAGGGGTTGAGGTGAATTTCTTAAACACACATGCGGGTGTGTCTGTGTATTCTCAAATGTTGATTGCTATGCTGGCAAAGAACTAATGGCTAGCAGGAATTGATGTTATCATTTCTATGGCCCATCTATAGCCTTACATTTGTAAATACTTGTCCTTCCACACCTGCTGAGATCCTTGAAGGGCAGACAGCCCTCTTCTGGTGATGACTCTCACCTGATTGCTTGTAAGGAAAAAAAAAATGAAACACAATTCCTGGGATAAGAATTGGAGGGTAGAATTTCTGGGTAGAAAAGTGATGCAGGGAGGAGAAAGTAGATGGAGGAGATTTAGTGGGAGACAGAGAAGAGAACAGGTAGATGAGAACAGGAGCAGCATGGCAGGTCACAGGCTTGAATAATCTGAAGTTTAAATGATCGCTGGGAGACTGAAGCTTAGGATAGAATAGAGTTTATTCAGGGCATGGGGAGGGGAGCCAGGAGGGTAGTAGAGACAGACAGACAGACAGACAGACAGACAGAGAGAGAGAGAGAGAGGGAGGGAGGGAGGGAGGGAGGGAGGGAGGGAGGGAGGGGAGAGGAGAGGAGTAGAGGAGGCTGGCGATGATCAAGTGGAGAGAGGGGAACAGAAGGGAGAGGGAAGGGGGGACAGAGAAGCTGGAGGCAAGAGACTAAGGGATTAAGAGAGAGAGGAAGGGGCAAGCAGCCCCCTTTATAGTGGGCAGACCTACTTTGCTGTTGCCAGGTAACTGTGGGGAAGAGCAGACCTGGCTGCTGCCAGGTAACTGTGGAGGTGGAGTTTAGACAGAATACTAACATATATTTCATTTTATTCACTGGCTAGGCCTCCTGGAGTTCTTGGGGACTAGACCACCAACCAGAGACCATGGCTTTGGCTGCATAAGTGGCAGACGATGGCCTTGTTCTACATTAGTGGGAGGAGTAGCCCTTGAGCCTGAGCCAGATCAATTCCTCAGTGTAGGGAAATGTCAGGGAGGGAAGGCAGTAGTGGGTGGGTGTGTGTGTGTGGGAGCACTCTCATAGAGGCAGTGGGAAGAGGGATGGGATAAGGGATATCCAGAGGGGAAACCTGGAAAGGGCATAACATTTGAAATGTAAATAAAGAAAATATGCAATAAAAGTAAAAAAACAAAAAACAAAACAATTTAAAAAAGAAAATGAAACCTCACTCAACAGACAAGTAGCCCTGCCATCTGAATGGTGTTCATGGCTCAGATCTCTGTGGTTTAATGACAAAACCTCAGGTCTGGGCTTGTGTTATTGAGCTCTCACCTCCATGCTGAGGTGGAATCCATTTTAACCTGTCTCAGTCATCACAACAGGTTTTGAACCTCAGAAATCTCCTGAGAATCCTGGGCCTCATTATAATCATGCAAAGAGTTGATCTCCTAATATACTCTCTACAGAGGCTTGGGTACTTCCAGAGTCTCCTTTTCCCAGCATATGCAGATATGCATGGTTGTACATAGAGAATTATTAGAACAACCAGGAAGCCATCTATAAACAAATGGCTAAACAGTACAGTATGTATTGTAGTTCTAATTCTAGTTTTCTTTCTTTTTCCCTTTTGACAAAAATCTAAACAGTTTCCTGAAGGAGTTTCTCTTTTTTACCTCACCCTTCAAGCAGTAAATAATACTGTGTCTTAACCTAACATTTTGAATTCATCATTTTCTTTGACTGAGGCATCCAGCTGCTCTACCTTTTCTTCAAGTCTGATGATGTGTCTCCCCAGGTCCTCTATGAGTTAGTATTACTCACCTTACTGCATTTGCACTTCAGGGTCTGTTTTGTTGTTGTTGGTGGTGTTTCTAACCACTTATTGAACTGAATTTTCATATCCTATGTTGTCCTCACTACCTTCAGGCATCTGCTATTATTTTCTTGCCCAGGAATCAGATTCTTTCTGTCCTCTTTGAGTTGATTTACAAGATTTAAAACCTTTGATCTCTTTGTTCATGACTCTGGATTTTCAATTCTGTATCTTGTGTATCATGTAAATTGCCCATATTATGAGACACATATATGGTTTGTGTTTGAGCCAGGGGCATTTTATCTTAGTTTTTCTTTGTTTTGGGTATTTGTTCTGAGCATCATATTTCAGAGGGATTGCTTAATTGTGTGCATTTTTAGCCCAGGGGGCTAGACTCACAATGTGAGAAGTTAGGCAGGGACACTTGTATCTGAAGTGTTCAGTACCCAGGTGCAGTGTCCTACTACATCCAGTTCTGGTCAAGACTGGCAGCAAGCTTGAGGGGAAACTGTGCAGAGTTCCTGGCATTCTAACAGCTGCAGTTGTGTGGAAGGCAGGTTGCAACAGAGTTGTGGGCGTGGTTCCTGATAGGGAGGGTGGGCACACCTCTGGGATCAAGAGTTTATGGGAAAAAAACAAAAACAAAATCAAAGGAACAATCAATCACAAGCTAGTAAACAAGTAAGCAAAAATCCAAGACAACAAAACTAACTGTGAAGAATTGGAAAGCTAATTCATTAAAAGATCCCGAAGTAAGTGGGCATAAAAGAATTACGTAACAGGAAACTACTGAATACTGGGCGGGACCAGGAGGAGTTGCTTTGAGCAACCAGGCTGAACTTACCGGAAATAGTGCCATTCCAGCATTCCAGTATCTCTGCAACCTCATGGTCAGAAAGTCCTGGTGGGAGACTAGTGCCTGGTATTAGAGGAACCTGAAAACTTCTTTAAGCTGCATTTGCTGTGCTGGCCTCCTAGAACACTCAGCAGTTCATCCTGTCACCTGCCAGGTCAGAGAAGCTGCGGGGCTGGGAAATGGGCAGGCGCAGAACAGGGGTACTTTTTCTGCCGCCACTCTCACAATTCTGTTGTGAATATTTACCATTGTCAGGAAGTTTGAGACCGCGTGATTGGGTTTATAGTGATGGTTTAATTCAATTAATGGTTGCCAGGATATTTTTCTAAAATCACCTCATAGATCCTTCGCTGTATTCGTAGTTTATACACCAGGGTTCTCTTTGCAAAATCCCGAATAAAGCTCCTCGAATTCAATTTCATTCATGCTTTCTTAACTCCCCTGTTCCTTCATTTGCCATTTCATTTCCCTTTCTCCTGGGGACTGAATAGGCATTCCGAGGGAGCTTTGTAGATATTTGTCTTATCAGGGACCAGTGCAGATTTGATTAAATTAGAAAATAATTAGTTATAAAGCACCATGGTATGGCTGTAAAAATTAACATTTACTAAGTAAAGTTAATTTTACGCTTTTTTTTTTTACCATTATTTTTACACTGAGGTATGTACAAACTTTGATGTAAATACAGCATTTAGAAATGTGTCTTCATAGGTTTAGTTATTAATGTTACCCCTTAGGTTTGAATGAAAAATGAAGACTGGATTGCAGCAAGGTGTGGCTTAGTAGAAAATATATTGTAGTTTCTTTTAATCCTGAGTGTCGGCAGAAAAAAAAACAATTCGACAATGTGGACAAGCTTTATTAAATATTGCATCCTTACTAAGAGAGAGACTTTGGTCACATGCTACAGGGTTTTGTATAGGCCATTGTAATTTCCTATGATGCTTTATTATTTTCCTAAGACATGTTACCTGCAGAATTGCAAAAGGATACCTGTTCCTTGGGCTGGTGGTGAGGTTACTTTTTGGCATTTCAGGTTGAGGGAGAAAGAAGAGTTATCTGGTTGGGTCCAGAGTGAACCAGACCATGGGTTGGGGGGAGGGGTATGGAGGATGAGAAGGGAGGATTTGGTGTCAAGAGAGGATCAAGAGCCAAGAAAGCACCTAGGGAACAGCATCTGCATTGATATGTTAATAGGCACCACAGTTAGCAATTCTTCCTTTATTTCTTTGAATTCTTCCAAGTTTCAGCCCAGCATGCTGTGAGAGGATGATAACAGGTCAACATATTTTAATAAGTAGAAAATTTATGCCGGGCAGTGGTGGCACACACCTTTAATTCCAGCACTTGGGTCAGAGGCAGGCGGATTTCTGAGTTCCAGAATTCGAGGCTAGCCTTGTCTACAGAGTGAGTTCCAGGACAGTCAGGGCTACACAGAGAAATCCCGTCTTGAAAAACCAAACCAAAACAAAACAAAACAAAAAAAAGTAAAAGAAAGAAAATTTACTATAGATTAAGACAGAATTAGATAGTAACTTTTGAATAATTTTCTGTTGTTGTTGTTTTCAAGACAGGGTTTAATTCTGTAGTACTGGTTGTCCTGAAACTCACACTGTAGACCAGGCTGTCCTTGAACTCAGAAATCTGCCTGCCTCTGCCTCACAAGCGCTGAGATCAAAGGTGTGAACCACCACTGCCCGGCTGGAATAATTATAATTGCTCACTTACATGACAAAAATGGTTCCTTGGTTCATGAAAAGCACTCCGCCCATGCACTTTCATGGTGTGTTGTGTTCTGTACTGTGGACTTCTTGCAGGAGTGGGAATGCTTAGACCCTGCACTCAG
>NW_021620378.1:0-2999 GCF_004785775.1 Grammomys surdaster
TTCCCAGCAACAATTTTTGAAGGAGAGACACCCCAATGGGAACCTCTCCCTTTAAAAACTCTTAAAGAACTACAACGTTCTGTAAAAAGCATTGGGCCGAATGTTTGATACACTCTAAAGATTGTGGAAATGTTGGGTAGCATGTGGATAACTCCTTACAACTGGCATCAGACTAAAGAGTCCACTCTTAGCCCTGCACATTTTATAGTGTGGAGGACTGAATATGAGGATAGAGCATGGGAAGTGGTTCAGAATTTAGCCTTCAAGAAGAAGGAGGATATACATACAATATCAATGCTCTTGGGTAGAAAAGACTATAACGTCTCCCAGAAATAAGTTGGTTTAGAGAGGGAAGAACTAGAAGAAGTTTCCAAGATAGCAGTAGATACTTGGAGAAGGCTTTCTCTTGTTGATGGAAAGACAACTCTATTAGCAGGAATCAAACAAAAACAAGATGAGCCATATGAAGACTTTGTTACTAAAATGGAGGAAGAGTTACACAGGATGCTTCCTACCTCTGAGAGCTCTTACACATTACAAAAACAACTTGCATGGGAAAATGCCAATATTCTCTGCCAGGAACTAATTAGACATATCAGAAAAACATTTTATAATGTAAAAAAATATATTAAAGTATCTATACACGATTTAATTATACATAATTAAAGCATGATTATGGTAGTTTGGATGATATAAATGGAGCTTAACATGCTGAAATATTAGCAGCAGGATAGAGAGTGGTGCTAAGTGTGATTTTAAATAAGGGGTGTTGACACAGTAGATTTCAGATGAGAGGAATATTCATATGAGGCTTAGAAAATTTCTTTTGGAATTTTGGTGAGGAATAGGGCTTCCTTGTGAGCTTAAGAGTTTTCGGGAGGATAATTTAAAGAGATGTATATTAATAACATTAATTAAGGAAGCCTCAAAGAGACCTAGATTAGACTTTGTTCAGCGGTTCTCTCTGATAGGGAATATTTTGAAGAAGTAAAGGAAAGTGTGAAAGGAAAAGCCCAAAATGTAGGGGTTCAAATACAGTGTTCACAACAGGGTATCAGGAAGTAGAATGGAGTTAAATCATGTATCCAAAGATACTAAATGGAAGGAACTGAGAATTGACCACGGGGAAATATCCTGACCAGCTAAGGATTCTCTTAGTATATTTTCAGTTGAGAAAGGTATGGTTTACATTATGTAGGCCTTTTAATGCTGCAGTTATTTTTTTTTCATTTGGACAAAAGAAGATATGATTCTGATTCAAATGGCCAAGAGATGGACGGGGATGGCTGCGGTCACTTGTCAACATGACTACATATGTGGTGAACTAATATCCATACATGGGAGAAAAATGGGAGAAAAAGAAGAGATCCAGATCAAGGGCTAGATAACAGAGGGTTTTGGTCCAAATCATGCTGTGGTATAACAGTAACTGTTGATAGAGATCTTGAGAATACTGGCTCTGAAAAGATTTGTGTTTATGCATTATAGTATACATCTTTAATCCCAAGAGAGAGAGAGGCAAGGTAATTTCTGAGTTCAAGGCCAACCTAGAACAAAGAAAGTAAAGAATAGTTTTCTTTATTTGGAAAAGGTAAAGAAAAGATTAGTTCCAAGCACGGTTGTGCACAAATCAAGTGTGTGAGACAAGCAGTTCTCTGGTTTCAAGGTTAGTCTACAGATCATGTTGAATGACAGCAATACTTAGGCAGTGAGCAAACCATTGAGACTAGGTTGCTGGGATAAATGCCATTGAACTAGGGGCTATGTTCCAGCACCAGCAACTGATAGAACTTGGAAGTTTTGGGCATGTGGCTTTGGCTTTAGAATCCAGAATAGTAGAGTATACTTGGATAGCTGAATCAAGTTAGTTTTAGCTTAGAAATTGCCAGTGACTTAGAAACTGTCATCGTTCATTTATAATATATTGGAAGTATTTTATGAGATCACCAAGAAGCTGTGTTCAAGAGATAGACTTCCTGCAGGCAGCCAGATAATTTGTAGGAATCTTCCATGTGGTACTGAAGGAATGAAGGGATCCTGAAGAGCAGTTGAGGCCTTGTCCTGTGAGTGGATAGGTAAGGCCACTGGGAAAATTGCTGCTTCAGTATCTGTTGAAGCCCAAGGTCTGAAAGGGGTTATACAATGAAGTTGAGGATTTGTACCTTGAAGACTGCCTAGGAGAGGCTCATGGTGAAAGTGCTGCCTGGTGGAAGCAGAAGAACTGGGTGTGTTTGAGAATCCAGTAAAATGGGATGACCACAAGGAAGAGCAGCAACAGTGGAGTACTATTGGCAGGAGCTTATGGTCACACAGAAACTGGAGCTGTAAGGTGAAACCCAAGCTCCTTTTGTAAGAGCCCAGAAGTTCCTCAGTGAGCCCTGTGTGATGCCTGTTGAGGAAAGCAGCTATCAGTGACTGGAACCAGCACAAGACAAAGGTGACAGTTTCTTTTATACAGGACAAGTGGATTATAGTTTGCAAACCTGAAAAGAGTTGGACATTAGTAAAGTCAATGCAGGAATTGAAATTTTTTCAGTTGGATTTTTGGCTTCATTTGAAGGAGTATCATCACTGTGAAGTTTTGAAATATTTATATATACACTATGATGTTGTACATATGTGGTCTAATGTTAAGTTTTATTTGATGCTGGAATGAATTTTCGAGAGTTCAGGAGGAGCAAAGGATATTTAGGAATCTGAGCTTTGTTGAGTCTGGACTAGACTATGGGTATTTTGGCATTGGATAGTTCTAAGGTCCTTTGGCATGGTATAGCCCCATAATCTCATTTTTTTTTTTTTTGCAGAGACAAATTAGTGTCAGGGAATGGTTTTGATTGTTTCACTATGCTTAGACTACATGAATTTAGCACTAATCCTATTTGTGGCCTTCCTGAGGTTTAGGTTGCTTTGTCTTGGAAGTGTGTCAAAATGGAGGATTCATGATAATCTCAAATCAGGCCAACTTTGTTAAAACCATCCACCTGGCAGCCTGTGGAAGA
>NW_021620379.1:0-3263 GCF_004785775.1 Grammomys surdaster
AAAATTACACAGTCAATAATAAAGTATAATCAAATGGAAGACAAATCAAAGAAAATTATGAAAAAGGAGAAATTTGTATTGAAAATTCATTAAAAAATTAGAAAATTGATAAGGAGACCACTTAATTTGTAAAGGAATGTGATTTAAAACAGATTTTTTAGATAAAATTGAACATTTACTTGGCAAGAAATGCATACAACTGAAAACACTGTAAAAAAACTAGTGAAAATTCACGAAAAATAGTGAAAACTTGAAGAAAATTTCAAAGCCAATAATAAACGACAATGAAACGGAAGAGAAATCAAAGAAAAATATGAAAAAGGAGAAATTTGCATTTAAAACTCATAAAAAATAGAAAATTGATAAAGAGACCATTTGATTTGTAAAGGAATGTGATTTAAAACATTTTTCCAGATAAAATAGAACATTTACTTAGAGAAAAATTCATAAAACTGAAAAAACTGTGGAAAAAACTAGTCAAAAATTCAGGAAAATTAGTGAAAACTTGAAGAAAAATTACACGGTCAATAATAAACTATGATCAAACGGAAGAGAAATCAAAGAAAATTACGAAAAAGGAGAAATTTTCATTTAAAATTAATAAAAATAGAAAATTGATAAGGAGATCATTTGATTTTTAAAGGAATGTGATTTAAAACAGTTTTTCCTGATAATATTGAACATTTAATTGGTAAAATTCATAAAACGGAAAACACTGTGGAATAAGCTAGTGAAAAGTTCAGGAAAAATAGCGGAAACATGAAGGAAATTACACAGTCAATAATAAACTATAATCAAACGGAAGAGAAATCAAAGAAAATTATGAAAAGGGAGAAATTTTTATTGAAAATTCATAAAAATATAGAAAGTTGATAAGGGGACCATTTGATTTGTAACGGAATGTGATTTAAAACAGTTTTTCCTGATAAAATTGAACATTTACTTGGCAAGAAATGCATAAAACTGAAAACACTGTGGAAAAAACTAGTGAAGATTTCAGGAAAAATAGTGAACACTTGAAGAAAAATTACACAGTCAATAATAAACTATGATCAAACGGAAGAGAAATCAAAGAAAAATATGAAAAAGGAGAAATTTGCATTTAAAATTCATAAAAAATAGTAAATTGATAAGGAGATCATTTGATTTGTTTAGGAAAGTGATTTAAAACAGTTTTTGCTGATAAAATTGAACATTTACTTTGAAAAAAATTCATAAAACTGAAAACAGTGTGAAAAAACTAGTGAAAAATTCAGGAAAAATAGTGAACACTTGAAGAAAAATTACACAGTCATTAATAAACTATAATCAAACGGAAGAGAAATCAAAGAAAATTATGAAAAAGGAGAAATTTGCGTATAAATTCATAAAAAATAGAAAAATGATAAGGAGACTATTTGATTTGTAAAGGAATGTGATTTAAAACAGTTTTTCCTGATAAAATTGAACATTTACTTGGCAAAAAATTCATAAAGCTGAAAACACTGTGGAAAAATTAGTGAAAAATTCACGAAAAATAGTGAAAACTTGAAGAAAAAATTTCAAAGCCATTAATAAACGATATTCAAATGGAAGAGAAATCAAAGAAAATTATGGAAACGGAGATATTAGAGTTGAAAATTGATAAAAAATAGAAAATTGATAAGAAGACCATTTGATTTGTAAAGGAATGTGATTTAAAACAGTTTTTACTGATAAAATTGAATATTTACTTAGTAAAAAATTCATAAAACTGAAAACACTGTGGAATAAGAAAGTGAAAATTTCAGGAAAAAGAGTGAAATCTTGAAGAAAAATTACACAGGCAATAATAAACTATAATCAAAAGGAAGCGAAATAAAAGAAAATTATGAAAAAGGAGAAATTTGGATTTAAAACTCATAAAAAATATAAAATTTATAAAGAGAACTTTTGATTTGTAAAGGAATGTGATTTTAAATCAATTTGTCTCGATAAAATTTAATATTTACTTGGCAAAAAATTGATAAAATTGAAAAAACACTGTGGAAAAAACTATTGAAAAATTCAGGAAAATTAGTGAAAACTTGAAGAAAAATTACACGGTCAATAATAAACTATAATCAAACGGCAGAGAAATCAAAGAAAATTATGAAAAAGGAGAAATTTGCATATAAATTCATAAAAAATAGAAAATTGATAAGGAGACCATTTGATTTGTAAAGGAATGTGATTTAAAACAGTTTTTCCTGATAATATTGAACATTTAATTGGTAAAACTCATAAAACTGAAAACACTGTGGAATAAACTAGTGAAAAGTTCAGGAAAAATAGCGAAAACTTGAAGGAAATTACACAGTCAATAATAAACCATAATCAAATGGAAGAGAAATCAAAGAAAATTATGAAAAGGGAGAAATTTGTATTGAAAATTCATAAAAATATAGAAAATTGATAAGGAGACCATTTGATTTGTAAAGGAATGTGATTTAAAACAGTTTTTACTGATAAAATTGAACATTTACTTGGCAAAACATTCATAAAACTGAAAAGACTGTGGAAAAAATTAGTGAGAAATTCAGGAAAATTGTGAAAAATTGAAGAAAAATTACACAGTCAGAAATAAACTATAATAAAACGGAATAGAATTCAAAGGAAATTATGAGAAAGGAGAAATTTGCATATAAAATTCATAAAAAAATTGAAAATTGATAAAGAGACCATTTGATTTGTAAAGGAATGTGATTTAAAACAGTTTTTCGAGATAAAATTGAACATTTACTTGGCAAGAAATGCATAAAACTGAAAACACTGTGGAAAAAACTAGTGAAAAATTCAGGATAAATAGTGAAAACTTGAAGAAAAATTACACAGTCAATAATAAACTATGATCAAATGGAAGAGAAATCAAAGAAAAATATGAAAAAGGAGAAATTTGCATTTAAAATTCATAAAAAATAGTAAATTGATAAGGAGATCATTTGATTTGTTTAGTAAAGTGGTTTAAAACAGTTTTTCCTGATAAAATTGAACATTTACTTTGAAAAAAATTCATAAAACTGAAAACAGTGTGAAAAAACTAGGGAAAAATTCAGGAAAAATAGTGAACACTTGAAGAAAAATTACACAGTCAATAATAAAGTATAATCAAATGGAAGAGAAATCAAAGAATATTATTAAAAAGGAGAAATTTGCGTATAAATTCATAAAAATACACAAAACTGATAAGAGGGACATTTTATTTGTAAAGGAATGTGATTTAAAACAGTTTTTCCTGATAAAGTTGAACATTTACTTGGCAAAAA
>NW_021620380.1:0-2389 GCF_004785775.1 Grammomys surdaster
GTAGTTGCCCTTCATGTGTTGGAGGTTTTGTCCTCTGTAGCCTTGGATTAGTAGAAAGAGCTAGTTCAAGTTGAGTTTGCCATGAAATATCTGGGTTTCTCCATCTATGGTGATTGAGAGATTTTCTGAATATAGAAGCCTGGGCAGGCATTTGTGTTTTCTTAGGGTCTGTGTGATGTCAGACCCAGATCTTGTGTCTTTAAGAGTCTCTGTTGAGAAGTCTGGTGTTATTTTGATAGGTCTGCCTTTATGTGTTACTTGGCCTTTTTACCTCCTGGATTTTAATATTTTCTCTTTTCTGTGAATTTTGTGGTTTGATTACAATGTTATGGGAAGATTTTCTTTTCTCATCCAATCTACTTGGTGTTCTGTAGACTTCTTGTTCATTTATGCCCATTTCTTTCTTTTGACTTGATAGGTTTTCTTCTATGATTTTGTTGAAAAAGTTTCATGACATTTGAACTTGGAATCGTCACCCTCTACTATTCCTATTACTCTTTTTTTTTCAAGACAAGGTTTCTGTGTAGTCCTGGCTGTCATGCAACTCACTCTGTAGACCAGGTTGGCCATGAACTCAGAAATCTGCCTGCCTCTGCCTCCCAAGTGCTGGGATTAAAGGCGTGTGCCACCACTGCTTGGCTATTCCTATTATTCTTAGGTAAATCTTTTTGTTGTGACTAAAATTTTCTGTTTGTTTTGGGTCAGGAGCTCTTTACACTACATTTTCTTTGAGCAATGTGTGACTATCTTCAATGATATCTTCTACACCTGTGAGAAGCTCTTGTGTCTCTTTTTTGTTTGTTTGTTTGTTTGTTTGTTTGGTGATGCATGCAGTGTAGCTCCTGATCTGTTTCGTAGGTTTTCCATCTCCAGGGTTGCCTCCATTTGTGATTTTATTATTGTATCTATTTCCAAATTTTGAATTTGTACAGTTTTATTCAATTCCTTCATCAACTTGTATTTTCCTGTATTTCTTTAAGGGATTAATTTGTTTCCCATTTAAGAGCTTTTATTTGTTTGCCTGTGTTTTCCTTTATTTCTTTAAGGGAGTTATTTATATCCTCCTTACTGTCCTCTATTTCTTCATGAAATCAGATTTTATGTCAGAATCTTGCTTTTCAGTGGTGTTAGGATATCAAGAGCTTGCTGTGGTAGCTGGACTATGTTCTTAAGGTGCCAAATTATAATGGCTGCTGTTGCTTATGTTCTTGCACCTGCTTCTTGCCATCTGGTTATCTCTGGAGTTAACTGTCCTGAGTGTCTGGGTAGCAGACCTCTTGGACTCACACAGTGTTCTCTCTTGTTAAGAAGTGCATGCATTTGCCTGAGTTAGAACAGTCCTTCTGTGTCCCTTTTTGGACAGACTTCCTTTGTCCTTGGTTAGGACACACCTCATGGGATCCAAACTGACTTTGAGATCTGACAACACAGTTTCCCGTGGGTGGAGACTGAGGTGCAGACAGGAAGGACATTGGGGCTCAGGTACAAAGGGATAAATCCCACATCTGCAGGCTTTCTGGGGACTTGAGCTATTGTAGGTATTGGGGCAGGGTTCACACTCATGTTCCTGGTTATTTGGGGACCTCCTTGTGAGACAGGCACATTATGGGGTATGTGCAGGAAGGCAGGTGGAGATGGAGGTGCAGACTCCAAGGATGATGGAACTCAGGTAGAGCAGGATAGATCCCACTACTGCTAGGTTCTGTGGAAGTCCCAGCTGGCATGGATATTGGGGTGAGGGTCTCACCTGTATCTCACAGTATGGCAGAGCTCCTGGGAAACAGGCAGTCTTTGGAGTCCAGGGTTTGGTGAGCCTCTCTACCCTAGGTGGTGGTGGAAGTTGGAAATATTTATAAACATAGAGGATATTTTCAGTTTCTACTCATTTTCTACTAATTTATCTCCACATTCTGATACCTATATTGATCTGTATTTTATGAGAATGTAATATCAAGTAAATTATTAGATATTAAATTCTTTTTTTCCTGAAATTTATATATATGTTTATGGGTGAAATTGAAGACACTTTCGTTAAGTGAGGTGACTGTTGTATTTGATGTTTAATTTAGCACCAGTATTGCATGACAGTTGTGGCAATAACAAGTGGTTTATTTTTAAAAACCACATCTTTAAATTTTTACGTGCAGATATTAACAGAAGACATCGTAAGGGCATTGACAAGAAAACCAGCAGAAACCAAAGCAAACATGTCTGGACAAGTGTGTTTGAGGCAGTTGGAGCAGTTTAGTTTAAATGGGCCAGCTCAGACCAATGGGCAGTGCTTCAGTGTGGAGATGTTACTGGACATACTCATCTGTCTTTAAGATGAATGTAATAATTCTCCGTTGAAAAGAGAAAAGAACATTCTTGAATATCTCGAAAGGGGCAA
>NW_021620381.1:0-3498 GCF_004785775.1 Grammomys surdaster
TTATATAGTGTTAACTACCTGCACTTTGGGCAGCCCAAGACCTGGTATGCTGTGCCCCCTGAGCATGGCAGGCGCCTGGAGCGCCTGGCCAGGGAACTCTTCCCTGGCAGCTCCCAGGGCTGCCAGGCCTTCCTGAGGCACAAGGTGGCGCTCATCTCGCCCACCGTGCTCAAGGAGAATGGCATCCCTTTTGACCGCATCACCCAGGAGGCTGGAGAGTTCATGGTCACCTTTCCCTATGGCTACCACGCGGGCTTCAACCATGGCTTCAACTGCGCAGAGGCCATCAATTTCGCCACCCCGAGGTGGATCGACTATGGCAAGGTGGCGTCTCAGTGCAGCTGTGGGGAGGCCGCGGTGAGCTTCTCCATGGATGTCTTTGAGGGGCTCCTGCAGCCTGAGAGCTCTGAGCTGAGGAAACAGCAAGGGGATCCAAGAGCCATGGAGCGCCTGGAGCTCACCTCATGCCCCGGGCAGGAACTACTGACTCTTGGGACCTTCCCACTGGACCCGGGGAAGCCCACTTCGACCTGCAGACGTTCTCCTTTGCGACCCATCAGGAGTCAGGTGAGCAGAGGACACAACAGCTGTCCTTACACAAAGTTGCACTCAGTGTCCTTGCCCATTTTGTCATCCAAGCTTTTGACTCCTCATCCTGCTACCCAAGAAACAAGCTTCTCCAAGCAAACTTCTGGAGCCTCTGAGATCCCTGTGGATTCTGCTGATGCTATAGCTGTGAACCCACTCCCAGGACTCTAGCATCTTGGCTAGGAGCACCAAAGTCTCCCTGCAGTTCTCGGTGATAGACTTGAACTAAGTACACTGAGAATCACCCCCAACCCCAAGCCCCTCTTCTGAGGCCATTTGGACACCAGTGGACATTCCTAATCACATGGACAAACATCTGTCCAAGATGTTGACAATTCAAACTCTCCCCTGGATGATGCATTTGAGTCTCTAGTTGGTTTGTGCAGGGTCTCCTTCAGAATTCCTGCAGAAGACAGATCTGCAAGGTCTTGTGCAATTGCATGAATTGGAAGAGCTTCCAGGCTCAATGGTTGTCTTCTGAGAGTGTCCTGACATCCACCAATCTTGGGACTTACCTACACTCAAAAGGAAATGACTTTGCTGAAGATGCCTGACGCTTTCTCCTCCCCTAGCCACTGACCCTTCATTGACTTGAACCTCCCACAGTAGCATGCCACAGAGAGAAAGCAGGTCTCAGGCTGTCAGCACACTCCTAAGTGAACATGTGTACTCTGGAATCACGGTCTTCAGAACATCAGAATGGACCTGCAAGAGACCCAGATGAGTTCAGCGACTTTGACTTTTCCCTCCTAGAGGAAGGGAGAGAGGAGGTACTGAGAGTCTGCAGGCTGCTTCCTTTTCTATTTTCCAGGCACTTGTTTGCAATGCTGTTCTAATAGTCTCATAGACTCAGGTTGGGCTAAAGGTTAGACAGAGGCACATTTACAGAAGGGGTGGTGTGACTCTTCATATTTGGATATGATCAACCTCCTGTTCACACTAGGGTGACCAGGCTTTTAAGGACAGTCATTTTCTTAGTACTCATTTCAATCCCATGCTCTGTAAATTGGCCCAATAAAAATTATATTAGTTCCCTAAGTAAGGTGTTGTTAATTCTGTAGTATGTATTTGGGTTCTGTAATGTTGTGTAGAGGGTATGTCTCCCAAGGGCAGGAGTTATCCAATAAGTCCCTGTCTTAGTCTGAATGGGGCAGAGACCCCAATTGTCCATGCCACACAAATCTCCCCACAGCCTAGAGCTCCTCTCTTGAGTTTTCGTGGCCCTGCTGCCACCACCACATGGGCTATCACAAGATATTTCTGTCATTCTGAGATTGACTCATTCTTAAGTACTCCCCTGGCTTCCTTTAGGAAGCCCCAAAGCCCCTGTGAGCCTCAAAGCCCATCCCAAGTTTGAATGTTCCTTTTCAATTCAAGAAGGGAAGAATGCTCATGGTGGCCCGAAGTTCTCCACTGACAGCAGCAAAGACCTGGAGAGAGACAGAGAGACAGTGAGACAGAGTGGGAGGCGTTGGAGGAGAGGGAGAGGGAGAGGGAGAGGGAGAGGGAGAGGGAGAGGGAGAGGGAGAGGGAGAGAGAGACAATGCTCAGCATGGTGGCACTCAGATCTCAGATGCAAGGCCAGCCTGGAGCCTGGTCTCTAGAATGAGTTGAAAAACAGCCTGGTCTCCACAGAGACACCCTGTCTTGAGAGATGGCAAAAGAATCACGGTGGACTGAAAGTCAGTCTACTGGTGCAGAAAAACAAGCACATAACTTCTTTCACACACATAATAAAGATATGAAATTATTAAGTGATTCTATGTTCATGAACTACAGAAGATTTCTGAAGGGTTTACAAATACAAGTTAACCTATGCCAAGAAACACTACAAAGTAAACAAACAGAACTGGCTCCAGGGCTTACTGTTACATTTAATATTAGGAATTGTGTTTGTGTGTAAAGGGTATGTATAATATGTGTGTGTGTGTGTTATGTGTGCATAGATGTGTGTGGGTGTGTATTTATGTACGTGTAGCTATGCATGTATTTATGTGTGCCAGTGTATAGGTGTACGTGTGTGTCTGTTGGTGTGTATGTATGTATGTATGTATGTATGTATGTATGTATGTATGGGGTTGTGCATAGGTGTGTGTAGGATTGTGAAGAGTGAAAGTATGGATCTGTAGTTGTGCATGTCTGTGTGTGAGTGTGTGTGAGTGTAGGTCTGTGTGTGTGTTTATAGGTATGAGGGTGTATTTGTAGGTGTGTGTTTGCTTTAGGTGAGTGGGTGTGTATCACTTTGGGGAGATGGTTCTTCCTTCCACCATTGTTTCTGAGTGTTGATAGGTCTCTAGGCTTGGGAGGGCACTACTTTAACCTGCTGGCCCATCTTGCTGACCCTCCATAGATGTTAGCATCAGACATCTGGATAGAGAGAAGGCCTGGACCCACTTCATCAAGGACAGCTGCACAGCACAGAAGGCCTTTCTGAGGTCCAGCTGTAGAAAAAGACAGAGTGAGAGCACCAAATTCTATCTGCAGAACCAGCACAAGCCAGAGACTGCATGGAGCTTGGAGATTGTTCTCCTAGGATTAAAAGGAGTTCATTTGTGTCCAGGCATAGGGTGAAGATGGGGACCATGTTGGGTGGTATCTTATGACATCCACATGAATTTGCTTCACAAGGTAATGAGAAGACATTGGAATAATGAGATGGATAAGTGGCAAAGATGCTTGCACCAAGTGTCTTCCTTGAGTGGGATCTCTAGGGCCCACATGGTACATGGGAGAGCCAACTCCAGCCAATATCCTCTGACCTCCACACTTGCACACACCCTGGTTCCCAGACATGCAACCCCCTCACACACTAGTAAGTGAAAATGTGACTGGCTTTCATGCAAATTGGAAGTGTGGTGTGTGAGCAACAAACAGAACTTGTTACTGCACAATGACTTGTTTCCCTAGATT
>NW_021620382.1:0-11689 GCF_004785775.1 Grammomys surdaster
GGGGGGGGAGGAGGCTAGAGGAGAGGCTGTAGTAGGGTTGCCATTAGACTGTAGAGTGAATACATAAAAGAGTAATGGAGATAAATAAATAAAAGGCTAATATCCAACATATATAAAGAGCTCAATAAATTAGATATTAAGAAAAATAGCCCAATAAAAATTGAATATAGATTTTAAAAGAGACTTCTCAATAGAGAAAACTCAAATGATTGAGACTTAAAGAAATATTCAGTTATGATAGGCTCCTGTCTGCAAGCATAACAGAGTATTATTAATAGTGTCAAGGATTTGTCCTTGCCCACGGGAAGGGTCTCAATTTGAGCTAGTCATTTGTTGGCCATTCCCTCCATTTCTCCTCCATCTTTGTCCCTGCACATTTTGTAAGCAGGACACATTTTGGGTCAAAGTTTTTGTGGGTAGATTGCTGGTCTTATCCCTCCACTGGGAGTCCTGCCTGCCTACAAGAGGTGGCCACTTCAGGCTCCATATCCCCAATGCTATGCTTCATAGCTAAAGTTATCCCCATAGATTTCCAGGGACGATATCCCACTTCCTGGTTACCCATCCACAAGCCTCCCCTTAATCCTACATCTGCCCTCTCCTCCTTCCTCTTTGACTCTATGAGGGTGCTCTCCACCAACCCCACCCTCTCCCTCTCCACTGCTCCAGCATCTCCGTAAACTAGGGGATCAAACCTCCACAGGACCAAGGACCTCCCCTCCCGTTGATGTTAGACAAGGCCATCTCCTCTGCTACATATGTATCTGGAGCCATGGATCCCTCCCTGTACACTCCTTGCTTGGTAGTCTAATCCTTGGGAGCACTGGGTGGTGCTATCTAGACATCCTATGTTGTTCTTCGTATGGGATTGCAATCCCCCTTTGCTCCTCCAGTCCTTGGGCCAGTTTCCCCAGTGAGGTTGCCAAGCTCAGTCTGCTGGTTGGCTCCAAGCATTCACATCTGCATTGGTCAGTTGCTGGCAGAACCTCCCAAGGAACAGCCACACTAGTTTCCTGTCAGCAAGCGTCTCTTGGCATCAGCAACAATGTCTGGGTTTGGTGTCTGCAGACGGGATGGATCCCTCGGGCAGGCAGTTCCCAGATGGCTTTTTCTTCAGTCTCTGCTTCATTTTTTTGTCCCTGTCTTTCCTTTGGACAGGAATATTTCTCAATTAAAAACTTTGATATGGGGGAGTGGCCCCATCCCTTGACTGGAGCCCATGCCTATCTACAGGAAGTGGTCTCTACAGGTTCTATCTCCCCTTTGCTGTGTATTTTGGTTAAAATCATCCCCATGGAGTCCTGAGAACCTCTAGCTTCCCTGGCGTCTGGGACCCTGCAGTGGCTATCCCCAGCTCTTCATCTCCCACCGCTGCATATTTTTATTTGATTTCCTGACCTTCTGTACCTCTCCCCCATCTGCTACAGTACCTGATACCGCCACCCGTATTTCCTTCCTTTCCTTTCTCCCTCCCAGGTACCCCCTCCCTCCATGTCCTGCAACCATCCTGTTACTCCCTCAATGCAGGGCTGAAGCATTCACATCCTGGTCTTCCTTCTTTCTAAGCTCCATATAGTCCATAAGCGCCATATGGGTTGTATTGTGAGCATTGTGAGCTTTTTAGGCTAATATGCACTTATCAGTGAGTACATACCATGTGTGTTCTTTTGTGTCTGGGTTACCTAACTTGGGACAATATTTTCTAGTTCCATCCATTTTCCTGCAAATTTCATGAAGGTGTTATTTTTAATAACTGAATAATATTCCATTGTGTAAATATACCACATTATCTGTATTCATTCCTCCATTGAGGAACATCTGGGTTGTTTTCAGATTCTGCCTATTATAAGTAAGGCTGCTATAAACATAGTGGAGCATTTTTCCTTGTTATATATTGGAGCATCTTTTGGGTATGTGCCCAGGAGAAGTATAGCTGGGTCCTCAGGTAGGCTATGTCCAATTTTCTGAGGAACTGCCAGACTGATTTCCAGAGTGGTTGTACCAGCTTGCAGTCCCACCAGCAATGGAGGAGTGTTCCTTTTTCTCCATGTCAGCATCTACTGTGACCTGAGTTTTTTATCTTAGCCATTCTGACTGGTGTGAGGTGGAATCTTAGGGTCGTTTTGATTTGCATTTCCCTGATGACTAACTATATTGAACATTTCTTTAGATGTGTCTCAGCCATTCGATATTCCTCAGTTGAGAATTCTTTGTTTAGTTATGTACCCCATTTTTAATAGGGTTATTTGGTTCTCTGGAATCTAACTTCTTGAATATTTGTATATTTTGGATATGAGCTCTCTTTTGGATGTAGGATTGGTAAAGACCTTTTCCCAAATCTGTAGGTTCCCATTTTGTCCTATTGAAAGTGTCCTTTGCCTTACAGAAGCTTTTCAGTTTCATGAGGTCTCATTTGTCAATAGTTTATCATAGAGCCTGAGCCACTGGTGTTATGTTCAGGAAATTTTCCCCTGTGCCAATGTATTCGAGGTTTTTTTTCCCCCACTTTTTATTCTATTAGATTCAGAATATCTGGTTTATGTGTAGGTCCTTGATCTACTTGGACTTGAGCTTTGTACAAGGAGATAAGGATGGATAGATTTGCATTCTTCTACATGCTGACCATCGGTTAAACCAGGACCACTTGTTGGATAAGCTGTCTTTCCACTGGATGGTTTTGGCTTCTTTGTCAAAGATCAGATGACCCAAGGTGTCTGGGTTCATTTCTGGGTTTTCAAATCTATTCCATTGATTTCCCTGTCTGTCTCTATAACAATAGCAGGCAGGTTTGTCTGTTTGTTTTTATCACTATTGCTCTGTAGTACAGCTTGAGGTCAGAGATGGTGATTCCCCCAGAAGTTCTTTTATTGTTAAGAATAGTTTTCTATATCCTGTTTTTTTGTTGTTGTTGTTGTTCTAGATGAATTTGAGAATTGCTCTTTCTACCTCTGTGAAGAATTTAATTGGAAGTTTGATGGGAATTGCATTGGATCTGTAGATTGCTTTTGGTAAGATGGTCATTATTACTTGCTGATCCATGAGCATGGGAGATCTTTCCATCTTCTGAGATCTTCAATTTCCTTCTTCAGAGACTTGAAGTTCCTGTCATACAGATCTTTCACAGGCTTGGTTAGATTCACACCAAGGTATTTTATATTATTTGACTATTGTGAAAGATCAGCCTGTTTATCCTTCGAGTAGAGGAAGGCTACTGATTTGTTTGAGTTAATTTTATATCCAGCCAGTTTGCTGAAGTTGTTGATTTTCTCAAAGATCCAGTTCTTGGTTTTGTTGATTCTTTATATAGTTCTCTTTGTTTCTACTTTGTGGATTTAGCCTTGGGTTTGATTATTGCCTGCCATCTACCCTCTATCATCTTAACGAAGTGGGATTTTCCATCAGATCTTGCTTTTCAGGTGTGTTGGGGTATCCAGGGCTTGCTGTAGTTGGCAGCTGGGTTCTGATGATGCCAAGTAGCATTGGTTTATCTTGCTTATGATTTTGCCTGGTCTCTCACCATCTGGTTATCTCTGGTGTTGACTGACCTTGCTATCTCTGACTAGACCCTGTTCTTACTAGGAGCCTGGTAATGTTGGTCCTCCTGGGGTCAGGCTGTCTCTGGGTATGGGGTGGAGTTTAGAGAGCCTGATCTGTGAGCCTGGCTGTGTCAGAACTCCCTGGGGTCTTGCTGTCTCTGTGTGTGGACTGGGTGGAAAAGAGGGGCTGGAGTATAGGATCTATTCTCAGGTGTACTTCCAAACTGCAAGGAAGATGTGTCTCTGGCTGGGCAGATCCCAGTTAGGGCAGGTATTGGGGTAGGGGTTGGGGTCTCACCTGTGAGCCTGGATGTGTCAGAACTCCTGTGAGTCAAGCTATCTCTGGGTGTGATTGGGGTGGGGAGGGCTGGAGCACAGGATCCCCTCCTGGGCACAGATGGGAACTAGAAGGCAGTAAGTTGATCTTATTGAATCTTTCAATGCAAATCCTTTGGCTTGGCATGTCAGCATATCTTACCCATTACATATGCCATTCAGTCTGAGGTCTTGTTCTAGCCCACATTTTCTTGTCTAGGAGCCCAAAGACCTAATACATGGTGATGAGTACCCACCAAAACCAATGATCCATTGTTGAGCCTCTTTCAACAAAAAAGTTATCTTGCAGTTACTGTGAGAATTCCATTCTCCAACACCTCCTGTGCTTCTTGTGTGTGCTGTTACCAGCTTCAGGAGCTAATCAAGCGAATGCTAATATCAGGTCTTCCTTCTTCCAACTCTTAACATATTTGTACCTTTCAAAGCTGATTCAATTCTGTTTCTCCTTTCTGCCTTGCCATGCACACATTCACACGGGCACATGTCTATGTAGTTGGTGACCACAGAACTCAGCTGCCCAGCAGCACTTACCACAGCAAGCATTAGGGGTAAGTCAGGCTATCTCCTACCTGTTACACAGTTCTCTCCTTATCCTTCTCAGTCTCCTTGTCACAACTCATTACACAAGTAAATGCTGAGAAATGTTGCTTGAGAGTTCATTACTTTTTATTATAAAATTAAAGAAAGTTAAGTGGTTTCTATCTATTTGCTGATTACAAAGATAATAAGATAACATAAATAGTAAAAACTACTACACAAGTTCAATGGTAGAAATACCCTTAAGTAACTAGTCAATTTGGTATTATAAAATGAACATTTTTTTCTGGTTTTGAGTTTGTATGCCATGATTATTAAAATTGTGGATGCGACATCAGCTTCTTGCCTGATGTTCGGTGCTAGCACAGAATCACCATTTCGCCATTATGATGTTTAAGTGTGTGTCAGTCAATTTTCTTCCAGTTTTAGAGGTTCATGAGTGTCTGCAAGTTTTTCCTTTTTGCAACAAGTTCTCACCCTCTGGGAGTGTCTCATTTCTTCCTTGAGAACACATTTAAACATATATCTGTAATTTTGTACATCTGTAAATTATGTGATTTTAGTTATTTGTTACACTGAAATTTTTTTACCTATTAAATTATTATTTCAATGCTGATGGGATTGCAGACTGGTGCAAGCACTTCGGAAATCAATCTGGTATTTCCACAGAAAATTGGAATTAGCTATACCTGAAGACCCAGCTTGTATCACTCCTGGGCATATACCCAAAAGATACTCTCCCATACCACAAGGACACGTGCTCCATTATGTTTTTAGCAGCCTTATTTGTAATACCCAGAAGCTGAAAACAACCTGGATGTTCCTCAACTGAAGAATACAGAAAATATGGTTCATTTACAAAATGGAATACTATTTAGCTATTAAAGGCAAGGACATCATGAAATTCCCAGGCAAATAAATGGAACTAGAAAAAGTTCTAGAAAAACCAAGACCCCAAAGGATATGCATGGTATATACTCACTGATAAGTGGATATTAGCCAACAAGTACAGAATACCCAGGGTACAACCCACAGACTGAAAGAAGTTTAACAAGCAGGAAGGCCCAAGTGAGAATGTTTCAAGTCCACTTAGAAGAAGAAACAAAATAATCATGGTAGGCAGTGGAAGAGTAGGATCTGGGTGGGAGAGGAGAGGGGGAGGTAAAAAGATGAACAAGGTCATGTATGGGCAGGACAGGAGAGAAACCCAGAGGACCGGAAGAATGTTTGGAAATATAAAGCTTCTAGAAGTGTGAGTCAGGGAGACCTTCTAGAAAGTCCCAGAAACCTGGAAGGTGAAAGACTTTCAGGACTCAATAGGGTTGGCCTTAGACAAAATGGCCAACAGTGCAGAGAGGAAGCCAGAAGAATCCACCTCCAGTAGATAGACAGGGCCCCAAGTGGAGAGGTGGGTTTACTAATCCACAGTCAAAATTTCTGACCCAAAGTTGCTTCTGTCTAAAAGAACTGCAGGGACAAAAATGGAGAGAAGACTTAAGAAAAGTTGTTCCAATAACTGGCCCAACTTGGGATCAATCTCATGGAAGAGCATCAAGGCCTGACACTATTCCTGATGCTATGATGTGATTACAGACAGGAGCCTAGCATGGCTGTCCTCTCAGAGGCCCTTCCAGGAGCTGGCTGAATCAGATGAAAACACTTATACTCAGTCATTGGAGTGAAGTTGAGACCCCAGTGGAGGAATTAAAGGAAAGATTGAAGGAGTTGAAGGGAAGGGCAACCCTTTAGGAAGACCAACAGTCTCAACTAACCCAGACCCCTGGGAGCTCCTAGAGACTGATTCACCAACCAGGTCTCAAACACTGGCTAGTCTGAGACCCCTGGTACATATATAGCAGAACACTGCTTGGTCTGGCCTCAATGGGAGAAGATGTGCCCCAGGGAAGTAGGGGGAGAGAGCTATTTGGTGGGGGAGGTGGAGCATCCTCATAGAGGTAAGGGAAAAGGGTAATGGGTTGAGGAACTGTGAGGATGGACCAGGAAGGGGCAACAACTGAAATGTAAATAAATGAAATAATCAATTTTTAAAAGTTGCCTAAAACAGTACACACTATTGTTTTAGACTGTCCATGAAGTATACCAAAAGGAGACAATATTATGGATTATTTACTATAAATACTAGAATATCTTGCTGAAAAAATTGTAATGGCAAGTAGCTATTGTATAAAAGGATGGCTTCATTATGACATTTTCCTAAATGTATATTATTTATTTTGATAACTTTTACAATACCCCCATATTATTATTCTAGACTATCTGTCCCATTTCTTGTTTATTCTCTTGATGGATCCTGCATTCAGTGGTGAGAGAAAGCTGTGGCCTCAGAGCTGATTCAGAAACAGAGAGCTCAGAAAAACAAGCTAGAAAACAGCCCAGGAGGATTCATTAATGTACCTTTTCTTAGATTTACATTTCCAGGGGAGGCTATTTCAGCTGGGAGATAAGTCTCTCTAAAGGCAGCAAAAGAAAAAAAAGAAAAAAGAAAGCCAAGAGCTAAAAAGACATAGTGTGCCCCTCAACAAATCCTCTGTTTACCACTATGCTCAGGTATATTTAAGTGGAGCCCTTTGGACATCTCTTCTAATTTCTACTTCTTTCATACACCTTTCATCTTTGCTCCCAGATGGAAAAAGCAATAAAGAAATCTGAGCATCTGAACCCAAGACCAGTTGGATAACTGACAAGGAGCTAGAGGATTCTTTCCAGGAAGCTGTTAAACAGAAAGCTTCCACTCATTCTCAGATATGAGAACTGGCAGACCGATCTCTTGATCCATAGGATACTACCCAAAGATTGTTAGCTGCCTGGCTGCACTGACATCTATCTCCAGAAAACATCTGTAGATGAAAAGAAGAAATAAAACAGCCCAGACACCTGACATTGTAAGAATTCCTCCCCTACTTAAACCAACTTAGCTGAACAAACTAATTAGATACTGCTGAAGTCACTTCTTCCCTCTTTTGTATTAAATAACCTCAATCTTCATGCAGCTGAAGTGAACAGAGGTGATCAGACAACTAGGCTTCTCTTCACCTGAGGTAATGAATTTGTCTCTCACATAATGAAATGTGTAGCCTCTGAGCATTTTATGACAATAAATGGAGTCTGAAGCAGATCCTTAATAATTAAACTGAATTATCAGAGTTGCTACTGCTTTCAGTTTCATTGTCCTCTTAAATACTCTATTTTAGGACTGATAAAGGCATATCCAGATCCCATAAATACATGTACCTACTTTGTTGTAAATACACATCAGTTTACACTGTAGTAGCAGTACATCAGTTTTGGCAAAGATTATTTAGCACTTAAGTAATAAAAAGATATATAGTGCTTTACTATGACATTTTTGTTCAGTGGTGTACTAGTACACTCTTGTGTGCTCCTTACTTGTATTTCCACGTGCTGATTCCTACTTCCTTGAGTCCTGCTGTACTATTACATCCTGTGCAATTATGTTACAGTACATCTGTATATCGCTACACTGGGATATCTATATGTTCTACATTCTGAGAATCTTGTAGTCTAGAATTGACTACCTCCTTTCCAGGAGTAATTTCAATACCCATATTCAGAACACTTATCAAGATATAATTAAAAGCCAAATTTGGATATTGGCAAGCAAAGTTATTTATACACAAAGGATAGCATTTTATTGGCATATCAAAGTGCTAACATAAAAGCTAGTTCTATAATAATAAAATTCAATTGTCTCCTCTCTGTCTAGGCAACTAAAGATATCACTCAAAATGGAATTTAGGAACTCGACCTTGGGCAATGGTTTCATCTTGGTGGGGATTCTGGATGATAGTGGCTCTCCGGAACTGCTCTGTGCTACAATCACAGTCCTGTACATGTTGGCTATAACCAGCAATGGAGTGCTGCTCCTGGTCATCACTATGGATGCCCGGCTCCACGTGCCCATGTATCTCCTACTTGGACAGCTGTCTCTCATGGACCTCCTCCTCACATCAGTTATTACTCCAAAGGCTGTCATGGATTTTCTGCTCAAAGACAACAGCATCTCCTTTGGAGGGTGTGCCCTTCAGATGTTTCTAGAACTGGCACTGGGTAGTGCAGAGGACCTCCTTCTGGCCTTTATGGCCTATGACAGGTATGTGGCCATTTGTCATCCTCTAAATTATATGATCTTCATGAGGCCAAGTGTTTGCTGGTTCATAGTAGGTACTACATGGACCCTGGCATCAGTGATAGCCCTAGGACTTACCATCTACACTATGGAATATCCCTTCTGTAAATCCCGGCAGATCAGACACCTGTTCTGTGAGATCCCTCCATTGTTGAAGCTGGCCTGTGCAGACACCTCCACATACGAGCTGATGGTTTATTTGGCAGGTGTTTCTATGCTGATTCTCCCTCTTGTGGTTATTCTGGCCTCTTATATACGAATTCTGTTTACTGTACTCCACATGCCCTCAAATGAGGGCAGGAAGAAAGCCCTTGTCACCTGTTCCTCTCATCTGATTGTGGTTGGGATGTGGTATGGGGGTTCTTCACTCATGTATGTCCTTCCCAGTCAATTCCACAGTCCCAAACAAGACAATATCCTCTCCATTTTCTATACTGTTGTCACTCCAGCTCTGAATCCCCTCATCTACAGCCTGAGGAATAAGGAGGTCACAGGGGCTTTAAGGAGAATTTTTGGAAAACGGTTGCAGCCAGCACAATCCACTTTCTAGGCAGTTCTTTCTAATAGCTACTTTCTAAACTTACTTCTTCCTTAAAGTCAGATTTCACTATGAATGTAAAACTCCTGGGTAAAGCAAGGCAGTAAATGTGTATATGTTGATTTAAAAGTGTGGGAATGAAACATCCCTTACTAAATACTTTTTGGCTATTTTCTCCAGGAGATATTTTGTAAGATAACTACCCAGGGAAAACTACATGTACTTATATATGAGTCATTTCAGTTCAGTTCAGGCAATTAATTATCTCAGCCAGCTATATTCACATAAAAGATCTCTTTACACTGAGGTGTTTTCTTCCTTACTGTATAATGGCCTTACAGAGCAATGATGAGAAGATTCAGGTCTGCTGTCAGAGTACAGCTCTTGGAATTCAATGTACCTTTCTTGTATAACTTAGAACATGCACATAGCCTTTCTCAACCAGGTCTTTAAGTTATCAATCTATGTAATAAAGCACCTATTTTATACTGTTGTTGTGAGAGCTAGTTCGACAATATACATAAATACTTTCAGTGAGGAAATAGCATGATTACTTCCTGGAATATGATGATTACATCGTGAATTTTAACAGTCATAAAGCCAAAATTTCACTGAAGTTGCAAGTGGTAGTATATGACTTAACATTAGATGTTTTGTAAAATAACTATTTTGTTGCTACTATACATGACCACTTCAATTTCTGGGAACTTTAACTGGTTTGGTCTTGCCCAGGATTTACAGATACTGTCATAACCACTGTCAGTTCATATATGAAACTGTTCTGTTGTTTCTGTAAAGCAGTGTTTCTTTGTAATCATCCACCACCTCTGCCTTCTACAATTTTTCTACCTACAATTCCACAATGGGTTGAGGCTTTGGTAGAAGAGGTGTGATAGAGATCTCCTACTTAACACTGACCAACCCATAATCTCCTATTCTTTGTGTCTTGGAAAATTGTAGGTATCTGTGTTAACTGACATTCATTGCAAAAAAAAAAAAGATGCTTCTATGTGTCTAGAGTGATCACTGCACAAGTGTTAGAACTGCACTGTGTTCTGTGTGTTTGTGTGCTTGTACCAGTGTCTATGTATAGAAGGATAAGTTATTTTAATGGTTCAATAGCCTTTCTTCAGCAGAATAATAGTAGTAGGTTCCCTCACACATCCTATGAGCTCTCTAGCCACTGATTCTTGGTTCCAGTCACTGTGCCAGATGTGCTAACTTTTGTGGAGTGAGACTCCAATCCAATCCAAAAGTTCGTTGTTCCTTCCATGACTTTCATGTCACTATTGCACACGTGGGCACAACAACACCAGGTGGGTCAATATCATAGCTCACAAGGTCTAAGATAGCATTAGACTGATAATTTGATGATTCTTTTATATCACTTTCACCATTCTTTCACTGGTAATGCTAGGCAATAAAAAAGCTTCCAGGTCGATACCAGTCTGAAATCTCTAAGCTCTACAACCCAAGCATGTGGTGTCTTTTTTGAAAAATCATTTTGTTTGTTTGTTTATATTTACTTTAAATCTGAAACACATCTTCCCTTCCTTCTACTTCCAATAACTACCTCTCATCTCACCTTCCTGCCATCCTCTTGTACTCCCTTTCTCCTCAGAAATGGCTCAGAAAAAGGGAGGCCTCCCATAGATATCAACTTATCTTAGCATATCATGTTGCAGTAGGACTAGGTGCATCTTCTTCCATTGTAGCTAGACAAGGTAGCCCAGTTAGGGAAAAGGGATCCAAAGGCAGGTAACAGAGTCAGATACATCCTCTGCTCCTGCTGTTAGGAGTCCCTGCTTGTGGTGCCTTTAGTAATCGTTTGCTCAGTGGGGTAACTAAGAGCAATGACAATAACAAGAAATATTTGAGGGTCTATGGGACATTGCTGGCCAAGAAATACAGTATATATAATCCATTCCTAGCATTGGGCTTCTTAATTTGTTAGCCTCTGATGTCTAATAGAAAGTGTTTAATATCTGGCCAAGTATTGGGACCAAGAATCTCTGGCTAGATAGATCATAAGGCTTATGAGAGAACTCTTAGTTGTTTTATTATGGGATAAATTCATTTATTTCTGCAGTAGTAGGTTTTTCGTGATATTTTCCTTGTCTTCAGTGTTAGTTATCCCTCCTCACTTTTCTCCTCTACCCTCCTTTGTCTACCACATTTACCCACTGCTGTTTTGTTATTTTCTTTCCTCCCTTTATCTCACTCTCTCCCTTGAATGTTGCCCTCCCCACATGGCCCTTTCCTAATTTTCTGACCTTTGTGGGCATCTTAAAGGAGACACACATATCTAAAGACTCAGAGTTAATATCCATAAATGAATGAACACAGGAGACATTTTTTTCTTTCTGGATCTAGATTATCTTACCCAGAATGATGTGTAAAAATAATCAGGCTTTATGTTTCTTTTTTTTTTTATTACTCACTTAGTTTTACTTTTAACAACTCTTCCATTTCACTTTTATTTCTCATTCTCTCTTCTTTCTTTTTTTCTTTGGCTTAATTACCTACTGAGCAAGAGGCACAACTAACTTTTACAGACCGCTTTCTCTTAGGGCT
>NW_021620383.1:0-1269 GCF_004785775.1 Grammomys surdaster
AATGAAAATGAGGGTACAAGATACCTAACTTATGGGACACAATGAAAACAGTGCTAAGAGGAAAGTTCACAGTATTAAGTGCTTTCAGGAAGGAATTGGAGGGGTCTCATATTCACAATTTAAAAGTACACCAGAAAGCTTTAAAACAAACAAACAAACAAACAAACAAACAAACATACCAAAGAACCCAAGAGGAGTACACAGCACAAAATAATCAAACTCAGGGCAAATACCAGTCATTTAGAAACAAAGAATGTTAGTATTCTGTCTAAACTCCACCTCCACAGTTATCTGGCAACAGCCAGGTAGGCCTACCCACTATAAAAAGGGCTGCTTGCCTCCTTCTCTCTCTCTTGCTCTCTTGCTCTCTTGCCTCTAGCTTCTCTCTGTCCCCCTTACCTTTCTCCCTTCCCTTCCCCCTCTCTCCACGTGGTCATGGACAGCCTCTGCTTTTCTTCTTCCTCTCTCTTCTTCCTCTCTCCTCTCTTTCCTTCCATCTTCTTCCTCTACTTCCCCCTCCACACACCTTTGCCCTATCTCCTGGATAAACCACCCCCTCTTGGAACTGTTTGGTCTGGTGTTGTCTGTTCTCAGCTGCGCATGGACATCTAACAAAGAGAATAATACAAAGACTCAACAAAATGAAGAGCTGGTTCTTTGAAAAAAAAAAATCGGCGGAGCAGTGGTGGCACATGGCTTTAATCCCAGCACTTGGGAGGCAGAGGCAGGTGGATTTCTGAGTTCAATGCCAGCCTGGTCTACAGAGTGAGTTCCAGGACAGCCCGGGCTACACAGAGAAACCCTGTCTCGAAAAACAAACAAACAAACAAAAACCAAAAAAAACAAAAACAACAACAACAAATCAACTAACCCTTAACCAGACTACCTAAAATGCAGAGAGACAGGACCCAAATTAACAAATTCAGAAAGGAAAGGAGAGACATAACAATGGCCACTGAGGAAATTTAAAGAATTATTAGATGTTTTTTCAAAAGCCAGTACTCCACAAAATTCAAAAATCTAAATGAAATGTACAATTTTCTAGACAGATATCACTTATCAAAATTAAATCAAGATCATGTAAACTATCTAAACAGTCCTATAACTTCTAAAGGAATAAAAGCAGTCATTAAAACTTTCCCAACCAAAACCAGCCTAGGGCCATATGGTTTTATACCTGAATTCGATCAGACTTTCAAAAAAGAGCTCAGACCAATACTCTTCAAACTATTTCACAAAATAGAAACAGAAGGAATATTGACAAACTCG
>NW_021620384.1:0-4106 GCF_004785775.1 Grammomys surdaster
TCAAGCAAGTAATACAATTTGAAGTCAGTTTGTTGTGGCTGCTTGATTCCTGCTCAGATGCCAACAGCTTTACCTACCATTGCTTTTCTAGCACCTGTGCGAATTTAACATAATGAAAATGGTACAAAATAGCTTTCCTATTAAAAGTCGTTTTGACTTCAGGGATCCTCCTAGAGGCCAATAAGTAACAGGTATTTACCTGTCTCTTCTGTTCAGTGGGGGACAAGCATTTGGCACCAGTCTTCTCTGCTTCCTCAAAAAGGCTGTCAACAAAATATTCACAGTCCTTTTGTTGATTATCACTGAGGGGCTGATTGTCAGGAGGTCCTGTTTCACAAACCCTAAAAAAAAAAAGTAAAATAAAATTAAGTGTTGTTACGTCTAAGTTAATAAATATGTGAATAAATCTTTGGGGAGGGCTAACATTTTGCTGTGTATAGTGTCTTTGCATTTTAGGATATCTAGCAGGCCATACAGTATTGATATCAAGAACAGTGTGGAAAGGCACAAATGAAACAAAATGTAGAGTTATACATAGGTATGAAGATGCCATGGTAAACTCATGACTTTGTAACTTAAAAATTAATTTAAAAGCCTCCCAAACTAGCTGTCCATTATTACATTACTTATGTGCATGGGTGTGTATATATGTGTTCATGTGGGAAAGCACCTGTGGAAGTCGGAGAACAACTTGTGAGAATTATAGGAATTGGTTTACTCTTTCTACCACGTGTGTCCCCAGCTCAAAGTCAGCCTGTTACTCTTGGTAACAAGAGTAACATTTACCTATCACATTTACCTCAGAATTTAAACAAGAGTTTTTTAAAAGAGGTCAATAGGAGGTTAGAAAGATGGCTCATAGTTAAGAGTATATTCTGCTTTTATAAAGGACCTGAGCTTGGTCCCCAGCACCTACAAGTGGCAGCTCACAACTGCTGTTAACTAAAGCTCTGAATTTGATCCCCACAACCCAGGCGTGCAGGGATGTGACAGCGAATCCCAGCACTCAAGGCAGAGACAAGCAGGTTTCTGTGAGTTCCAGGTCAGCCTGGTGTACAAAGGAGTTCCAGGCTTACCAGGGTTACACAGTTGAGACTCTAGCTCAACACTTAAACAAACAGATGGCAGGTGTTCTAGCTGATGAGATGGTTCATACCCACGGTAACGCTCTAAGTTAGAGTCTTTTTACTTCCCCAGGTCATTCCTATATATACTATTAAAACTATTGTTATTATAATACCTCCTCAAAACAATGGCATGATAGACTTCTCACATGAAAATAGTTACACTGTAAAATGATATTATATGATACTAATGACTTTTTTCTTTAATCAATATAGCTATGTAGCAGTACATCATATTGTCGAAAAGTCCAGGCTTTGTGGTTCATGTTTAGGTACCTTTATTTAATTACAGTAAGAAAAACTAATTCTCACAAAGAAACTTAAATTTATATGACTTGGTTTTCTTCTCTCTAAGGTGCAGATACTGGGTTGGGATGTAGCTTTGTTGATAGAGTACTTGCTTAGCATTCACAAAGCCCTGGGTTCAATCTTCAGTACTACATAAACCTGTCATGGTGGTACATGACTATAATCCCAGTACTTTGATAGTAAAGACAGGAAGATCAGAATTTCAGGGCAATCCTTGGGTACATATGTTCAAGGATAGCCAGGGCTATTGTGAGAGTGTCTCAAAAAAATAAGCCAAGATGCAGATGCCACCACAAATGGCCCTGAAGATTAAATGAAAAAGACAATAAAGCTGGAAGTGGTGGCGTCCACCTTTAATCCCAGAGGATCTCTATGAGTTTCAGGCCAGCCTGGACAACAGAGCAAGTTCCTGGGCCAGAGAGATCCTGTATTGAAAACCAACCCATAGGCATAATATTTTTGTGCACTGTGTAAAGGTTATCTTTGTGTTATTCAAATGCTGAGTTCTCTGCTCTCATATCTGATTTCAATCCTGGCAAGGCTTTGTTATGTTTACTCTTAGACACTCAAATCTCAAGTTTGTAATCACCCGATGGCTGGGCAGAAGAGAGACTAGGGCAGGATCTACCAGCCAGGAGGCTGGGGTGGGGGGTGGAGGATAGAGAGGGAGGGTGGGAGGGAGAGGGTGAGGGAGAGGGAGAGAGAGAGATTGATTGAGATCGGCCATGGGGAAGAAGGAAGAGTTCTTAAGAGTTCAGCTGGACAATGAAAGCCCTAATAGCAACTATTACTTGGGAGCGTGGCTGAGTGTCGCCAGATTAGCTTAGATTTACTGCCCGGGTATTGAGGTGATGCCTAAAATAAACCTTGGTAGCTCTGTGTAGTTATTTGGGACTAGCAAAGGTAAAGAAGTACAGCAGTTCGATTAATTCACTTTTTATGTTTATATTAAAATTAATTCATTCTATACCAAGCAAACAAAAGTTGTAAGAAAACCTCAATAAACCAAATAAGAACCTCAATGAAAAGCACTGTAAATAGGTAAGATGAGGCCAAAGGAAAAAATATCAGGGATTGAAGACCAGGCTAAAGGATTATAGTTAGCGTTCAGTAAGTTGGCTTAGCCGAAAAAATACATACTGGGTAAGTTTGAGTTCAATCCCCAGAACCATACAATCATGGACGAAAGGAACTGACTCCATGAAGTTATCTTCTGACATCCACACATGCACGTAGACATATATACGAACATATGTATGTATATACACACAAATAATAATAATAACAGTAACAGTAGTGATGCACTTTATTCAGTAGCAGTTTGTAAAAATACAATCATAGCCTGGCCTGGTACTGTAGTATCCCCAGCTGCTTAGCAGGCTGGGGCAAATTTGCAAATTCAATGAATGTGTGAGTTACAGAGTGAAAGGTTAACCTGAACAATTCAGTGATGCCCTGCCTCAAAAAAAAAAAAAAAAAAAAGATCTGGGAACATAGCTCAGTGGCAGGGTGCCAGCTTTGTATATGTCAGGTGCTAGGTTCAATCCCTACAAAAGAAAGGAAAAGAAATTAAAGAGAAAAAGTAACCATGATTATAAGAAGGAAGACCTCTATGTACAGTTAAAGGAACAACGTTTACTACAACTATTCAGTGCGGCTATGAATAAAAACAAACCACTCTCAAAATGTATCACTATCACCAACTTGTGGAAGTGGCCATGGATAGTAAAAGCTGCTTTACTAGTTCTGCCAGTGACAAGCAAGAAAACCAGAAAAAAATAACAAAGGCATTAACAAAATCATTGCTTGAGTTAACTTACCATTCTTCTTTTATACTGTCAAGATTGTCTACTTCTTTCATTCTCTTTCTGCTACTGAAAAAGTTTAAAAAGACAAAGTTTTCAATAGTATCAAAAAAAAACCCTTGAATTGACCAAATTCAACATGATCATTTTTATCTAAAACAGAACAAAACAAAAAGCCCAACAGGGTGTGGTGGTCCGTGCCTACAATCCCAGCACCTGGGAATCAGAAAGGATGAGCCGGTGTTCAATGTCATCTTCAGCTATATTGCTAAAGACAAACAGGGCCTTGAGAAAGACTGTTTCAAAAGATAAGCAGAGGCAGGCCGATCTCAAGTTCTAGGCCAACTGGGACCACACAGTGAGACACTGTTTCCAAACCAAACCAAACCAAACCAAACCAAACCAAACCAAACCCAAAAGGACACAGGCGGGAGGGGCTTCTCAGTGATTAAGATAACTAATTGTTTTTACAGAGGACTGAGATTAGATTCTTAGCACTCACTTAGCATCTCACAACCATCCATAACACTAATAACAGAGTTACACCCTAATTTCTGAGGGCATCTGGCACATGCATGGTGTATAGACAGGCATACTCGTGAAAAAAACATTCATTTATTTTTGAAAAAAAGAAATCCTAAAAAGACACCAACAATAATATTTTAAAGGGATATATAAATATGTGTGTGTGTGTGTATTTGGCTTCCTGAGGTTCTTTTTCTGTCTGCTTTATGTGTTTCCTCACACCTTCCCCCTACTAAACACCTTTAACTACTAAAAATAATAATACTATGTGGGACTGCGTAAGGGTATCCTGGATCATGGTTGAGCAGGTGCCTAGAACCTCGAGATTCTCCGTGGAATTCTG
>NW_021620385.1:0-2076 GCF_004785775.1 Grammomys surdaster
CTGTAGACCAGGCTGGTTTCTAACTCATTAAAATGAGCCTGTCTCTGTTTCCCAATGCTGGGATTAAATGTCTGTACCCCACTGACAATCATCTGTGCCATGTTTCTTGACCAGGATCCAAGGAGTATACACTCTTTGGTAAACGTAGTTCTGGGAGCTTTTCTTTACCCATTTTGCTGCCAATTAACAATAGGCATAGACATTTCCATGCCTGTGTAGCTGATTTTAGTTCCTAAATAAGTGACACAGAGACCTAATAAATTTATTAACAGACTTCAGGAATTATGCAGGTCAGACAGCATCTATTCAGTGTATGGCTGCCTACTCCCAGTGATTTGTCATTTCCTGAAATCTGAGTGTTGCACTAGATTGCTCTATTCTATGACTGTCTTCATGGCTACTCCTCTAAGAATCTGCCCATTGTGAATCTCCTGGTCCTTTACCTATTCTTCCTGTCTTACACTCTCCTTTTGATTGGAAATCCCTATCTTGGATCACAAGTCCTGCCCTATTCCTTTGTGTGAAGCTTTAGGCTCAATCAGAGGTGATGGAATAGAATTTTTAAACATCATTGAGAAGATGATTGACAATGTCAGTCGAAAGACTACAACAAGGTCTCTGGGTACAGCAATTAGCACCTGAGGACACAGTGCACAATACCATCAGCAAAATTTCCCACAAGACACAAATGAAGAAGTAATTGGCCCAGCAAGACCAAGATGGCAGGTAATGGGGCATGGAGTTGGGAAGTAGGCCAGCCCAGCAATCTCTGGTTAAGATAGATCAGAGTCTACCCAGCTATAATGATCCAAGCTCTTAATAAATATAAAACTCTCCATGTCGTTATTCAAATCAAGAGCTGGAATAGAAACACACTTATTTTTACAGTGTTTACTAAGGGACAATTCATATGGCTATGCAATCTCAAAAAAGCACTTATCAAGGAACAATTATAAAGGAAGCATTCTCAATGGTGTTCCTACCAAAGTCCACAGGAAAGCAGAGAATGGCACACCTCAGTAGATGGGTGAGGTGGTATGGATGAGAATGGCACCCATAGGCTCATATATTTGAACGACTGTTTCCTACATGCTGGGCAGTTAGAGATTGATTGGGAGCAGCTATAGCCTTGTTGGAGGAGGTGTGTCATGAGATATGGCCTTTGAAAGTTCAAAATCCCACACTAGGTCCACTCTCCACATTAACAACTGCATGTTGTCTCTGGATCAGAACTTAAGCTCTCAGATACTGGTATAGCAACATGCCTGACTGCCTTCTGCCACATGTCCTACCATTATAGCCATGGACTCAGCCTGTGAAACTATAAGCAAGCCCCATTTCCATATGAGTCTTTTAGAAGCTATCTTGGTCACAGTGTCTCTTCACAGCAGTAGAACAGTTACTAAGACATTGGAGAAATACAGGAGGTTCACAGTGCCCTGTAGCTCACTCAGATCCCAGGTCCTTACCTCGCTGGTCTGCAAATTGTCCCTCAGGGCATGGACTACAATCAAAACAGCAGTGGGGGGCTCCCAGTTGGGGAACTTGGCTGAACCCTGGAAGGCAGCTTTCACTGCAGATAGAGGTGGGCACCTAAAAACAAGGAGCATAGTGTCACCAGTGACTCTCCAGGGAGACAGATGCTTGACCTCAGCCTGAGAAGCAGAACACAACAGTTTCCTCTCAGCCCACTAGATGAGAGGCCTTTCAGAAAATATTGCTGTCCCAAGTGATGCCAAACTCTAGAGGTACTAATTGTACATAATAGAGGATGGGCTACATACAGTTTTTTTTTTTTAGCTAATGGCTTCAAAACTATAGGAAACAGTGTAAGGGGTTGGCTTCTGATCTCTCTGTGGCTCATATGTTAACAATCAATGGCAAGGGCTATAGAGATGACTCAGCTGTCAGGAGTACTGGCTGCTCTTCCAAAGAAGCAGTGTTCAATTCCCAGCACCCACAGAACACCTCACAGTATAATGCCAGTTCCAGAGGAGCCAATTCACTCCTCTGGCTTCTGCAGGCACCAAGTGCACACATAATACACAAATATTTGTGCAGGCAAACTATCCATAC
>NW_021620386.1:0-2488 GCF_004785775.1 Grammomys surdaster
CTTATCATTCTCTGACTTGTTCTGTCGTCACCTCTGCCTAGCTTGTCCTCTCTTTAACCTGTCTCTGTAAACCTCTCCTGGGAACTTGGCCCTTTCTCTGCACTATTTCTAGGAAGTAACTTCCCTTTCTACTGTCTTTTCTGGACAGTTGGGCATATCTAATTCTCTAAAATCTCTCTCTGATGTGTCACCTTATCTGCCACTAAATTACACATCACTTTCAGACGTGGGTGCTTCCTTTTCCAAACTAACTTGACATTCCTTGTGTACTATGGGCAAGTCTATAATCCAGGCAGAAGGATTGAAGGCATGTGCTAATGGCTGAGCCACACTAGAGCACAATCTCTGGTTTCCCTCTATGATCAAATATCCTGCAACAGAGCTCTAATTTATTATCAGTACACTGGACCCTTAGTGAGTCCCCCCAAGGCCTAGGCCCTAGGCTGTTACTGGATCTGCCAAGCATATTCCTAAATTGAAATGAGCTATGCCATTCTCAATATGTAAGAGCCTCATGTAGAGCCCTGTTTGATCAAGCTAGCCCTCAACAGGACAGTGTTTTTCCTTTGCAAAGATTTGACAGCAGTGTACTCTTGCCCTTGTGGCAGACTATGCTTTTCTCAAGAAGAAAATTGGACCATTATGGTGTACCAGGCCTTATTATTGGGTGTGACCCTGTATTGCCCCCTTGATCACATCCTTAGATGCCTAGTCTTTGATATGGTGAAGGCCTAGTAGCTGAATGTAGATCAGGGGTGTCTCATTTGTTACTGGTTGGAGTCAAATTTTGGGGCAATTCTGGTAAAGAAATGTGTATTTCAGCATTCTAATATCTATCAGGCCTGGTTAGCATACTACTGACCTGTATGCTATTTTAGAGGCAGTCCTCCCTCTGCTACAATCTACTTGGTTTCACTATTATGTAAGCATTTGTAAATCCTTTACTTATCAATTGTACTCTTGAACATCACACTTACTATTTGAGTGCTACCCAATACATGAGATACCTTTCACAAACTCCACCAAATTAACTACAAAAAGATCTTACTCCTAAATGTTAAATGCCAAGGCAGAACTTGTAGAAGATAGGAAGAGAAACGAGGGCTCTCTACATTTTACTAAGGAATTTTCCACAAAACCACCTGCTCCAAATACTCTGTGAATATGCAACCCTGCAGAGTCCAGTGTCAACTCCAGGAAATGTCCAGAACTAAAATAAATAAAAAAAAAAAAAAAGAGAGAGAAAGGAAAAAGAAAAAAAGAAAGAAAAGAAAAAAGAAAAAAAAACCCTCATAGGTGACCACCTCTGGCTTCCACTTACCACCTAGACCAACAGAGGACACAACCCAGCAGCTCCAGCTCTTAAGCTGCCTACTCCTCCTCATTATGGGCAGTGGACTCAACATATTGCTTGCTACGTCTGAGCTTGCCTGAGCTCCCCTCACAGCATTCTGTAGGCATTCCTCCTGAAATCAAGGTGGAGAGGTTATAGATGTAATTCCCAAAATTAACTTATATGGCTCATATCCTCAGGGACTAGGAAAATCCCTGGAATGTTAGGATTTGTAGTTCTGTGGAAATAAGTAATTGTAATGGGAAAATAGGGTGACCTACTAATTTTTTATATAAGCCCCTGGGATACATGACTGACCATGAAAGGCCATCCCTTGGTCTGTATTTAATATATAATAAATGATTACCTTTTATATGGCCCTGTGTTGGTTTTTTGGCAAAAATCAGGATTAACATAAAGAGTCCCATAGCCAGATAACTCTACCCTAAATTTGTTCTTCAATCCAAATACTGGAGAAGTGACTTGACCTGCCAGGGTCCATGTGTGTGCCTAGGACCACCTTTTTCCATGAGGCAGCTGAAGTAGGGTTCTCACAGAAGGAAGTCGTCTCTAATAGAAGCTAAGATAAACAATTAGCCACATGATAGCTCATAACCATTTGTACTGAGATTTGCTGCCCTCTTCTCTCCATGCATGCGTACCTGCAGGCAGAATGTTGTATACTTAAAAAAAATATATAAATGAAATAATTTTAAAAAATTAAAATAAAACTGTTTATGCATATGCCTGTGCCATGTATGTGGCAGTGTGAGAAACACTTATTGGTGTCTACTGTCTGCCTACACTATGTGAGTTCAAGACACAAAACCAATGGAGTGTTTTGTTTCAAGTAGTGTCATTCGATCTTATTTGTGTTATAAAAATATTTATGTATGTGCTGGAATATGAGTATGAACATACCACAGCCCCCATGTCCATATGAAAGAAAAGTTTGTAGGAGTAATATTGGTCTCATAGACACTGAAGTGGGGTCAGGCTCAGAATCAACCAACCCCAACCACTGAGACAATTGTCTGGCATTCATTTGTTTTTCTGAGAATGGGAAAACTGTTTAGTCCTAAGTATAAACTACCACATTCAGAAAAATAATAGTAGTATATAATTTTCACTTGCACATCAGATTTATTTTTCAAA
>NW_021620387.1:0-2737 GCF_004785775.1 Grammomys surdaster
CATATATAACGTTGTTTAAGTCTTTTGAGCTGTATTGTACTTGCTTTCAGCTCTGGAAGTACGAATGCTTTACAATGTGTGTATCTTTACTGTAGGTTTGTTCAATGCGATGTATAGTGCTTTTCTGGTGTAATCTTGGCATTACATCTGGAAGTACAAATGCTTTGCAATGTGAGTATCTTTACACTAGGCCTTTTCAATACATTGTTTACTGCTTTTCTGCTGGAATCTATCAACTTACTTGGACATGCCATATGAAAAAATTAAACATACATGGCCAGATGGTAAAAGTGTTTATGCTTTAAAGCAAACACAAGTCATAACTGAAATGTCACATATAATGTAGTTTAAGTCTTTGCAGCTGTATTGTACTTGCCTTTAGCTATGGAAGTATGAATGCATTGCAAGGTATCTTAGAGTAGTTTTGTTTAATTTCTTGTATTGTTTTTTTTTTCTGCTGGAATCTAGCAACTTACTTGGACACGCCATATGAAACAATGAAGTACATGAGACCGGATGGTACAAGTGTTTATGCTTTAATGCAAACAAACGTCCTACAAAAAATGTCACATGTTTCATGATTTGAGTGTTTACAGTGGTGTTGTACTTGCCTTTAGCTCTCGAAGTACGAATGCTTTGCAATGCGCGTATCTTTACTGTAGGTTTGTTCAGTATGTTGTATAGTGCTTTTCTGCTGGAATATAGCAATGTCCTTGGACATTCCATATGAAACAATGAAATATACCTGGCTGGATGGTATAGGTGTATAAGATTTATAGGAAACACAAGTCCTAATTGAAATATCATACATAACGTTGTTTACGTCTTTGGGGCTGTATTGTACTTTCTTTTAGCTCTGGAAGTACGAATGCTTTCCAATGCGAGTATCTTTACTGTAGGTTTATTCAATACGTTGTATAGTGCTTTTCTGCTGAAATCTAGCAACTTTCTTGGACATACCAAATGAAACAATTAAATATACATGGCCTGATGGTACAAATGTTTATGCTTCAAAGCAAACACACATCCTAACTGAAATGCGACAGGTAACATGATTTCAATGTTTTCAGTGGTGTTGTACTTGGCATTACCTCTGGAAGTACGAATGGTTTGTAATGCAAGTATATTTACACTAGCATTTTTCAATACTTTGTATAGTGCTTTACTGCTGGAATCTATTAACTTACTTGGACATGCCATATGAAACAATGAAACATACATGGCCAGACGGTAAAAGTGTTTATGCTTTAAAGCAAACACAAGTCCTAATTGAAATGCCACATATAACATATTTTAAGTCTTTGCAGCTGTATTCTACTAGCCTTTAGCTCTGGAAGTATGAATGCATTGCAATGCCTTTTAGAGTAGTTTGTTTAATTTGTTGTATTGTACTTTTCTGCTGGAATCTTTCAACTTACTTGGACATGCCATATGAAACAATGAAGTACACGAGACCGGATGGTACAAGTGTTTATGCTTTAAAGGAAACAAAAGTCCTACACAAAATGTCACATGATTCATGATTTCACAGTTTTAAGTGGTGTTGTACTTGCCTTTAGCTCTGGATGTACGAATGCTTTGCAATGTCCTTATCTCTACTGGAGATTTGTTCAATACATTGTACAGTGCTTTTCTGCTGGAATCCAGCAACTTACTTGGACATGCCATATGAATCAATGTAGTATACATGAACGGATGGTATAAGTGTATATGCTTTAACGCAAACACAAGTGCAAACTGAAATGACTCATGTAACATTGTTTAAGTCTTTTCAGCTGTATTGTACTTGCCTTTTGCATTGGAATTACGATTTTAGACTAAGTTTGTTCAATAAGTTGTACAGTGCTTTTCTGCTGGAATCTAGCAACTTTCTTGGACATGCCATATGAAACTATTATATATACATGGCCGGAAGTCACAAGTGTTTATGCATAAAACCAAACACATATCCTAACTGAAATATCACATGTAACAAGATTTCAATGTGTAAAATCTGTGTTGTACTTGCCTTTAGCTATGGAATTACGAATGCATTGCAATGCACGTATCTTTACACTAAGTTTGTTCAATAAGTTGTATAGTGCTTTTCTGCTGGAATCTAGCAACTTTCTTGTAAATGCCACATGAATCAATGTAGTATACATGAACGGATGGTACAAGTGTATATGCTTTAAAGCAAACACAGGTACTAACTGAAATGTCACATGTAACATTGTTTAAGTCTGTTCAGCTGTATTGTACTTGCCTTTAGTTCTGGAAATATGAATACTTTGAAATGCGTGTATCTTTACTGTAGGTTTGGTCAATACGTTGTATAGTGCTTTTCTGCTGGAATCTAGCAACTTACTTGGACATTCCATATGAAACAATGAAATATAACTGGCTGATTGATACAGGTGTATAAGATTTATAGGAAACACAAGTCCTTACTGAAATATCATACATAACGTTGTTAAAGTCTTTTTAGGTGTATTGTACTTGCTTTTAGCTCTGGAAGTACAAATGCTTTACAATGTGCTGATCTTTACTGTAGGTTTTTTCAGTACGTTGTATAGTGCTTTTCTTCCAGAATCTAGCAACTTTCTTGGACATATCATGTGAAACAATTAAATATATATGGCCAGATGGTACAAGTATTTATGCTTCAAAGCAAACACACATCCTAACTGAAGTGTCACATGTAACATGATTTCAATGTGTATCAGCTGTGTGACACAAAATGTCACATGTTTCATGA
>NW_021620388.1:0-5959 GCF_004785775.1 Grammomys surdaster
TTTTATTTTTTCCAGACAGGGTTTCTCTGTGTAGCCCTGACTGTCCTGATCTCACTCTGTAGACCAGGCTGGCCTCGAACTCAGAAATCTGCCTGCCTCTGCCTCCCAATTGCTGGGATTGAAGGCGTGCGCCACCACTGCCCGGCTATTTTTTAAATTCTCGACAAGTTTGAATATACTGAATGTAGAAACTAACACTAATGTGCTATTTGGCATTTGAGTTCTGACAGAGACTTTGATGAAAGGTTTCAGCTGTTATTTGTTATCATCCTTTGACTTGCTCCTCTTATGCTTTAGGTCCAACACGGACAAAATGTTCTTTCTAATCCGTGTTAACTGAGACACCATAGAAATAAAGGTCTTAAAGTCTTCACTTAGCTGGGAAGAAACAAAACCTAAAACAGATGTGGCAGTCTTAAGAAACAGAAGACAATGTACCTGTGTTGGCTATTTTATGTGCAACTGGTCTCATTAGGACTCCTGGAAGATGTGTGCTAGGCTCTAACAGTAGAAAACTACAGAGGAGCAGCTGGTGCTAACTGTGAGCTCCTGAAGCCCAGGAAAACTGAGAGACCAGCCGAAGGCTTTCCAGATGGGCAAAGCGTGAGTGAGATTTCCGAGAGAAAAGTAATTTCGTTACTGTACCTTATCGCCCTTTTTCACCGTTCTAGTTGTCAATTTACTGATGGCTTTCTTGGCTGCGTCTCCAAGACGACGCTAAGAAAATGAAAAATAAAAAGACATTAAATGGAAGATACTTATTTTAGTATGTAATGCTCAAGTGAGCCCATGATCTTTACTTTAAATAATTAAAGGTATGATGTCTATTATTTTAGACCACTTCTGCCATATTATGTAAGTGAATTCTGAAAAAGCAGGAAAAATTTAAAAATCTGGCAGCTTTGCCATCAAGTCTTCATTCAAGTTGAATAAAAAGTGTATTTGGTGAGGCAAACCTGTGTATGGCCACTTCTGTTTCTGTCTACTGTGTGGGGCCATGTTATCAGTGCTGCTGTGCCCTCTAGGGCACATTCTTGCTCACAGGCTTTCCCAGAGTGTTCTAACAGCAAAAGAAACCTCCAAATCCCCACTAAGTTACCATGACTGCACTGAAAACAGACACAGCGTCAAGTCTACTTCTGGCTCCGCTCACAATATATTCTGTGAACTTAGCAAAGGGTTTAATGTGGATAATTTCTAAAATTGTACTTATCCAACATTGCCAGACACAAATAGCAATGCTGTACATCAACAACCCAAAGATGACATGACAGTGAATCTGTGGTTTTAAGGAGCCGCCTGAACTTAGGAAATGACCCAAGAATATACCTCATGTGGTGGTAGGAGATGGGTCAGGAATAGGAAAGCATGCCTGGGAAGGCTTTGAGGAAGTGATGCCAGGGCTAAGACTTGGAAAACTAGGCCATGAGAGGTTAGTAAGGACCCAGGGACAGGATGGGATTCTTGAAAGAAGAATCAGAATGCTTTGGGAGTCTGAGTTCACACTGGGATGACAGATGCAAACTGAGAACATCTCAGACAGCCACTCTAAATACAACTATGTTTTAAACTGAGCAGAGGCAGATAAAAAAAAAAAAAAAAAACCTGAAGGAATGGGGAGGGGAAAAAAACCAAGGGAGACCTTACATTGTTTTGTTAGGATTTAAAAAGAAGAAAACAAAAACAGAAGAACATCAGAGTAAAATTCAAAATACAAATAAAATAATTTAATGAACATCTTTGTATCTATCAGAGTGGTTTAACTATCAATATTATTGCTTGTAGTTTCATCTAACAATTCCCCTGTATTTTAAGGATTTCAAAGTGTATCATATTAACTTGTCATTTCATCTGGTCTTCATTTTGCATCTCTGACAGGGGCTTTTGTTTGATGGTACTGTCCTACTTAATACAATTAACAACTCTTAATCAATACTGTCTCTTACTGAAACTCTATGCTTTAAACGTCTACAGACTATCTTCTTTTTAAAATGTTTTTAAGACGTACTTTTATTTTTATTTGTGTATGTGTATCTGTGTGAGTGTGTGCTGGGTGTATATGCTTTCAGAGACAAGAATCGAGTTCAGTAGAGCTGTAGGAGGCTGTGAGCCTCCCACATGGGTGTTCAGAGTCAGACTCTGGTCCTCTGGAAGAGCAGTAAGTACTCTTATTGTTCAACCATCTCTCGAGCCTGCATAGTTGGCTTGCATGAATCAGGATCTAAAGTCTAATGTTTTTCAAGATTCTTGTAGAGATATAATGGGCTTAAACTGTATAAATAAAGGGTACATGTGATATTCATTTAAGAACATGTTGAAAACCCATGGACAGATCTTAGCTTATTTTCATGTGCTGCTTTAGAGATATCATTCTAATTTTCATGGACTGTTTTTCATTTTCTCTTTTGATTTCCAACACCATGGGTTAATTTTCACATATTTGAGGGTTCCTGAGATTTTCCTGCTATCAGTTTATTTAATTTCAAGCAGTCAAAGAACACATTATATTTTGTGTAAACTTTACTCTTTTGTTCTATGGACTAGAATGTTTATTCTGCTTTTGTTGGATGGAATTCTCTACGAATGTCAACCAGGCTGAATCCAGGCATGTAAGTAAGTGGCATGTGACCAGCTACTCTTTGGATGTCTGTTCTTCCGTCGCCTGGATGCAGGCGCCTCTGGAGCCCTTCCTCTGTGCAGACCAGCACTCCTCACCTCCTCTTTGTAAAGCTTGGTTACTAAGCGTTTAAGATTGTTACATCTTCTCCTTTAAGTGACTGCTTTATTAAGAAGAACTTTGAGCCGGGCGGTGGTGGCGCACGCCTTTAATCCCAGCACTCGGGAGGCAGAGGCAGGCGGATTTCTGAGTTCGAGGCCAGCCTGGTCTACAGAGTGAGTTCCAGGACAGCCCGGGCTATACAGAGAAACCCTGTCTCGAAAAACCAAAAAAAAAAAAAAGAAGAACTTTGATCTCCAGTGTGATAGCTATTCCTGGTTGTCAACCTGACTACCTCTGGAATGAACTACAATCCAGAAAAAATGAAGGGTATACCTATGATCTAGATCTTGAGGCTGGAAGGCACAGGCTTTTGACCTGGATCTTGACACAGAGATCTTGAGGCATAGTGGCCATGAAAAGCTTAGGCCCAGGCAAGGTAGTACACACCTTTAATCCCAAGAGACTGAAGCAAGGAGATCTCAGAGTTCAAGGCCAACCTAGGACAAACCAAGTCCCGGGAAGGCATAGTACAGGAGGAGCTGAGAGTTCTAAATCTTCATCTGAAGCCCTCTAGGAGAAGACTGGCTTCCAGGCAATTAGGACCAGGGTCTTAAACTCTACACCCAAAGTGACACACTTCCTCCAACAGGGCCACACTTATTCCTCCAAATAGTGCCACTCACTAGGCCAAGCATATACAAACCATCATACCCAGTGACAGCTCTGCTTTCAAATTTACAGTGGAATTAATGTAGCCACTTAAGGTTTATTTTAATTGTATTTCTAAGGTATGTCGTGTTCAGGTCTTTTTAAATATTTGCATTTTCTCACTTATTTATGCAAGCCATGCTCCTGAAGTACATCCTTATTAGCCTATGCAATTTTATATTTAAATTTTTTTAGTAGGCAGCACATAGATGGTTCTTGCTTTTCAAAAAAATATTATTTTAATCTCTGCTTTCAACTGATGTGTTTACACCAAGTATTTCAGATCCCAGGATTATTGGATCTTTTATCTGTAAATCTATCTACCTGAAACTTGCTTCCCACTCTATATCCTTTTCTTCTCCTCTGGTGGCCTCAGTTATAACACTTAAAGTTCTTATTTTGATTAATTTTGTGCATATATAAGTGTAACTAAAGTCCAGGCATCAGGCCTGTACAGCAAAAGCCTGTAAGCCCTGAGCCACCTCAATGACCTCAGTCACGTAATGCTTTATTATTGTCGTAGCTGCTTTAGGGTTAATGCATATATTCTTAACCAGTTACATCACTGTGCTTTTAAAAGTATATATAGTTCTCTGTCTCTCCCAGTCACATTCGAGAGAAGGTCTCACTCTATATTCTATACTGGCATGAAATTTACGTCTAGCCAGCCTGCCTTAATTTCATGCAATCATTTGGCCTCAGTCTCCCAGTTACTATGATCCTGGGTGTGATCCACCATGTTGTCAGTACACCGTCCTTTCTTCCTCTTGTCTTTTGTGGTATTATTACCACCCCTTCTGCTTACTCAAATTCCATAAGATCAACAAAATACTGTAACCTCATTTCACATTTTTTAAAAATTAAAAATTAGATTAACATGTATGTAGCGTGAAATTTACCATCTTAAACATTTGTGGTTCAGTGAACTAAGTACATCTGTGGCTGTATCCAATCTCATTCCTATAGCTCTTGGTAATCACTATTATGATTTTCAGTATTCTAGGTAGCTTACAGAAGAACCACACAGTATTTGTGACCAGCATATTTCACTTTGCATAGTATTTCCCAAGACTCACTGCTGTGATAGCATGCGTCAGAATTTCTTTCCTTTCTGAAGCTGAATGACACTCCACTTGTATGTGTATATATATTTTCTTGACAAAGGCTCTTGCTCTGTAACCTATGCTGATATCACATTTGACAATCTCTGCCTAAGTTTTGCAAGTGCTGGAGTTACAGACATGTGTTCATATCACATTTCATTCATCTCTTCATGTGCAGATAAACTCTGGAGCTGCCTCAACCTTTTGACTAATGTGAATTACACTGCTACCAAAAATATATCTGAATTCCTGCTAATGTCTATCATTTGTAGAAATGTCATACACATTTCCATAGTGTATTCACTACTTATTTATCAATTTACTTATTTATTGGCAATGCACAAGTTTCTTTCTTTGTATCCATGCCAGTAGTTGTTATTTTCTACTGTTCTTATAACACGCATGCACGCACGCACGCAGGCACACAGGCACACACGCACACGTGCGTGAAGTGATTCTTCAACATGACTTTTTTATTTGTACTTTCCTAATTAATGATGGCTGAGCATCTTTCATCTGTTGACTGGCCTTGTTCTTACTCTCTTTGGAGAAGTTAGTATTCATGGCCATTTTCATACTCTCTTTGGAGAAGTTAGTATTCATGCCTTTTGCCTATTTTTAAAATCATTTTTTTGTTAATGAAATGTAGGAGTTCTTTATTTATAGTGTTTTAATATTTTATAAAATCTACAAGTCACAATTTCATTATATTTTAAGAATGCCTTTCTAGTTTGTTGTATCCTTTGTTGTAGAGGAATCTTTTATTTTGATATAATCTGGAATTATTAATTTTACTTTTGTAACTTGTACTTTTGGTTATATCCAAGAATCAGTGTCAAATCAAAAAACCTGCTGTCCTGGTATTAAAGTTTTTATGGATCTTATGTTTAAGGCTTGGTTCCTTTTAATTTTCAGGTATAGTTTAAGAATCTAAGTTTATCTTTTGTTCATGGACCTCAGATTTCTCCAGCACCATGAGTGAGGATCAAGCAGTCTCGGTGCTCATGCTGAAAGTCATCTGGGCGGACTTCCACAGGTTCTCCTATTATACATACCACACCAGCACACATTACTATACTTTTTATACTTTATACCGGCATCACAATGACTTAGTTCTGCAATAAGTTTCAAATCACAAAGTTGGAGACCTTCGATCCTTTTAAAAATTACTGTTTTGGATATTTGGGATCTCTCGATATTTGGTATGAATATTATGGTGGATTTCTCTGGCCATTTCAGTAAGGACTGACATTGGGGATTTTAACAGGAATTCCTTTAAATCTGAAGATCACTTTGGGTAGTGCAGATGTCTTAGCTACCTGAAATCTTTAGCACTATGAACGTCTTTCCATTTACACTCGAAGTGTCACTAATTTAAAAATCTGAAACCAAAAGGATTCTGAAATCATGTGCTCTAAAAAATTTCAGA
>NW_021620388.1:5969-11476 GCF_004785775.1 Grammomys surdaster
CTCATCTTTTAATTAAACCAGTTGTTAGCACTGGAGATGAAACTCACTTGGTAGTATGCTCGCTGAGCATGCATGAAGCCCTGGTGTCCCAGCACAGAATACATCTAGTGTGCTGGTCATTTTTATTCCTTGTGTTCTCTAACATCCTCATCTAGGATCTAGGCAGATGCTTTAAGATGACACAGATTGGCTAGCAAATACAAGGCCTGGATATTATTCTTACGACTGCAAGACAAAAGCCAGAAAAAAAGAAGACAACTAGACACTTGTAGTACTAACTCAAGTGTCTACACACAGTGGCAGAGGCTCATCTTACATATCTCTTGAAAAGTGCATTCCCAAGGATTTCTGATTGTTCTGACTGGAAAGAGCACCATTACTTCTCAGTTTCCTTAATTTTTGTTTTTATCTTATTCCAAAATTCTCACAGGTTTTGTTCTCTCTGTGTCCCTGTATGCCTGGGTATAGGCCAGAAGTTGACATTGGAAGTCTCCCTTCATTCTCTGGGAACAGTCTCACAGAACTTGGAGCTTACTGCCTAGATTGGCTACCCAGTGAGCTAAGGATCTAGCTGTCTTTCTTCTCAGTGCTGAGGTTGCAGGCATTTTATGTAGGTGCTCTGGATCCTCCGTCAGTCCTCATGCATGCACAGCATGCACTTGTCCACTGAGTCAACTCCTGAGCCCTGAAAATCCTAAATTTCTATTTTTATTTTTAAAATAATAATAATAATCATAATAACAACAACAACAACAGCAACAGAAACAACAATAAACAGAGCTCTTATGTGTAGTTCTGGCTGTCCTGGAACTTTCTCTGTACACCAGGCTGGCCTCAAACTCAGAGATCTGCCTGTCTCTGCCTCCCAAGTATGGGGATTAAAGGTATGTACCACCACCTGGCTTACAATTCTGATTTTTAATTTCATTAACTGTGTTTTTATCCTACTACTGTTAACAACTAAGATTACAGATTGAAACTTGGACTTTAAAATAAATCCTCAGGCTATACTAAAAAAAAGTTCCATTGAAGTGGTAGAGACAGCCCATCAGTTACAATACCTGCTGCTCTTGCAGAAGACCCAAGCTAATTCCTAGCACTCACAGAGTGGGTTATAGTCATCGGTAACCCTGGTTCCAGAGTAGTACTCATCACCCTTACCCTCTTCAGACTTCTGAGGGCACCAAACATGCAAAATGGTACAAATACACACACACACACACACACACACACACACACAGAGAGAGAGAGAGACAGAGACAGAGACAGAGAGACAGAGAGAAAGAAACACTCCATATATAAAATAAAAATAAATAAATCATTTTAAAAAAGTTCCTTGAAGTAAAATAGTGTCTTCTGGGCATGACAGGACTCACATCCATGAATTCACAGCAGCTATGGTTGGTTGGTTGGTTGTACAAGATCAAGGCAGCCAATGTTTGAGCATGGAGAGGGAAAGGGTTCATGATCCCCCACTCCCAGCTGAGGAGATACTGACAAGCTGATGGCTTCTGGGGGAGGAAGAGTCAGTTTTCATAAGGATGTAGTCCCTGGTAAGTCAACCATGCTCTGCTGGATGGCTCTAACAAGCACAAAGTGGATACAGGGTTATTTAAAGAGGACATGAAGTTGGAAGTAAGAGGGTGGATCTAGGCAGAATTAGGGGGTCAGTATGATCAGAATAAATTGTATAAAATTCCCAGAGAATACATTATTATAGTGATACAGATTATCTGAGTAACTTTTCTCTGCAATTGTGCCACCATTTCGAATAGTTATTTGTTTACATTTATTTTTAATTTTTACTTATTTATTTATGTTTCCCAAGCTGACCTGGCCTCAAACTTCTGGGCTCAAAGCAATCTTCCTGCCTCAGTCTGCCTCTGCCTGAGTAGCTGGACTACAAATACATGCCATCACACCATCTTCCTTTCACTCTGACAATGTTTGAATTAATACATTATTCAAACAGGTGATTCCAGATTCAGAACCATGAAATGAAGTACAGGAAATTTAACTTCCAGCTTCTTCCATCCTGTTTCCTTTCACCCCCAAATAATAATTACTGTTTTATTCTTACATTGTTTCATTTTGAAATTAAACATACACATGTTAAGTATACAGACATGCAGATATATATGTTATGTATATTCATACATATGAATGCATTTTCATAGCTCCTCTCTATCTACACCCACATATGTCAAATCTCTGTAGCTTGCTTTTATCTTAATAATACACCCGAAGGATCACTCTATAGAAGCACACAATGACCGTCAGTGCTCCCCTCATGTTTACAGCAATGGATGAGTCTAAGTCACTCAGTATTGACTATGTAACGTACTTTAGCAACCAGATCTCTACTGCTGCACATTTGACCATTTCAAGTCTTGTTATAAGCAACACTAGAATGATCAAACTAGAACAGCTACTTTTTTTTGGGTTTGTTTGTTTTGTTTTTTTCTGAGACAGGTATTCTCTGTGTAGCCCTGGTTGTCCTGGAACTCACTCCAAAGACCAGGCTGGCCTTGAACTCAGAGATCCACATACCTCTGCTTCCTAAGTACCACCACTACCTGGCGCAGCTACCATTTTTATCTTCTGTAAATTTATCATCCAGTTAGACTACTCGTTGGGTGTGAGGTTAAGACAAAGGATAATCACTTATGTAATTAGACTAGGCATCATAACTTGTCTCCTCACAAGAACCATTATGAACCTACAAGAATTTTCTTTATAACACTGCTAAAAAAGCATGTCATCAAATTTTAGATTTCTTTGGCAAATGGCACAATAAGAAATGCTATTTCAATATGGTCTTATATATCTAACCTATGAAGAAGGCTAAGTATTTATCATTTTAATTATATGTATTTCATTTTAAGATGTTCTCTATTCATTTTACTTATTTATCATGTATGTAATTTGTGTATGGTATACACATTTGTGCAGATGTGCTTGTGTATGTATGTACATTCACGTAGAGGCCAAAGGATGATATTATCTTCTGTCTTACTCTCCATCTTGAGACAAGGTCTCTCTCTGAACCTAGGCCTCTTGTTTAGTATTACTGTACCTTTAGAAAAGCTTGACTGACCCCTTACTCCTTAGAGAATAAAACCCAGGCCTCCCTTTCCTTTCCTCCATTCCTAATGTTCTGCTATTCAACTCTTCTTTTATCTGTGGAAATTGATCCTCTTCCCTTCAATCTGTCTGATGAGGTCTTAAGGCTTATTAATTCTCTGAAATGAAATTCAGTTCAAACATCACTACATCCTCTGTGAAGTGTCTATGACTCACCAAGAACAACTGCCTCCAAACAGGGTTCCTATCATGCAGATTACACCTGTCTGCCTTCTCAGAAGAGGCTCATTCTCTATTTGCACTGACTCAGTGTGACACTCCAAGCAAGCTCTTTGCTGAATCAGAAAGATTTACAATGAATGTCTTCAAAACACCTTGATCTTAAACACGGGGAAAAAATAAATCTTAAACTGTTGTATAACATTTGAAAAGATACAGGGTCTCTCTATAGAAAGTCTTATTTATTTACGTACACTGATCATTAATAAAAGAAGGTATCTGAGTATTTGCATTAGCTAAAACAAATGACAAGACTTAACTCTTCAAAATATGTACTTTCCTAGTTTTTCAGAAATTGTTAATCCCTGAGAAACATAATAAACAAAATTCACTCTACCATGTGAAAATGATAAAAGAAGCCTTGTCTTTTTTCCTTCACTGGAGAAAGTTCTGTACAACACACACACAAACACACACACACACACACACACTGTTTCCATGTATCCCACTTTAGAAAGTAATAAAACCTGTCATTTTAAAGAATAACTGTGTAAGTGCAAAGTGTTAGCTTCCTGATACAGGGAAATTCAATATATATAAAATTTTTGTTTGTTTTTTTTGTGTTTTGTTTTTGAAGACAGGGTTTCCCTGTGTAATCTTCACTGTCCTGGAACTTGGTTTGTAGACCAGGTTGGCTTTGGATTCAAAGATCCAACTGCCTCAACCTTCTGAGTGTTGGAATTAAAGATGTGCATCGCTATGCCCAGCTTAATTCTGTATCAGGTATGCAAATACATTCTTGATTTGATACTAAGGTAAAACTGGGTGATAAAAAAATTATTTCAGTAACTATGAGGCAGTGACAAAACCAGAAATACTGTACACATATATTAAAGAAGCTTTCAAGTGTAAATACTTTATAATTTATATGCATGTTCTAAAAAAATTTCCTAAAAAGGTGTTTTAAACTTTAGAAGGCTATTAACTTGTAAAAAAAAAAAACCAGTTATATGTGGGTTATTATTCAACATTAAAATAACTTATTTCTGCTTTAGGAACCAAATTTAACTGCTTTAGGATTAAAAACTGCTGTTTAATCTTGACAACTTGAGTGGATTGAAAGATGCCTAGAAAATTAGTACTGCACACCTCTGGTGCCTATGCTGGCGTCTCTACAGAGGATGAGGTTATCAAGGCTCTGACCCAGTCAGTGATTTAAGCAGTGCACTGATGAATGGAATCTGACAGATGACCAGGAGACAGTGAATGTAGAAGGCAGGGCCTAACTGGAGGAAGGCGGCACTAGGAAGGAAGGGTATCTTCTTCCCTCTTCTTTTGAGATAAAGTCTCACATAGCTCAGGCTGGTCTCAAACTCACTATGTAGACAAGGATAACCTTGAATAACTGCTTCTTCTGTCTCCAAGCATGTATCGTCACACCTGGCTTGAAGGGTAGCATGTCCATGCCCTGCCTGTCTCTCCTCTTTGCTTCCTGGTGGCCATGATGAAATTGGCTCTCCCTGTCATGTTCTTCCTCTGTGTTTCTTCTTTACCACAGACCTAAAGGCAATGGAACCTGGTGACCATGGGACTTAAGTCTCTGGAAATGTGAGCCAAAAATCTTTCTCTATTTGTATCAGTTATTTTGTTAAAGTGACTAAAGGTCTAATACAAAGGTACAATATTAACCATGGAATTGTTTTAAGAAATTTACATCTCTCAAAAAATATTCATGAAACTTTCAATATAAAAGCACCAAACATCTACCATTAGGTATAAAATCCCTCTCCCCAAAGGATTCAAAAGTCTAAGTCAGGCCGGTGAGTTAGTGGTAAAGGTGCTCCTGTACAAGCCTGATATGAGATCAATGCCTAGAGCCCACGTTAGAGGAGAGAACCCACAACTAAAGCTGGGCTTTGACCTCCACATGCATGTAGGAGCGTGAGTGTACACATACACAGACAAAAAAATGTAGGTCAAAATTTGCATATCATCTTGTTATCAACACAATATTTAAGTACTGTCATGGTTTATCAGGAAGACACACTATAGACTCAGCAGTAAACTCAAAGGAAAACCACTTGATTTTCATGCTACATGCAAATGATCTTCAGTGTAATTACTACCCAATGCTGGGAAGTTACTTAGAATATGTGACCCTTCTGAGCAGCCAGCATCAAGATGGCATCTGTGAGAAAAATCTC
>NW_021620388.1:14476-22300 GCF_004785775.1 Grammomys surdaster
TCTCTCTCTCTTTCGAGAGAAAGTCTCATGTATTCCAGGTTAAGAGGATGATCTTCAATTTCTGACCCTCGTACCCTCACCTCCCAAATGATGGGATGACAGTCCACATGACAATATCTGATTCTCACATGCTATCAAGTTCTCGAACACTGAGCCAAAGGGTTTATAACCCACCTGTGCCTTTGACCTTAAATGAGCTATAAGTGGATTTTTCTTATGTTGGATGTTTAAATAATTATTCTCTTGTAGATTTTGACCTAGAAGAAAAAGTTCCCCATCACACATTCTCTTTTGTGTGTAAGGGAAGACAATAAGGTCTAAATGGCTATGTGTAGACAAATCAAAATTTCTCTCCGTTAGCTAACTCAGAACCTGTAAGATGCTTCTTTCCTATGCACCCTCACCTGTGCCCCAGACAGCTACTCCAACTCTGCTTCCCATGACTCAGAACCTATCTTTTCAGCTCTCCACTAGTCTACCTTCTGTGTACCTCACCAGAGACCTCTGTCTCTAACTCCCACAGCTTTTCCAGGCCCTGTGGGGAGGCTGTGATTGGAATATACTGTATGAGAGATGAATAAATGAATTTAAAAGAAAAAGAAAATAAAAACAACAACCCCTACCCAAAAACCAGGCCTGTATTCTCTGAACCCAGCGGCCTTGGACACTCGTGCACTCCCGTCTGTTCCCCATGGAACAGATGCTTGGGCTGACAGCTGACCCTTCTTCACCTATTGTCTACCATGTCCCTGTGTTCATCTCTGTAGCTTACTGCTCACCACACCTTACCTACCATGCCCTTCATCTTCTTCCCGGGCAAAGCTTTGCTACTAAGCCTCTGGAGCCTTGGCTCACCACTGTTTCTGCCTCTTAGCTGTCTACCCTGAAGGGCTATGGGGTGAGAGAGTAGGGAAGGCAGGTCTGATCACCTTACAAGGCTGTCTGAAGCACAAGAAAAACTGTCCTTGAAATATTGTGAGAAGTTCTAAGGGTGGAGAGATGAAAGCTTTGCTAAACCGGCAAAGTGACCTCAATGATCACACAGCATCCCAGTAAATGGCAAAGAACACTCTTGTAATGAGCCTCAGGCACTGCACATCCATCATGGTGGCCTGGGACTAGCCAGAGGGTGCACCACAGAGGCCAGGACTTGAAAAGCAGCCCTTCTTCACTGTCTTGAAAAACTCTTGTAATAAAAATACACACAGCAGCAGAGAGGGGCGAAGTGGTGGACTGAGATGTGTAGAGAACAGTGGACTGATGTATCAGAGCTTCCACTATGTCCTTTATTTCTGCAAAAAATGCTGTGAGATACAAAATGGGAAATGCAGACTGTGGAAGGAACAAAGCCTGCAACACTGAATGCAGGGGCTCTTCCCCCTACTCCCCAGGGACCAGAATAGAGAGGTCAAAAACCAGTGGGGCTGGGGGAGGCGTGTACACTGGAGGTGAGTTGTTCTCACAGCTCTGCAGTCTCTGGGTGTCCCGTTAAGGACCTGGCAAACATAAAAGGATCTAGGGTTATTAAAGGTCAGAGACAAGAAGTCCTTTCCCAGCCATGACCAGCTGATGCTGTTTAAGCCGGCATCCCTCAGTGGTAGAGGTGGCTGCAGCAACTCCCTAGGCAGCAACCACCCAGCATCCTGCCTGTTTTAGCTCCAGCAGACATCTTCAGCTGCAGCACTCTCCTTCCTGGTATTTTTACCTCCTCAAATCTTGTGGCTAACCTTTAAATAAGGTGACTCTTTTTCAGTTTTGAAGCCATGATGGCTAACATCCAAAAGATGATCAACTGTAATCAACTGACACAAGCAGGAGGTCCCCAAAGCAATGTCGACTACCATCTGTCCACAGTGAATTAGTGCAGCAGAGGAGAAAAAGAAAAGGTCATGTGACAAAACAATTCACAAGAGATTTGGTAGAGAAAGGTTTGGTTCAGAATAGGCTTGTTAAAAATGAAGGTCAGAAAGGCATAGGCATCTGGCTATCTTCTTCCAACTGAGGAGAGACAGTGAACACAGATTCTACCGAAAGCTGGCTGCAGGGCAGTATGGGTAAGGGATGGATTTAACAAACTAGAGTCTCAAAGTCTGGAGTGTGATTAAATGCTGATGAGCAGAGACAGATAGAACAAAGCTGACAGAACAGTCAGTCAATAGATCAAGGTCTCCTAAGAAGGGAAAGAGTTGGTAGACAAAGACCCAGGTAGAAACAGCAAGCAGCACTGGAGGTGCCAAGGGGGTTGGGGGTGGGGACACAGATGCAGATATGCTGGAGGCCTGGTGATAGAAAGTTCAAGAATTCCATCAACTATTCTCTCTATGAAGCTCTCTTGGCTAAGAATGAGAACAATGGGGTTAGGGACGTGTTTAAGAAGACCCTGCTGTGATAAATAGGAAAGGCCAATCAGGATAGGAGAAGGGCTCTGACTAGCAGTTGGCAACCAGCCAGGGGTGGAACTGTTGTTTGTCCAGTCTGTTCAAAGACCAGGTGGAAGACAGAGAGGAGCAAATGTGCTTAGCCACATGAGATGAATAAATCCGTGGATGGCTCAGGGTCAGAGAACATAAAGATAAAAGATGGGATGGTATTCCAAGAGGAAAGATACTGATCAGGAACGCCAGGTGAAATTACCACAGGTACCAGAGTTACTGACTAGAAACAAAAAGCTTGGGGAAGATTTGGGGTAAGATACACTTCCTGGGTGGACATCTTCTAGGTTAATGATTCTCATTGAGAGATTCTGGTTGTCAAAATGTGTGGTTTAGGTGCTTTCAGGGAGTAATAGATAGGCAAAGGACAATGCTAAATGTCCTGTGATATACAAAACAGCTCCCCCTACCTTCTTCAAACAAAGACTTATCTGATTTAAAAGTCAGCAGTGCCAAGGCTCAGAAACCCATACAGGTCAAAGGTTGCCACAAAAGGTTGCTCAATGGGAAAAGTTAATTTTTACTGCACCCGGGATGGTACTGTTTTTACGGTGGGGTGGTAACATGTTCTGACCAGGAAAAACACTGAAATTCAGAGAAAGTTGCAACTTTCTGAGATGTAAGAGAGCAGCTAGCTGCGAAGTAACATGGAGAATGGACACAGGCAGTGGTCACATGTGTAGCATAAAGTAAGGGCAGACAGTGAAAGGGATGGTGCTGCAACTGGACTGCAAAGAAGGCCCCTAAATTTGCCAACATCGTACTCTTTAAAAAAGCTTACAACACAAAGGCTAAGCAGCTGTCTCGTTTTAGCTTCAGTAACAGTTACGGGCCCGTAAGATTGCAGACCTCAGCAGGGAGTGGGACCCTGTGGTATCAGGATCACTCAGGGACTTACTAAAATAAAGATGTAGGTGGGAGTAAACTTTGGATCTTTATAAAAATCTCTTACTGATCTGATAGGGAGTCAGGTTGAAAAAGCTCTGGGTTAAACTAGAGATGAGGGAAGGAGGAGAGAGGATAGGGGAGAGAGAGAGAGGGAGAAAGAGGAGGAGAAAGACAGAAAGAGAGGGGGGACAGAGACAGAAACACATCTACACAGAGACAGATACACACAGAGAAAGACACATACGAGACAGAGACAGAGACAGAGAGAGAGAGAGAGAGAGCGCGAGCGAGAGCGCTCAGAATGAACCTGGAAAAGTCAAGGCTTTAAGGATGGCAAGAATGAGAGCCAGCAGCTCAGAGGCATCTGTTTTCAGGTCTGACTCCCTTGAGGAAGACACTTTCATTTTAGTAATAACCATGAATGACTCTTTTTTTTTTCTTTCCTATTTTAGGTACCAGCTAGATCTGGAGGTTCCTGGGCAGGGATAGGAAGACAAGCAATGCCTTACCTCTCAGTTTCCTGATCAAAAGCAGGCAAATTGCTGACTGATTTCTAATGCAACCCACAGATCCTTTTCCTGACTTGCTTCGTAAATGTATTTTCTTGGGCCTTACACACTTAGATTTTAAATAACTGAATGAAGAAAAATGATCAGAAAGATCTTCCTTTATATAACCTAGAGTTAAAATGCTTACTCCAGAATCTTGGATTTCTATTTCTGTATACAGGAATCTTCTAGAGATCCAGTATTTAAAAAAAAAAAAAACCACGAAGTATTTTGTATGTATTTCCTAAGGCACAAAATGTTACTTTCTGAGCAAGTAAAAGAGGACTGTTAGCTTCATGGAGACACAACTGCCTACAAATATTTTATCTAGTCACAAGTCCACAAGGCAGAACCATGTAAGTATCCTTTCATGTGATAAGAGAAGAAAGTAAATCTTTGGTTAGGCTTCTTAGTAGGTGATTTTACACTCTACGCTCAGAACGTTGCATCTTGGTGTTTCATATTCCCTGGCTTTGGACAGAACCATGGTAGAGATCATTATGCTTATGGAGGGAATGTGCATAGCCCAGTCTGATGGTGAGTCTGTGATCTTAGCTACATGGGAAGCTGAAGCATGAGCTTGGCAGGTTCAAGCAGTCTGGCCTACAGTGAGTTCATGGTCAGCCTGGGCAATGTAATGAAATTCTGTCTTTTTTTTTCTTCCCCAAGACAGGGTTTCTCTGTATAGCCCTGGCTGTCCTGGAACTCACTCTGTAGACCAGGCCTGCCTTGAACTCAGAAATCCCCCTGCCTCTGCCTCCCAAGTGCTGGGAATAAAGGCGTGCACCACCACTGCCCTGCTGAGATCCTGTCTTAAAGTAAAAAGAATGCTGGAGACATACCTCAAAAGAGAGGAAAGAAGAGAGAGAAAAGGAGGAGGGAGGGAGAGGAGGAGTGAGCTAGCTAGCTAGATATTATGCAAGGAATGATAACATTAAAGAGAGTCCCTTTTGCTGGCTCTGCCATATTTGAACTTATACACCTGAAATCTACTGCTGGCTTCACTGTCCTTCACTGGACAATTCTGCTACGGTTTGGATAAAGTCTGAGTGTTGCTCCCAGAGTCCACTGTGGTGGAACTTTGGTCATCAGGGTGATACTGTTGTAGTTTGCAGAACTTCAGGGGAATGGGACCTACAGAGGTCCTGAGGGTACTGGTGGTGTGAGGTATTTCCCACGGAACTCTTCAGGTGGTTCTCATGAGGTTCATACAAAAGCAGCATGTATGCTGTTATGTATCATCCTCACCAGAGGGAAAACCAACAGGACGTTACACTGAGAACTTCCAAGACTACAAAACAAACTTTTCTTCAGTAGCCATGTCAGATACTTTGCCACAGTATGAAAAAAGTAGCCAATATAAATAAAGAGGAAACAAACACTCTGGATTGTTGTGGGAATCAGAAAAGATAGTAAATGCAATCTGTACAGTGTTGTGTAGTGTCTCCGAGCAGCTGTAAAGCAAATGGCAGTCCTTCTATTCTGCATAACTTGGGTCCCTAGCATTGTGGAACCCAGAGCAAGTGGAGGATGATTCATGAAAGGGCTTTGTAATGAACTCTGAAAGAAATAGAAAATGGTGTTTGTTTGTTTTGGGTCTTTTTTTTGGCTATACTAGGGATGAAACCCACAACTGGAACATGCTGGGCCATTGCTCACCACTGAGCTACAGCCTAGCCCAGGAGGGTTACTGAATACAGACTCTTAGGTTATGGTGTGCCTGGATGTTGCCATGCTTTCTTATACAAACAATTCTTGAGAGGGACTCTGGTCAGAGTTGACCAAGACCTCCCTTTATCAGCATTTGGTCCTTAGCCTGTTAGCAGAGCTATTGGTCAGGTGGCCTTTTCAGGAGCAAGTAGATACCCACTCTGGAAAAGAGACATCAACACCATTCCTTTCAAACAAAGAAAGCTGACATACTTGCAGGGGAGAACCCGAACAACATCATTCTGTTTATAGCTCTCTATGCAGACTGCACAGTGATCGAAGTCTGGGTCTGTTTCCTGAAACAAAAGCACAAGAGCTGAGGAGTATGTACATACAAGAGCCACAGACAACCCAGCTAAGAACACTTCTACCGTGAGCAGGCAGCTATAAAGGGAAAGGAACTAAAAAGAACAAGTTTTCATTTGCTTAAGTGTGTTGACCCAAATTACCTATGAGTCAATCATATAATTCTATTTATGATATGTCTTACAAGAGGCCAGAGCTCTCATTTCTCCACAGTTCACAATGGATCGCCGTGGATTATCATGTGTGTACCCCATTTCCACGATAACTACCTACTGTCAATAGGTTTCACTGTTACAATCTAAAAAACTCGAGGTCCCCATCAATCATGTAGCCGATCAATTCCTAGAGCTCTTACAAATGATGTGGAGTGTTCAGTAGACTCCTCCTAGGTTACAGTCCTAACTCAGGTATAAGAGTTGCACTCTGGCCACAGACATGGGGCACTTAGTAGTTTAACTTAACAATGAGTATTTATCAAGAATCAGGAAAGGCCAGCCAGTTGTTTGGTCACCTCGTTAATAAATTTCCTTCATTCTCTGGCCTGAGCAGGGTTCCACTAGAATTGTCTTAAAACAAAGTATGGTAATAACCAAAGCCATGGCCATATAACCATATGGAAGGTCAAATTTCACAGATGAAAGGGTACAAAAAGTGTATTAGCTTTTATAATCACAGAAAGATTATTTGGTATTGGGGAGGGGTAGAGACTGATGTGGTAGGCTGTCCTAAATCCAGGGAATTTCTAATTAATAGCAGCTGGCCAAGTCAAGAAAGCATTTTTACCAGGGACTGGGCTAGGGTTAAATGCAGCTGTCTTGGTGCAGCCTCTATTTTCTGCAAGTGCCTTTCTCTTTCCTAGTGTGCAGTGACACCCAGTGAGAATGTTTCTACCTTAGGAGCTGTTTGAAGACAACAGGCTCCAGTATTCAAAGACATGGGAATAAAAATAGTAAAAGAAAGAATGTGTTAAATCAAAGAAAATAGAGAATCACACAAAATCCTCCTACCAGAGCGCTCTGCTAAAATGTTAGCACTGGGTGTGGGATGGCAATGGTCTTGTTTTTTTTTTTTCCTTTAGAGCTTTCTTTCTTTTATTTTTTCCAGACAGGGTTTCTCTGTGTAGCCCTGACTGTCCTGATCTCACTCTGTAGACCAGGCTGGCCTCGAACTCAGAAATCTGCCTGCCTCTGCCTCCCAATTGCTGGGATTGAAGGCGTGCGCCACCACTGCCCGGCTATTTTTTAAATTCTCGACAAGTTTGAATATACTGAATGTAGAAACTAACACTAATGTGCTATTTGGCATTTGAGTTCTGACAGAGACTTTGATGAAAGGTTTCAGCTGTTATTTGTTATCATCCTTTGACTTGCTCCTCTTATGCTTTAGGTCCAACACGGACAAAATGTTCTTTCTAATCCGTGTTAACTGAGACACCATAGAAATAAAGGTCTTAAAGTCTTCACTTAGCTGGGAAGAAACAAAACCTAAAACAGATGTGGCAGTCTTAAGAAACAGAAGACAATGTACCTGTGTTGGCTATTTTATGTGCAACTGGTCTCATTAGGACTCCTGGAAGATGTGTGCTAGGCTCTAACAGTAGAAAACTACAGAGGAGCAGCTGGTGCTAACTGTGAGCTCCTGAAGCCCAGGAAAACTGAGAGACCAGCCGAAGGCTTTCCAGATGGGCAAAGCGTGAGTGAGATTTCCGAGAGAAAAGTAATTTCGTTACTGTACCTTATCGCCCTTTTTCACCGTTCTAGTTGTCAATTTACTGATGGCTTTCTTGGCTGCGTCTCCAAGACGACGCTAAGAAAATGAAAAATAAAAAGACATTAAATGGAAGATACTTATTTTAGTATGTAATGCTCAAGTGAGCCCATGATCTTTACTTTAAATAATTAAAGGTATGATGTCTATTATTTTAGACCACTTCTGCCATA
>NW_021620389.1:0-1168 GCF_004785775.1 Grammomys surdaster
GGACCCAGAGAAACAGCTGTACATTTGTTAGAGATTATTCTCTCAGTGGAAAGATCTCTACACTGCAAAACTCCTAATGGATAGCTTACATGGATAAATATCATACACAAGGATAACATCTGGTAGGAGACAATGCCCTTTTTGTGATATCAGTGAGTTTTGTGAAAATGTGCCTCCACATTTCACCAAATGAGTTAAAAGTTTAAATTAGAAGCCAAGAGTTTTATCATACATTCCTTAAGTGATGACTAGGCTGAGTAGTTTTCTAAAAAATAATTTCTCAAGAACCAGTATATTTGCTGTGATTTAAATGAACAACTATTTACAAAAACATAAATGATTAAGACAGCACATTATATTAAGTTTATGTTTATCTCATATGTGTATAATCTACGTACATGAAAGACTTACAACCATTCTTGATTTTCACAATTTACAGACATTCAGATTCCCCCTTCATTTGCACATACATAGCTTTATTATTAATTTACAATACAGATGTCATCCCCTTTTTCATGTTCTCTCCCTAGAACCCCTATCCAATCCCCCTTCTCCTTTATGCTTCTTATTTATTCAATATTTTATATATTTACATTTCAGATGTTATCCCCTTTGCCCATTCCTGACCCCCCTGTTAATCCCATATCCCATCCCTCCTCCTCTATTTTTGCCTTTATACTCTTTAAACAACATGCAAGTAGTACGATCAGTTCTAGGTTGAGGAACTATCAATACAGTAGATGCAAATAGTCAAGGAAAAAGCAAGACAATGAACCTTGATAGTCAAAGAACATGAATGACAATAAACAGAGTCCTATGATTACTCATGTGATCACTGTTTCTAAGGGGTTATCAGGATGACCAAAATATCTGAGCCTACTTCCTTCTCCTAGCCCAAAGTCACTTTCATGCCTGAAGCCTACTTCTTTGTTCTAGCTTACGATTTAGATTTCTGCCTATAGTTACTCCTTTCTTCTAGCCTAGGATTTAGATTTCTCCCTGAAATTACTTCTTTGTTCTACCCTAATGTCAGATTCCTACCTGCTGTCCATTTCCTTGTCCTTGGCCCATGTCAGATTCCTGCCAGGCAGACCCCAAAGCTCTCCACATCTCCCCATTTGTACTGCATAAACCAGACTGAGCCTGTCTTAGGTCATCCTGACAAGAA
>NW_021620390.1:0-2440 GCF_004785775.1 Grammomys surdaster
TTTAATCCCAGCTCTCAGAAGGCAGCAGCACTGAGGTGTCTGTGAGTTCAAGACCAGGTTGATCTCTCAAGACCAGGTTGATCTCCTAAGTGAATTCTAGGCCAGCCTGGCCTTGTCTCAAAACTCAAACCAAGCCATCTAATAAACAACAACAAAAACTATTAAGGACTGTCATTAGCATTAAAATGATCAATGTCTTAAATGTGAGAGGAAACTCAGAAAACAATCTGTAAAACGGAAGGCAGCTCGAGCAAGCATGAAATCTGGCCCATTTTTTTGGCCTCTGGGTCCTTTTTATTACAAATGTTATAGAAGACATCTTTTAAGCTATGCACATATTTTTTGATTGTTGTATGTGACCGATGCTTACTGTTTGCTATAGGGAACTTCTGCAATCTAAACACTGTCTAAATAAGCCACAGAGAAGCTTTCCCTTGTTTATTGGGTCAGAGAGTTAACTTTTTAGCTCACATTCACTCAAGTCTGATACTGAGCCCTAAAATTGTATGAACACTCATCCACTCACATGATAAGGGCTGTTGTTCTCCAACCTTAGTTCTGTACTGCCATAGACAAGATTGTTAGGTCAAACATAGGAGCTTTCTTTATTTAGGATCGAAAATTTCTGAGATCAATGTATGCATTTTTAAAAACCATTCGTCTAGAATCTACCAATACTACCAGTAACCTGCTTGCATCTTTTATTTATTAGGCTTTTTTTTTTGGATTGGAGAACAAAATTTCTATGATTCTATTGACTATCACAGGTATAAATGAACACCAAATACATACTTTTCCAAAAACTTTTACACAGTTCACAGAACATTATCAAGAGACTCTTTAGAGATGTTAAGAGTCATATGGTTGGCAGATCAGTTGTAGAAATGCTCAAACACATCAGAAACTCATCCCAAAGCTACGGATGGCCGGTGATTAAGAATACTTGATGATGTCATGAGGACTGGAATTTGAACAGGACTACATGTCAGTATACCACAAGTGCCTATAGCTCCACCTCCTGTGATCGGATATTCATTTTGGGCTTTTCCAAGCGTCCATCTTCACACACAGGTGCCTCCCCACAGCCACACAGAGACAGCAGGGGGAAAGGGGGAGAGAGAAAAACACACATTAAAAGCAATGCAGAGAAGAAATTCATTCTAGAGAACGGAATTCTAAAATCTCCGAAACTGTGGCCAAAATCAATTCACCTTTAATTATTTAGATACCTATTTTATTCACAGAGGGAATACAGTCGAGAAGGTTCATGGAAAGCCTAGAAAGAGTATTAGAAAAATTACCATGTTTATTTGACTGAAACTGAAAATATAACTCAAATTCTCATCGACGACTATTTTGCAAGTGAAACACATCACACTAAATCTCAGGAAACATCACAAGGTATTAATTTCAAACTGTAAAACATATCATATTTGTTCACTTAATATTTTGTCTATTTTGTGTGGCTTGTTAATTTCTTCTATTTAAAAGATACATCTTGAGGCTGGAGAGATGGCTTAGCAGTTAAGAGCACTGACTGCTCTTCCAGAGGTCCTGAGTTCAATTCCCAGCAATTCCATAGTGGCTCACAACCACCCTTAATGGGATACAATGCCCTATTCTAGTGTATCTAAAGACAGTGACAGTGACATAAAATAAATAAATTTTTTTTTAAAAAAATATGTGTGTTTGTATGCCATGTAGTGCATGTGAAAAATCACAGGACAGCTCACATGTGTCTGTGTTCTCCTTCCTCCACCCAAGTTCTAGAAATCAAATGCAGGTACTCAAACTTGGTAGGAAGTTTCTTGAGTTAGTAAGTGACTTTGGTGCCTTTACTTGGGTTTAAAATGTCTTTCCTTGGGTGGTGGTGTGTGGATGTTCAGATGCTATAGTCCACGTGTAGAAATCAGAGAATAAGGTGTGGGAGTCGTGGGAGTCTCTCAGGAGTTGATCATCAGGCTTAGCACCAAACACCTTTACCCTCTATGCCATCTTGCAGACACACATTGTTTTTCTGAGATTCTGTTTATGAGCGTTTCCTAACCACAAGTGTTTATATTTAGTCTTCAAAATAAAGTGACACACAGAAAATGAGAGTATAACTGTCATTTTGGCTTTAAATAGCATTTATTATTCAAACTGCCCGTAGTCTTATATCCTTGCATAATGACACTGTTTGCAACTTTAAAAGAAGATATATCTTTTACTGATGGAATATTACTACAGACGCTGTTTGGATCTCAATGGAAAAACTAAAAGTGAGAAAACTGCCTAACCTGTACAATTCTGGTAACATGAACTAGACATTCATAAAGACAGCTTTCCACACACTAATCCAGTCGCTATAATCTGCCTTTGTCTTCATGCTTGTGATCATATCACAAACACAAACTGCAGAGGAAAAAGCTGTTTATGTATACTTCACGAGAAAGTACTG
>NW_021620391.1:0-2669 GCF_004785775.1 Grammomys surdaster
TTCGGCATCCTAGTGAGGGAATAAAGTTGCGCCAGTGTCGCCAGGGGGTGCATCACTCCACTGATGACTATTGATATTTCAGCTTTATTTATTTCTGATATCACATGAACCATGACTGATTAATATTGATTATTCATGTTCATTTATATCTGATTTATTATTATCCACGAATGGTGAATATTGATTACACATGTTCATTTTTTCTGATTTATTATTATCCACGAATGGTGAGAATTGATTATTCACGTTCAATTATTTCTGACTACTATTTTCCACGACTGATGACTATTGATATTTCAGGTTTATTTTTTCTGATATACTATTGAATATTACTGATGACTATTGATTATTCATATTCGTTTATATCAGATTTCCTATTATCCATGTATGGTGAATATTGATTATTCATGTTCATTTATTTCTGATTTATTATCATCAATGATTAGTGAATATTGATTATTTCTGTTCATTTATTTCTAACTTACTATTACCTATGACTGATGACTATTGAAATTTTAGCTTCATTTATTTCTGAAACCCTATTAATTTTGAATGATGACTATTGATTATTCATGTTAATTTTTTTCAGATTTACCATTATCCTCAGATGGTGAATATTTATTATTCATGTTCATTTATTTCTGACTTACTATTTTCTATGAATGATGACTATTGATATTTCAGCTTTATTTATTTCTGATTTCCTCTTAACTATGACTGATGACTTTTGTTTTTTCATGTTCTTTTATTTCTGCTTTACTCTTATCCACAAATCGTGAATATTGATTATTCTGTTCATTTATTTCTGACTTACTTTTATTTATGACTCATGACTTTGATACTTCAGCTTTACCTATTTCTGATTTCCCATGAACTATGACTGATGACTATTGATTTTTTAAGTTCATTTATTTTTGATTTACTATTATCCACCAATGGTTAATTTTTACTATTCATGTTCATTTATTTCTGATTCACTACTATCCATGAATGCTGAATGTTGGTTATTTGTGTTCATTTATTTCTCGCTTACTATTATCTATGATTGATGACTATTGATATTTCAGCTTCATTTTTTTCTTGTTTACAATTAATTATGACTGATCACTATTGATTATTCATGTTCATATGTATCTGATTTAGTGTTATCTATGATTGGTTAATATTGATTATTCCTGTTCATTTATTTCTGACTTATTCTTATCTATGACTGATGACTATTGGTATTTCAGCTTTATTTCTTTCTGATATCACATGAACTATGACAGATAACTATTGATTATTCATGTTCATTTATACCTGGTTAACTATTATCCATGATCGTGAATGTTGATTATTCCTCTTCATTTATTTCTGACTTAATATTATCTATGAGAGATGAATATTGATCTTTCAGCTTTATTTATTTCTTATTTCCTATTAATTATGACTGATGAGTATTGATTATTCATTTTCTTTTTTTCAGATTTACCATTATCCATGAATTGTGGACATTTATTATTCATGTTCATTTATTTCTGACTTACTATTATCTATGACTGATGACTATTGATATTTCAGCTTTATTTATTTCTGGTTTACTATTAAATATGCCTGATGACTATTGATTATTCCTGTTAGTTTTTATCTGATAAACTTCTATACACGAATTCTGAATGTTGATTATTCAGGTTCATTTTTTTCTGACTTACTATTATCTATGACTGATGACTATTGATATTTCAGCTTTATTTTTTTCTGGTTTACTGTTAAGTATGACTGATGTCTATTCATTATTCATGTTTATTTATATCAGATTTACGATTATCCACGAATAGTGAATATTGATTAATCATGTTCATTTATTTCTAACTTACTATTATCTATGTCTGTTGCCTAATGATAATTCTGCTTTATTTATTTCTGATTTCCTATTAACTATGACTGATGATTTTGGTTATTCATGTTCATTTATTTCTGATTTACTGTTATCCACTAATGGTGAGTATTGATTATTCATGTTCATTTATATCTGATTTACTATTATCTTTAACGGATTACTATTGATATTTCATCATTTTTTTTCTGGTTTAGAGTAAACTATGACTCATGACAATTGATTATTCATGTTCATTTATATCTAATTTACTATTATCCACGAATAGTGAATATTGATTATTCCTGTTCATTTAATTCTGACTTACTCTTATCCTGGATTGATGATTACTGGTATTTCAGCTTTATTTATTTCTGATATCCTACTAACTGTGACTGATGACTATTGGTTATTCATGTTCATTTTTTTCTGACTTACTATTATCCACAAATTTTGAATTTTGATTATTTATGTTCATTGATTTCTTACTATTATCTATGATTGATGACTATTGATACTGCAGCTTTATGTATTTCTCATTGTCCATTGATAATGACTGATGACTATTGATTTTTCAATTTCATTATTTTCAGATTTACCCTTATCCACGAATGGTGAGTATTGATTATTCATGTTCCTTTACTTCTGACTATTATCTATGACTGGTGACTATTGATATTTCAACATTATTTATTTCTGATTTCCCATGAACTATGAGGGATGACTATTGATTATTCAAGTTCATTTATTTCAGACTTACTATTATTTTTAACTGATGACTATTAATATTACAGCTTTATATGTTTCTGATTTA
>NW_021620392.1:0-4956 GCF_004785775.1 Grammomys surdaster
CAGCAGAGCCTTGCTGATGTGGAACACTTGTTGCAGATAATAACCCGAGGCAAGCATTTCAGGATGATGAACTGATAATTATTAGCTTGTCCCATTATGGCTCCTGACAGGATGTAGCTCCATTTGCTGTGTGATTACACCAAGGACAGTTCACTGGACTCAGTCAGACATGCCTATGTTGTTGCCTGTTGTCAACAAAGACTCCGAGTTCTCACATCCTAGCTCCACTGAACTGAACACCCTACAGAGCCAGTGGTAATGTTCAGCTTACATAGTGTATACATGATCACAAAGGCAGTATCAAACACACCATGGAAAGTAGTGACAATTAAAAATAAACGCCCGTAGTAATGTTGAAGTTAATAGTAAAATACAAATGTACATCTAAAATGACTGGGAATCTGTGAAACCTTGGACCAAGACCTCATTTGTAGAGCAAGAACACATATGAGCTGTGTGCTATGTCTCCTTCCATGTCTTAACACTGATAGTCTCATGGAAATGCACCCATCCAGAAAGTTCAGGAGATGACCTCAGAGCCAGTGGTCAAAAGATGTCTTTCTCATTAAGGATAAACACAGACCACAAAGGAACTGCAAAATCTACCACTTTACAGACAGAGAAAATGCTTTAAAGTCACGTTGACTGTCTAATAGCTGGTGATTCTGAGCCATATCAGTTACCAGGGGACAAAGGGTCCCTGGGAAGAAAAGCACCCGGTATGTCCCTGACTTGCTGCAGGTATTTTGTGAAGGTTGGTCCTCACTTCGTGAACTTTGTCTCTAATGTTACAAATGTGGGTTCAGAGTTCCTGTTCTAAGCATGACAGAGAAGTAGACATGATTCAACTTTAATCCCTGAAGGAAAGGAAAGGTGTTATTTGAGGAACACAAGCCTATGCTGGAAGTGGAGACAGGGACAATACAGGACTTGACAACTAAAGGAACTACAGCAAGGCCAGCGTAAGACAGCCTTGCCTGGAAACTCCTGTGATACATTCTGTGTATTCAAACTTGCTTCCCTGTGGGACTGTATAAGGGTATCCTGGGTCATGGTTGAGCAGGTACTTAGAACCCCGAGATTCTCCGTGGAATTCTGCGTGAGAACCGGCAGGAGTTTGGTACCTCCCATCATCTAGGATCCTGAAAACAGCCACATTTCCATAGAGTCACATAGGCCAGGCTTTAGGCCTCAAGCCCTAGAGATTTACATACTAATGAAGGCCAGAGGGCAGAGCAAATTAAACATTCCTCCCCCAGATCCTCCCCTAATCCTCCCCCTTCTCCCTCCCTATATAACTCGGGACTGCCCTGAGATTGGAGGGGGTACGCCTAGATCCATCTATTATCCGTCATGTCAATAAACCTTTTTGGAACCAAGGACTTCCTCGTGTTACTGGGGCCTGCCGCCACCAAGGCCCTCAGGCCGCTTGAACCGTAGGATCTTCTTCCCAGATGTGGGACCCGCCACGGCAGCGCAAGCTTGCGCAGCTGTGGCGGCCTTTTTTAAATTTTCCCCACACTTCCCTTAATTTTACTTATCAGCGTTCCTTAACAGTAAATTACAGATAGTTCAGTGTGGACAGAAAGTGACGACATCTTTAATGGTATATATGGAGGCCAGGGTATTCCTCAGGCATGGTGAGCTCTTTGGAGATCTTTTCTCATTTTTTTTTCCTTTTTAAAATAAAAAGATTTTTTTAAATTTTTGATTCTCTGTGTTTGTTGGAGGAAGTGGTATATGCACATGCCTGTGGTTCCCTGCTGTGGCCAGAAGAAGGTATCAGATCATTGGGGCTGCAATTGCAGACAGTTGTAAGTCACCTGATGTAGGTGCTAGGAAGTAAACTCCAGTACTCCTGAAAAGCAAGCAAGAGCTCTTAACCACTGAACCTTTTCTATAGCCTCTCTTTTCTTTTCATCCTTCCTTTCATTTTCTAAAATTGAGGAAGCTAATGCCTTGTAACAAGGAAAGACTGGGAGACAAGAAGACATTTTGGGAAGACTAGTGATCACTCATAAATACAGACTACTAAAGAAAAAATACTGCTGGGTACGGAGAACACCTGAGTATTCCTTTCCTTTTAAAGGGATTTTGATAGTATCCTATCCATCTGCATAAGTACAACATGGCTTTTAAGTACAAGTCTTATCACAGATCATGAAACAAGAGAAGAATGGCATATTAAATAAATACGGCTCAAACTCCAGTAGGACAGACCTCATTCTGGGCTGTTTGGAGACATCACTGCACCCAGCATTGCCCTAGATTTGGAGCTCTTTGAAGCAGAGTATGATTCAAGGACTCAAGTATCAGTGATTCCCTGAGAAAAGGCTCCAAGGGAGAAGGAGAGATACTGAGAAGGAAATTCAGATCCACTAACACCCATCCCGAATTTTTGGAGGAGCACGAGAACTTGGGAGAACTACTGACATATGACACAGAAATTCCACTCCAAGGTTTGTAACCCGGAGATCTGAAAGAGGGCCCTCCAGAGAACCTGATTGGCCATTGCTCACAACAGCATTCAATAATCAAAAAGAAGATAGGTAAATGCATGGACAAAATTAAGAATTTTAACAGTACGAGTCTTTAAAAAAACAAATATGCATAAAAGGACTTAGAAATACAATATCTGAAACTAGTAACTTAGGGAGTGGATTCCATAGAAACATCAAGAAGAGATTATTAAAGAGACTGTATTACCAAAGTAGAATAGCCTTCAAACACAAACAGAATGTGAGATCAGAAAAAAAAAAAACTGTAAGAGCTATGGGAAAGTGTTTCTTTTACTCCATGACTTTTGAAGATCTTGCCATGCTGTGAGCACAGTGGCACAGCACCTTGTACCAGAGGTGAAAGTCTGTGGAAACCTGTGTCCCAGGAGTTGTTCCCTCAGTCTGCACTGACCCCTCTCCCAAGCTTACTCCTCCTCTGATTAATGTTTCCATTCTGACATCTCCTGGGCAAACAGGGCATAACACCTCCCTTTGTGTTTCCTGATGGCCTGAGGTGTAGAGTGGACATAAGGCTAGAGGAATCTGGACAAAGGCAAGCAGACATTACCCATCACCTCTGGTAATGCAATATTACTGATGTACTGGGATTTAAAATGAGGATCACATTTGCCTTCCTCTATTCAAAATCCCCAATTTAGCATATACTTTAGTGAACATCGGTCATGTAGCTAAACACTATTCGAGACTTATTGCATTATCTCTAGGACTGGACATTAATTTTAAAATGAGGAATAAAATGGCTCTTGCTCTCTAGCACCTAAAAGGATGTAGATGAATGGAAATTTTGTTACAAAAGGCATGCACAAAACCAAGAATACTGACAAGAAAAGTTCCATGTGAGCTGTTGTTGGAATGAAAACTTAAGAGTTCTACAAAAATAAGTTGTGGCTACTGACAGAACAGTGGCACTCAAATCATCCCAGCAAGCTGCAAGAGGAAAGGGTCTGGTGATAGAAAAAATGGAGACCACTGGTTCCTCACACAGCAAGGCACTGGGAGAACCTCAGCAGGAAAGATGTAGCAAGAACCAGATGTTTCTGAGAATGGCAAACACACAACAGATTTCTAGTAGTTATATATTTGTCCTCATTCAGTAACTGAATTTGTTTTTCTACAGGAGCCTTCAACTACCTCAGCAGAAGTGCTTTGTTACCGTTTGGCCCTACTGTCTAAATTGTCCAATGTTCCAATGTACTTGAGAAATAATGTGTTCCCATGTTTTATCACACAGTGACCCACACATGTCTGGAGGGTCTGTTGGTGCTGCAGTTCTTCTGTGTCCTTGCTGATTTTATGTCCAGATATATGAGATCCTTAGAGAGTTGTGGAAGCATCAATAACACAAGTTTGCTTAGTTCATAATTAGGCTCTATTTCCTTTATCCCCTGTGTTTGGAAGCACTCTCATTTGGTGAGCTTGTGAAGGTTATGTCTTTCAGTGTCTCTTATCCCTGGTAAGTTTTTTGCTCTAACATCCACTTTATCTAAGCCATTCAGGCCTTTATTAAATCATGCCTGAATGGCCTATCTTTTACTTCAAGAACACTATGCTCAAAATTATTTCCTGTAGTCTGCATTATAATTGGGTTTTTGAAGTCCATTCCTAGAATCTTTATCTAATCCTTCTTTAGACTATATTACATACCACGTAATTATTAATAGCAGACGTTATGCCTGACACTTCCTTACTTTCACATTCTTTTTTGTCTTTTGGTTTCCATTTCCTATCACCTGTGAGTTGCTTGAATATTTACGTTTTTCCACCTTATCTATAGTGTTTTTCACTATACTGTTTCTGCAGTTTTATCACTTATTTGTATCTGCTTGTCTGACTACTTTACCATTTTAAAAGGAACATAAAATTTTAGCTCTACCATTTGTAATTGTCTTAAATATTATCTCTACATACACCGAAAGGCACAGCATTGTTAAAATTTTTCTTTCAAATGTTAGCCACGTTAAACTTTAAGAAGAGAATTGCAGATGTGACAGTCTGTGCCCAGAATTCAGGAGATAGAGGCAACAGATCTCTGTGAGGCTGGCCTTGTCTACATAGTGTATTCAAAGACAGCCAAACATACATAGTGAGACCACAAGTTTAAAGGTGTATACTACCATGCCTGGTTAATATTTCTTTTGCCAGGAATCCTGCTCCAACAAGGTTAAGTACTGAGGTGGGACACAGCATCCAACCAAGGCCAAAGACTGATGGCCTCTGGCCTTTAACTCTGTATTACTGTTCATGGGGTGAAAAACTGAACGCTTCTGACAATATGAGTCTCACTATTCTGGGGACTTTTGGAAGTTTAATGATCTCTTGCTATTCTTGGGCCAAAGGGTGATGACTCTTGGCAATTTCAGAGAAATAAGAAGAGAGAGAGAGAGAGAAAGAGAGAGAGAGAGAGAGAGAGAGAGAGAGAGAGAGAGAGAGAGAGAGA
>NW_021620393.1:0-16728 GCF_004785775.1 Grammomys surdaster
TTTTGTGTGGAACTTGACACGGGCTGGAGTTATCACAGAGAAAGGAGTTCCAGTTGAGGAAATGCCTCCATGAGATTCAGCTGTATGGCATTTTATGAATTAGTGATAATTTGAGAGGGCCCATTGTGGGTCTCATCATCCTTGGGATGGTAGTCTTGGGTTCTATGAGACTTTGTTATTTTCCAAGAACTACAACTTCAGCATTCCAGGAAGTTACCTGTTCCCTGGGCAGGTGAGTCATATAAGTTAATTTTGGGCATTAAGCAACCTTGATCCGTTGACATCATAATCTCTTCGCCTATACACATTGTTCCTCTAATAAGTAGTGTGATGTCAAGCCAGGGGAAGCAAACCAGTAAATAACATCCTTCCATGGCCTCTGGGTCAGCTTCTGCTTTTTGACTTGCTTAGTTCCAGTCCTGACTTCCTTTGGTGAGGAACAGCAACTTGGAAGTGTAAGCTCAATAAACCCTTTCCTCCCCAACTTCCTTATAGTTCATGATATTTGTACAAGAATAGAAACCCTGACTAAAACAGTATTCAGTGTGTTAAAGCCTTTGCACTTCCTACTTCTTTCCAAAACATAAAAGACCCACACTGGAAGGTAACCTCACAAATGCAATCAATGAGTTAAATACTTTTCACACCTTTGTAGTCTCTATTATTTAAAAACAGCACATAATAGAGAGAAATCTTATGTAATCAGTGTTCTAAAGCATTTGCAAGTCATGGTCATCTGCAGTCTTATAAAAGATCCATACAATAGATAAATCACATGAATGCTATCGATGTGGTTCAGCCTTTGCATATCATTGTTCTTTACAGACACAAAATAATCACTCTGGAGAGAACCCCTGTTAATGTAATCACTGTGGTAAAACCTTGTGAATTCACTGTCATCTGCAAATACATAATAGAACACATTCAAGACAGCACCCTTCTCAAAGTAATCAGTGTATTAAGCTCTTGGGAGTTACAATTATCCCCCAATACATGAAACAACACATAATCTAGAGAAACTGCATGAATGTCATGAATGAGGTAAAGCCTTTCCAGGACAGTCATCTCTGAATACACAAAAGAAAATGTGCAGGATAGAAACCTCATCAATTTAGACAATGTTTGAAATCATTTGCATATCACAGTTGTCTCCAAACACATGAAGGCGCACATGGTGGAGAGAGGCCCTATGAGTGTAATGCATGTGGTGTCACTGTCTTCTCCAAATATTTCATGGAATACACACTTTAGAGAAATCTTATGAATGAAATGAGCATGGAAAAGCCTGCTTATATCACTATAGTTTCCAAAGACATAAAAGAACACATATTGGAGAGAAACTTTTTGAATGTACTCAAGTTGGAAAATCCTTTACATACCACAGTAGTCTCTGAATACCAAAATGAACACATACTAGAGAGAAACCTTCTGAAAATAATCAAAGTGTTAAAGCCTCTGCATGTCGTAATCATATTTAAATGCATGAAGGAATTCATAGTAGAAATGAACTGCTGTGATTTGAATATACTTGGACCAAAGAATCAACAATATTAAGATATTCAACCTTGTTGGAATTGATAGTACTGTCTTGAAGGAAGGGAATTCCTGATGGTGGTCTTTGGAGATCTGACCAGGATAAAACAGACAGTCCTACTGTTTGGCTGGAAGACTGTCTCTTCCTGGTTGCCTTCTCATGAAGATACAGAACTCTGACCTCCATCTCCAGCGTCATGGCTGCCTGCATGCTGCTAATCTTCCTGTTCTGATGGTAACTGACTCAACATTTGAAACTGTAAGCCAGGCCTAGTGAAATACTTGCCTCTAAAACTGTTTCCTTGGTCACAGTGCCTCTTCTTAGCAATGGAAATTCTATCTAAGACAGAAGTTGGTACCCCAGACATAAGTATTGCTATGATAGGATTGACTATGTTTTTCTTTGGAGCAATGTGGATTTTTAGACTTTGGATTGCTACATGTGTTAAGTGGAACTTAATGGTCCATTCTAGTAGGAATATGGAACACACACATATGTACTAAGGGTGATTTGACTTTTATATATAGTTTTAATGATTTTTGTTTAAGAATGTTGCTGCCTTTTTCCCGTGTCTGAAGAGTGTCCTTGAGGCTAAGGTAAGAAGGTTTATGTTGATTGCATTGATAAATAAAGTCTCAGGAAAGCCAAGTATAGCCTTTGGCCTGTGTTTACTCTCATGGTGATTGTGTTGATTATGTTTAGTAATCTTAGAAAGGAAAAATATAAAATGTTAGGTTCAAAGAGAAACGGATCACCAGGAAGCTGAATGAAGGTAAATCCTGTGATGAAAGATATCTGATGGTATTAAAGAAATGGTGACGTTATGGGAAGATTCCATCCACCTAAACATATGGATGTGAAGTTGTATGAAGGAGAACTGTATCATGATAGGCACTATAATTACATGGTTAGTCTTTCTATGTGGGCATAAGGAGATATAAGTATGTGTCAAATTGACAAAGGATGGATAGTCATTACTTTTCTGTGTTTTCAATTTGAGATCTAAAAGGAAATATTTAGATTCAGGCACGGTAATACAAGCCTTAAATCCCAGAAGAAAGTCAGCAGATTTCTGGTTCAAGTCATCCTGGTCTCAGAACAAGTTGTAGGTAAAGAAATCCTTAGACAAAGTGTCACACACAAACCTTTTATCCCATTGTTCAGGAGACAGAGCCATGCATACCTCTGATTTCAAGGTTAATCTACAGAGTAAGTTCCAGTAGCACCAAGCTTAGGCAGTGAAGTTGTTGAAAATTAGAAAGCTGGTGATAATGTAATAGAAAGTCTATGTTCCAGCCCCAGAAAGCAGCAGAACTCAGCAGCTTTGTCCATGTGCCTCTGTCTTTAGAGGCAAGACTAGAAGGGAGTATTGACACAGTTGATACTGGTTAGCTATAGTTAAAAAAATTTTCAGTGTTGAAGAGGAAACCATCATCACTGAGGTTAAATCTTAGGGGAGTGTTTTCTGTGAGGACAATGAAGCTGTGTTCCAGAGATAGTAAAGGTTGTACCTTATGGTACAGATGGTTTTGGTTATGTGTTTATATCACTAACATGGCACCATTTTTAAGGCATGAATGTGTTATGGAGAACAGCTAAGGCTTGGCCCCATGAAGGGAGTGTATGAAAGGAAAGCAGTGAAACCTAGTGTCAGCAGGAGGACCCAGCATATTGAAGATGTCAGTGCCATGGGATGAGTAGAAAGACCAGCAGCAGCAGTAGACTGGATTCAACCAGAACCTAGAGTGCTATAGAGGGAAGAGCTGGAGAAGTGACCATTTTTATTTTGTGATGCGCAGAAGATCATATGTGCATCCCAGATATGGGAACATGAAGCTGTAATATTGAAGTTACCTTGGAGAACCCAAGATTTTGAGGTGCCAGAGTTGTGGGGCACCTGCTCAGGAAAACTTCTTTCAGGGAGTAAAACCAGCCAAAGAGAAAGAATTGTGCTGCAGTGAAGAAAGCACAAAGGAGTCAGAGATCTGAAGAACTCTTTGACACCAGACATGGAGATGCAGATTTTGGAGATTGCTCTGCTGGTTTTTAGTCATCTTTTGGTTCAGTATTTCCTCACAAGAGCATTTAGGAATGATGAAGTATATTTCCCATGAATTTGAACCTATATTATGTGCAATTTGTTTTGAAAATACAGGGGATTACAGTTACATGATTAGATGAATCTCTGAAGAGACTTTGAACTTTGGACGTTTAACATTTTTGTACTTTTTAAGTTGAACCTCATGTATTTTGCATTATGCTATTTTAACATATGGTCCCCATACACTCATGTGTTTGAACAAGCACATGGGGACCAGGAAGTGGAATGTGGTAGTTTAAATAAAGGAATGACATTTTCACTCCTTCTTTTCTTTTTTTTAAAGTTTATTATTTGATATTTTATTAAGATTTCAGATATAATCCCCTATCTCTATTCCCCCTCCCTCCCCAGGAACCCCATATCTCACCCAACTTCTCCTGGTTCTATTAGGATATGCCCCCAGCCACCCTCCCCCTTAATCCACCACACCCATGATTTCCCCCACAGTAGGGCATCCAGCCTTCACTGGACTAAGGACTTCCTCACCCAACTATGACTGACAATGTCATCCTCCCCTACATATGCAGCTGGGTCCATGGGTCCCTCCCTGTTTGCTCCCAGGTTTGTAGTTTAGACCCTGGGAGATCTGGTTGGTTGGTATTGTTGCTCTCCCCATGGAGCCATAAACCCTTTCAGCTCCTTTTCCTCCAATTGAGTTGCCCTGTCCAGACTCAGGATGAGGTCTATTGCCTTTTGTGTCTTTTGTCTCATTTGGCTGTCTCCTCTTGGAGGAATGTTCTTTTCTGAAGAGGAACTGGAGCAGGGAGAGTGGATCTGAAGAAGAGGGTAAGTAGGCTAGACTTATGAGGATTACCTGGAGCAAAAACAGTAGTCAGAATACATTGTGTGAGAGAAGAATTTAGTCCAATTTAAAAACATTAATTCAATTTTCCTAATTGTAAATGCAAAGGAGGGAAGCAATAATGAACACAGAGACACAAAATTGGGAAGCCCAGGGAGGAATGACTTTGACAGATCCAGTTCTCATTCTGTCTGTTTAGAAAGTGAGGATCACACAGGAGTTTATAGTAAGCTCATTCTTGGGCCCTGTCTACATCTGTTAAATCAAGTTTGGTCTCAGCAATGTGAAATCTGTACCACGCAGGAAACAATCCCAGGTTATTTTCTTGTATGAGTTCCATGATTTTCGATTGTGGAATTACAGAGTTTCCTGCTCCTTTAATTCCAAAAGAATAGCTTTGCTTCGCTTTAAGGAAAACTAATATTTAAACAAGTATAAAAATAAATTAAACTGCATATGTAATATCATATAGTATGTCTACATTAATTTTATATTATGTTAAACATATACAAACTGATATATAAATGCTAAATGTTTAAACACATTCTTCAAAACAAGAATCAAAGCGTCACCATCTTAGTTTGGCTTTTGATCAAAAAAAAAAAAAAACCAAGCAAATCAACATAAAAAAGACCATAAATAACTATTACAAAGACTATTACATTTTGATTCAACTATAATTTATTATCATTCTTTAAATTCAAACAAAAACAAGTCAGTCTGTCTCTTAATGTCATTTTCCCTTTTTCATGCAATATTTTTCATTGGCAGAAAGCTCTCAGACCATCAAAATAAAGCAGGTCTGTGTTTTTAGTGTATCCTATCTATAAGAGCACATTTGCTTTTCATCTCTGAAACTATTCTTGCTACAAAAAAAATCATAATTTAACTAAAAAATGTTATAACAACTATTTAATGGTGATTTTGTCAGCTAGATTTTGTGTTCTTTCTGCCCTTCATTTTCTATTGCTACCGGCAGTGTAGACAAAGTGGCTGTAACTCTAATGTTCACCTGACAAATGAGAGTGCATTACATATTAAAATCAGATTGGAGAAAGAATTGGGCAGATTGACAGTGCCTAAGCTGTAATTACATGCTGTTTTGTAAGGGATACAGCACTGATTGTGAGAGTATAAACCTTTATAAGTGTACAATCTTCTAACAATTGCTTTGTCTTTGTTTATATAACTCAGGGTCCTCCTGAGGCATGCAGCTTGTCATCTACTAATGAGAAGTTAGGTTATTTAATAATTTAGGCCACCATGAATCTAAATGGAACAAGCATGAGAATTCTGATACTTCTTTAAGTTACTTTCAAGTGCCTGGAAAATATGCTGAAGACATTTCCAGGATTCATAGAAAGTCTGTCATTTTATGAGAACTCTGTATACTGTAGACACACATGAACATGGTAGTATAAGAATGTATAAAGAAAGGGCTGGATAGATGGCTCAGTGGTTAAGAGCACTGACTGCTCTTCCAGAGGTCCTGAGTTCAGTTCCCAGCAACCACATGGTGGCTCACAACCATCTGTAATGATATCTGATGCTCTCATGTAGTGTTTCTGAAGACAGCCACAGTGTACTCACATACATAAAAATAAATAAATAAATAAACAATAAAATCAATAAATAAATTGTTCAAAAAAGAATCCATAGAGAACATGGTTTTTTCATATTTTTTTTGTGGTAGGTAGTAATGTTATATGGATGTAGGTAATATTTCCAAATGCATCAGATACATACACTAAATATGCACAATTTTATTTCAAGTATAACACTTTTCCACCACCATGCACACCTAGGAAATCTCTGCATCTCTGAAACTTTTTTTCTAACCTGAATCATGCCAAGGTACATGGTGTTAGTGGAAAGGTGAAAGGATTCTGATCAAGTATTACCAAAGGATGATCCCCATCACCTCCTTTATACTACTTTCACAACTATTTATAAAAGTTGTCACACAAAACTGAATGAGAAATGAATTCAAACCTTCTAGAAACCAGACCTTCATTTTTCCAGTGTGTCTTCCTACTGCACAGCAAAGCAATGCTTGTGTGTGCACAGTGGAAAGTGATATTATAAGATTTTCACTGCCAGGTCTTCAGTGTCTTGCTGTCACATCTCATCCCATCCACCCTTTCACCCACTCATCCAGGGAATCCACACTCAGGTTGAGTAAAAGGCCAAGGGCCTCTGCCCAAGTCAACACATGGACCAACTGAACCACAGTCTCACCCACAGGCTATTTCAATCCAATCAGATTAGGACTCAGCAGACCTCCTGGCCTGGGGACAGTGCCCCCCATACTCACTATGACATGGCTTGTGGTCTCCCTTGCTGCTCTCTACAGCTCTATCAGGACAGTCCTGGAAAGAACCTGCAAGCTACCTCCCACTGGTGCTCCTGATTGCCAGGCCTGCCCAGAGCCCCTCGTTAGCTTAGAAAACCAAGCTGGGCCTTAGGACAGAAGTAGCTCCTCTACTAGGGGATCAGAGATCAAATGACTCAGACAGCTGAGGCCTTCCAAGTTCTGCCTTTCCACCCTAGGGACAGACAGAGCCCTACTCTGGGAAATTTGTATTTTAGTAGAACTTTCCAGTCTCCCAGAGTACTTCCTGTTACTCTTCCAAGGCACAGGGTCCTTTGTATGCACATTACATTACATACTCAATATTACAGTGGAGCCATCTCTACCTGGTAGCTGGGAAGTCCTGTAGCCAAACTTCTGTCAAATCAAACAGTGACCACAATTAAAGCAAAAAGTGGCCATTAATTTGAAAGCAAGAATTGGTCAATGAGAGGTGAGTGAAAAGGGAAATGAAAAGGCATGGGCGGGCAGTCGTGGTGCACGCCTTTAATCCCAGCACTTGGGAGGCAGAGCCAGGTGGATTTCTGAGTTTGAGCCCAGCCTTGTCTACAGACTGAGTCCAGGACAGCCAGGGTTACACAGAGAAACCCTGTCTCGAATAACAAACAAACAAACAAACAAACAAACAAACAAAAGAAATGAAAAGGCATGGCTTCTCCTTATTATGGTGTAGTAGATATTTTATTATAGATAAATGGGAAAGCATAACAAGACATAGGGGCATCTGGGAAATTTCAGATTGGCCAAGATCCAAGCCAAGTAAGGAGAGAGAAGAGGGTAGAGGATAGAGAGTAGAATCAGATCACGAGGCCAGTGTTCTAGACAAGGGACTGAGGTGTATATTTTACATATTATAGCAGACCTGCCCTCCAGGTATTCCCAGCACCCCTCAGTCCATATGTGGCATAACCTGCCCCAAAGTTCCCTGAACTTTCCAGCCTAGGGGCTGGGATGACTTCTCATGGAGGCTCCTTCCTATACAATCCAGACATTTGGGTCTCCTCTTGCTCTTTTCCTTCCCTTCTCTGTCTGTGCATACACCCTTTCAGTCTTTCTCTTCCCCTCATGCCACCCCTCCCAAAGTGACTTCCCCAATAAACCTGCATTTAATGTAATCTAATCTGGATTCAACTGGATTATTTGAAAGGGAAAGGAATAACCTATCACCAGTGAAGAGAACTAGCCTATCATTCAGGAGGGTAAATGATAGATAAAAAACACCAGTTAACAAAATGGTTGGATTACATAAGGAAAGGCAGTTGAGAGACAGACCAACCCCTGGCCTAGAGGGCAATTCTACCGGGCACACCTTGTAACAGGTAGGAATTGAGGAATGTCATGCAAGACTTAGAGGCACATCTGCTTTTATTTGGTAGACAGGCACCTCAGGCATTTGTCCCAGGGTTTGGGACTTAGCAGTAAGAAGAAATGAGTAGGTTCAAATGATTAGTAATAATCTCACAAATTACTTAAAAATTTGAATAGGCTTTATGGTTCAATATGGTTCAAGGACTAGACATATGTATTAGTGCACACCAAATATTATTCATACATTTTCTCTCATGTTGTGCACTTTCAGACAAAAACCTAACAATTCTGTTATGCACAGTGACACCAGTTTGTACAGATCTTCTGTGCTGGTTGAACTAGTGTAACTACAGAAATTTGGTTTCTAGAAATAAATTCAGTTCCACCTCCAGATTCTTGATTGCTCTGGTCTGTGAACTTCCCAAAATGGCCAGTTTGGACTTTTACTGACCATCTAAACTTGATTACCTGAGTACTCATTACAAAAGCCAACTACTGTCAAAACAGGAAACCTCCCACTTTATTTCCTCCACAGCCTTTCTGTGCGGTGACTACACCAGCTTCAGACTTTTTCAAGAAAAATCCATTGTTACACACTTTATTTGTAATTCCCACAAAAAAAAAAAGACATGGAGGTTAGAGGACACTCATTCACTAGTGTCTTTTCCTTCACACTGAGCGGTAGCGCCCATCCTGAAAGGAGATGTGTGACTGACTTGAAGGCATAGTGCAGCAGAGGCAGGATTAGGTCGTCTAATCAAGCCTTGACTACATATAATGACCAAAGTCTCAGCTATAGAGGACACTGTTCTAAACAGAAACAAATAACAAAGCCTCTGAGCAAAAGGAATGAAATTCTTAATGATGAGGAAACTTTGGAGAGTAGAAAGAAACAAGAGATTAGAGCAGTGATACATAAAGAAAATGAAATTCAAAAAGCAACACCAACAATTGTCTTCTTAAAAGGATAAATATATTTGAAAAAATACAGAGGAATACTAACTTTCAAAAAGAGCAGATGTTCCATAGTAGGGAGGATGGCATTAATAAGACCTTGTCCCTATGTGCAATGTTACTGCTGATAGATAGCACAGCCAACGGTTTATGTATCAAATTTCTGAGCTGACTTAACTGTATCAGTGAGCATTCCACATATCTCCACCGGACAGTGTCCTAATTGGTAATTCAATATCCACTGGCTCAAGTTAACATACCCAAATTGTACACCCTCACAATCTGGTCTGTTTTTTCACATACATGAATTAATACATGCTGGGAAATTACAAAATCACTCACCCTGCTTGTATCAGATCCTCGTAACAGTGCTCCCCTACAACTGACCCCCTAAAACTTTAATCTGTGATGTAGCTATTGCCTGTCCTATTTCACTGTGCAGTGTACACAATAACCTGTTCCTCATGTTCTGGTCTGAAGGCAGAAGCCATGCTTCACATGCAAATCCTTTTCCTGTTGCTGCAATGGACAGTTCACTACTTGACTCCTATGGGTAATTTAAAAACTCTGCTGTGGTACAGCCTTTTAACTAAAAAATTCAGGAAGTTCATTCGAAGGTAAAGCAAGGCAACTTCCCTGGGTAGCAACAGACTGGCAACAAGCTGACCTGAGTCAACATAGCTTTTCTTGAAATCATTTTTCTAAAAGGCTGAAGATACAGCTGTCTCAGAATTAATATGCCTTCCCAGGGAGAAATCACCCTGCACACAATTAAAGATTACTTTACTAGAAATTCTCTTTAATGATAGCATGAATTCATCTCTGTGTAATGCTCTTTTAGGATCAAGATTCATGTTATACTTTGAACAATTTCACATGGAATATGAAGTTGTGATCTAGGACGAGTTAACGTGGAATTGGAAATTTTGATCTAGGACTAGTGCACATGGGTTATGATATTTGGATCTAGGACTAGTGCACATGGGTTATGATATTTTGATCTAGGACTAGTTAACATGGAATATGAAATTTGGATCTAGGACTAGGTATCATTGAATATGACATTTGGATCTTGGACGAGTTAACATAGAATAGAAAAATTTGATCTAGGACTAGTTAACCTCGAATTGTAAAATGCGAACTAGGATCAGTTAACAAGGAATTGGAAATTTTGATCTAGGACTAGTTAACATGGGATATGAAAATTTGATCTAGACTCTGGTACATACCCAGTTCCTGTCTCAAAAACTGAAAATAAGAATATTAGTGGACAGTTCAGCATCTCAGTGCAAGATGGAGAGCAGCAAAGATTCGATGAAGCAGTGAGTCGACAAGGTAAGTGTAAGGACCCAGGAAGAGGACCCCATCTCAAGTCCCAATCACCATGCACCCAAGGAGACACAAGAGACTGACTTGATGCAATGGCAAAAGGCAGTTTACTAACAAGGGCCCTTGGATCGAAACTCATCCCACGCAGGGGAGAGAATTTCGATGAAGACCCCAGGAAGTTTAGAACTTTTATAGGGGGAGACACGAGGGGGAAGGGAAAACGGGGAAATTCTGGCACGGTTACATATAATTGGAGATTTCAAACATCAGCACTTTGCGTAAACAATCATTTTGACAGGCTGGATGGCCCACTATTTTTGACCATGAAGCCTCAGACCTTCTAGGATAAACACCAGGTGGCCCATTACTCACTTGGGCATGTTTAGACTGGTCAAGATATGTCTTTGGTTGTTTCTACATTTCTGGTCACCTCGTCCCTAGAGGGGCTTGATATTTTTATTATGTCTATTCTCAGCAAGCTCAGAAAGCTGTCCTGCGTCTTTGCCAAGTTGTTTTTAATTTTTACTCTTACAAAAGCAAGCCTTGACTACATATAATGACCAAAGTCTCAGCTATAGGAGACACTGCTCTAAACAGAAATAAATATCAAAGCCTCTGAACAAAAGGAATGAAATTCTTAATGATGAGGAAACTTTGGAGAATAGAAACAAACAAGAGATTAGAGCAGTGATACATAAAGAAAATGAAATTCAAAAAGCAACACCAACAATTGTCTTCTTAAAAGGATGAATAAATATGAAAAAATACATAGTTATACTAACTTTGAAAAAGAGCAGGTGTTTCCTCGTAGGGAGAATGGCTTTAATAAAACCTTGTCCCTAAGTGCAATGTTACTGCTCACAGACAGCACAGCCAATGGTTTGTGTCTCAAATTTCTGAGCTGACTTAACTGTATCAGTGAACATTCCACATATCTCCACAGGACAGTGTCCTAATTGGTAATTAAATATTAACTGGCTCAAGTTAACATACCCAAATTGTACACCCCCACAATCTGGTCTGTTTTTCTTCACATACATGAATTAATACATGCTGGGAAATTACAAAATCACTCACCCTGCTTGTATCAGCTCTTCATAATAGTGCTCCCCTACAGCTGACTCCCTAAAACTTTAATCTGTGATGTAGCTATTGCCTGTCCTATTTCACTTTGCAGTGTACACAATAACCTGTTCCTCATGATCTGGTCTGAAGGCAGAAGCCATGCTTCACATGCAAATCCTTTTCTTGTTGCTGCACTGGACAGTTCACTACTTGACTCCTATGGGTCATTTAAAAACTCTGTTGTGGTTCAGCCTTTTAACTAAAAAATTCAGGAAGTTCAATCAAGGGGAAAGCAAGGTAAATTCCCAGGGGAGCAACAGACCGGCAACAAGCTGACTTGAGTCAACATAGCTTTTCTTGAAATCATTTTTCTAAAAGGCTGAAGATACAGCTGTCTCAGAATTAATATGCCTTCCCAGGGAGAAATCACTCTGCACACAATTAAAGATTACTTTACTAAAAATTCTCTTTAATGATAGCATGAATTCATCTCTGTCTAATGCTCTTTTAGGATCAAGATTCATGTTATACTTTGAACAATTTCACATGGAATATGAAGTTGTGATCTAGGACTAGTTAACGTGGAATTGGAAATTTTGATCTAGGACTAGTGCACATGGGATATGATATTTGGATCTAGGACTAGTTAACATGGAATTAGAAATTTTGGTCTAGGACTAGTTAATATGGAATATGAAATCTGAATTTGGATTAGTTAACATGTAATATGAAATTTGAATCGAGGACTAGTCAACATGGAATATGAAATTTGGATCTAGGACTAGGGATCATGGAATATGAAATTTGGATCTTGGACGAGTTAACATAGAATAGGAAAATTTGATCTAGGACTAGTTAACCTGGAATTGTAAAATGCGAACTAGGATTAGTTAACATGGAATTGGAAATTTTGATCTAGGACTAGTTAACATGGCATATGAAAATTTGATCTAGACTGTGCTACATACCCAGTTCCTGTCTCAAAAACTGAAAATAAGAATATTAGCAGACAGTTCAGCATCCCAGTGCGAGATGGAGAGCAGCAAAGAGTCCATGAAGCAATGAGTCGACAAGGTAAGTAGGGAGGCTCGGGCTGGTAACCTGGGATCCATTCTGTGTTTCCTTGCTGCACTATATCTTCTCCTTCTGTCAGGGCAGAGTTAAAACTTGATGGATATTTTTTCAGAGAACTATCGTGACATTCCCAAATGAGATAATTGTCAACACTGTGTACCTTCCAAGTGTTAACCGTATTCTTACATGAAAAAAACACCATTGTCTGCTGCAAATATAAGAATGGGTCTAATCATCCCATGAACAGAGATTCTGAATCTGACATGGTCTTTCCTACGAAAACAGCCAAAGTTAATAATTTTACTGTGTGTGTATTTAAAAATTAAATATAGAACCCCATTTTATAACATTATTCACAGCAAAGTGTGCTCTCTCTCATCAATTACTCCAATAGAGAAGATATCCAACCGCTAATAAAAATACCCACATTTCATGTGGTCCAGAGCCTGGAAGTTGAGGAACATTATGTCTGCATCTGTCCAGAAAAAAGTTCATATTAATTCCTTAAAATCATTTAATGAAAGCATATTTCTACAATTTAATAATAAAGCAAATAATTTCTTTTCCAGATAGGATATTATTTTGAAAGTTTTTCATACAATATATTTTGAAGTTTTTCCCCTCTCCCAATTCATTCCTGTTCCTCCCTACCTCCCTACCTACCCAACATTAAATTTTGTTTTTTCTCTCTCTCTCTGATTTCTATTTTTTTTTTTTTTTAGTTTTGAATTTTGTTCTTTCATTATTTTATTTATTTATATTTCAAACATTGTTTCCCTTGCTGGTTCTCCCCTCCACTAACCCAGCACCCCATCTCTCCTCTCCCTCATCTGCCTCTAAGAGGGTGCTTCCCGACCCTCCCACCACACCCATCTCACTCCTTTAAGATCTCCCTTCTCTGGATCATCAAGCCTCCACAGAACCAAGTGCATCTTCTCCCATTGAGGTCAGACATGTGAGTCCTCTGCTACATATGTAGTGGGGGCCATGGACCAGTCCATGTATATTCCTTTGTTGGTGGCTCGGTCTCTGGGAGCTCTGAGAGGCCCAATTAGGTGATACTGTTGTTCTTCCTATGGGGTTGCAATCCTTTTCAGTTCCTTCAGTCCTTATCCTAACTCTTACACAGGGGTCCCCTGTCTCAGTCCAATGGTTGGCTGTGAGTATCTGCATCAGTCTCATTCAGGTGCTGGTAGAGCCTCTTAGAGGATAGCCATACCAGGCTCCGTCTGCAAGCAAAACTGGCATCAGCAATAGTGTTGGGTGTTTGGTGTCTGCAGATTGGATGGATGCAAAGGTGTGGTGGTCTCTGCATGGCCTTTCCTTCAGTCTCTGCACCATTTTTTTGTCTCCTCATTTGCTTAAGACAGGAACAATTCTGGGTCAAAACTCTTGATGGGTGGGTGGCTCCATCTCTCAAAACGGGGCCATTTCTATCTACTGGGTGTTGGCTCTCCAGGTTCAATCTCCCCGCTGTTGGACATTTTGGTTAAGGTCATTCCCATTGGTCCTGGGAGCCTCTCAAATCCCTGCTGTCTGGGACTTTCTAGTGATTCTCCTACCCCCATCCCACACTGATGCATATTTCTATTCATTCTCCTGGCCCTCTGGGCTTCTCTCTTGTCTTTTCCTATACCTGATCCTGCCTCCCATCTTTGCCTCTCCATCCCCTTTCCCACACAGGTCCCTGTTTCCCTCTGTATCCTGTGATTATTTTGTTTCCTCTTCTAAGTAGTATTGAAGCTTCCAGACTTGGGCCTTCCTTTTGGTTTGACTTCATATGGTCTGTGAGCTGTATTCTAAACTTTTTGGTTAATATATACTTATCAGTGAGTACATACTATGTATGTCCTTTTGGTTATGGGTTACCTCACTCAGGATGATATTTTCTAGTTCCATCCATTTGCCTGCAAAATTTTTAATGTACTCATCTTTAATAGCTGAATAGTATTTCGTTGTGCAAATGAACCACATTTTCTCTATTGATTTTTTGATTCAGAAACATCTGGGTTGTTTCCATCTCTGGCTATTATTAAATAAGACTGCTATGAACATATTGGAGCATGTGTCCTTGTGATATGGTGGCATGTTTTGAGTATATGCTCAGGAGTGGCATTTCTGGTTCTTCAGGTAGAACTATTTCCAATTTTTATGAGAAACCTCCAAATTGATTTTCAGAGTGGTTGGATGAGTTTGCAATCCCACCAGTAATGTAGGAGTGTTCCTCTATCTACACATCCTCACCAGCATGTGCTGTCACCTGAGTTTTTGATCTTAGTCTTTCTCATTGGTGTAAGGTAGAATAGAATCTCAGGGTTGTCTTGACTTGCATTTCCCTGATGACTAAGATGTTCAACATTTCTTTCTGGGCTTCACTGCCATTTGAGATTTCTCTGTTGGGAACTCTGTTTAGCTCTGTTCCCCATTTTTTCATTGGGTTATTTGGTTTTCTGATGTCTAACTCTTAAGTTCCTTGTATATTTTTGATATTAGGCCTCTATCAGATGTAGAGTTAATAAAGTTTTTTTTTCTGTTTGTAGTTTGCCAATTTGTTGTATCCACAGTACCTTTTCCCTTAGAGAACGTTTTTGTCTTCATCAGGTTCCATATGTCAATTGTTGATCTTAGAGCCTGAACTATTGATGATTTGTTCAGGACTCTGTTTGTATATTGAACCATCCCTGCATCCCTGAGATGACTCCTACTTGATCATGGTGAATGATGGTTTGGTGTGTTCTTGGATTCATTTTGCGAAAATTTTATTAATGTTTTGGCACCTATATTCATAAGCAAAATTGGTCAGATATTTTCATTCTTTGTTGGGTCCTGTGTGCTTTATGTATCAGAGTATCTGTGGATTCATAGAATGAATTAGGTAGTATTCTCTATGTTTCAATTTTGTGGAATAGTTTGAGGACTCTTGGTATTAGGTCTTTTCTGAAGGTGTGGTAGAATTCTGCACTAAAACCATCTGGCCCTGGCTTTTGTAGGTTGGGAGGTTTTTGTTGACAGTTTCTATTTCCTTTGGGACAATATGACTGTTTAGATAGTTTACCTGATCTTGATTTAACTTTGTTATCTGGCATCTGTTCAGAAAAAAATCATCTGCTTCATCCAGCTTTTTCTATTTTGTTGAGTATACTCTTTTTTTTTTTCAAGGCAGGATTTCTCTGTGTAGCCCTGGCTGTCCTGGAACTCACTCTGTAGACCAGGCTGGCCTTGAACTAAGAAATCTGCCTGTCTCTGCCTCCCAAGTGCTGGATTTAAAGGCATGACCCACCACTGCTTAGACAAGTATACACGTTTATAGTAATATCTGATATTGTTTTGAATTTCCTCAGTTTCTGTGGTTATGTATCCCTATTCATTTATGGCTTTATTAATTTAGATATTGTGTTTGTGTCCTTTAGTTAGTTTGTCTAGGGGTTTATTTACCTTGTTGATTTTCTCAAAGAATCACCTTTTGGTTTTGTTGATTCTTTTTCTAGTTCTCTTTGTTTGTAATTGATTGATTTCAGCCCTGAGTTTGGCTGTTTCCTACCATCTACCTCTGTTAGGTGTGTTTACTTCCTTTTGTTCTACAGCTTTCAGGTGTGCTCTTAAGTTGGTGGTGTTGGAGCTTTCCAATTTCTTTATGCCGGCACTTAGTGCTTTGTAATTTCTTCATAATACTGTTTTCATTGTGTCCTATAAGATTGTGAAGATCTGATAGAAAGCAAATGATTACTTCAACGTTCTTGTATTTGTTGAATAAGTTTTGTTTCTGATTATGTGGTCAATTTTAAATAAGAGTCCACGAGGTGCTTAGAAAAAGGTATATTCTTATATTTGTGGATGGAATGTTCTGTAGATATCTGTTAATTCCATTTGATCCAAAACTTCTGTTAGTTTCATTGTGTCTCTCTTTAGTTTCTGTTTCAATGATTTGTCCATTGGTGAGAATGGGGTGCTGAATTTTCTCACTATTTTTGTGTGCGCTTTTATGTGTATTTTATGCTTTAGGAAAGTTTCTTTAAAAACATTAGGGGCATATATGTTTACAATTGAGACTTAAACTGGGTGGATTTTTCCTTTAATGAATATGAAGAGTCCTTCCTTATCTCTGTTCATTACTTTTGGTTGAATGTCTATTTTATTGGATATTGTGCGGGGCGCGCGCATGTAGTCTCGCCGGCGAAACCATACACACA
>NW_021620393.1:16738-26182 GCF_004785775.1 Grammomys surdaster
ACTTGGTACTAGGAAGAATTACGGGCGACAGCGCCACCTAGCGATGGTGGACTTTGTCAGCTCTCGTGGCGGCTCCCAACAGGATATTATAATGGGGATGCCAGATTTTTCTTTGGATTGTTTCATGGAGGTCTTTTCTCTAAACATTTACTCTGTGGCAATATCTGTTTTTGTCACTGTGGTGTATTTCTTGTATGACTCAAAATTACAGATCCTGTTTGTGTATCTGTTCTGTTAGCTGTGTCTTTTCACTGGGCAATTGAATCCATTAATATGAGGCAGATTAAAGAATAATGATTGTTTTTTTTCTGTTATATTTGTTGTTGGAGAGCAGTGTGTGTGTGTGTGTGTGTGTGTTTGTGTTTCTCTTCTTTACGGTTTGTTGTTATATGATTAATTTAATTTCTTGTGTTTTCTTGGGTATAGTTACCTTCCATATGTTGCAGTTTTCCTCCTAGTACCCTAAGTAGGGCTGGGTTAGTACAACAATACTGTTTAAATTTGATTTTGTCATGGAATATTCTTGTTTGTCCATCTGTGTTGATAGAGAGTTTTGCTGGGTATAGTAGCCTGGGCTGGCATCTGTGGTCTCTTAAGGTCTGTATGACATCAATCTAAGGTCTTAGGCTTTTAGAGTCTCTGTTGAGGAATCTGTTCTAATTATTACTGGTCTGCCTTTATATGGTACATAGCCCTTTTCACATACATCCTTTAATGTTCTTTCTTTCTTCTGTATGTTTAATGTATTTATTATTATGTGGTGGGAAGAGCATCTTTTCTGGTCAAATTCATTCAGTGTTCTACGTGTTTCTTGTTTATTTATGACATCTCTTTCTTTAGGTTAGGGAAGTTTTCTTCTATGATTTTGTTGAAGATATTTTCTGGCCCTCTGCACTGGGAATCTTCATCCTCTTCTATTCCTAATATTCTTAGGTTTTTTTTTTAAATTTTTGTCCCAAACTTCCTGTATGTTTTGGATTAGGAACTTTTACACTTTGTATTTTCTTTGATTGATGTGTCGATATCTTGTACTTTATCTTCTATGCCTAAGATTCTCTCTTCCATCCATTATATATTTTTTTGATGATACTTGTATCTGTAGTTCTTGATTTTTTTTCCTACCTTTTCCATCTCCAGGGTTGCCTCTTTTCTGATTTCTTTATTGTTTCTACTCTTAATTTTAGGTCCCGAAAAGTTTTGTCCAATTCTTTCAGCAGTTTGATGGCATTTTCCTTTATTGCTCTAAGGGATATATGTGTTTTCTCTTTAAGAGCTTCTACCTGTCTGCCTGTGTTTTCCTGTATTTCTTTGAGTGCTATTTATATCATCCTTAAATGCCTTCATTTAAGGCATTATCATCTTCATGACATGGGATTTTAGGTAATAATCTTGCTCTACAGTTGAGTTAGGACATCCAGGGCTTCCTGTAGTAGGAGAACTGGTTTTTGATGGTGCCAATTTATGTTGCCTTTTGTTGCTTTTGTTCCTGAATTTTCCTTTTGCTATTTATTTATCTTTGGTGTTAAGTGGCCTGGATTTTTCAGACTATAGCAGGCCTCCTTGGATACAGGTAGAGCTTTGTGACCTTGCTTTGATTGGGTCTTCTGGGAGGCAGGCAGTGTTATCTCTGGTTAGGGAAAACCTCCCGTTTCCATGATTTATGCAAGCCTCCTGTGTCCTTGTGTCACTGGTTAGGACAGTCCTCCTGGGAGACAGACTGGCTTTGGGGTTCATGGCAGGCTTGTGGATTGTGCATAGATTCAGGTGGGGGTATATATTGGAAGTTCAATGGGGCTCATGCGGATAGATCACTTGTGTGCTGGGTTCTGTGTGTGCGTGGGTCCCAGCTGGTGTGGATATTGGGAAGGGGGGTCTCACCTGTGTTTCTAGTTATGGCAGATCTCCTGTGAGACAGGAAGGCTGTGCATGGTGGGAGGCACATGCTTCTTCCGTTGGTTTAGACACTATAGGTCCTTCAAGTGTAAAATTTATATAGAATATAGAGATTGATTTTTTGGGTATTCTTATTATTATGGCTCAGTATATGGGGCAATGAAACTTTGAAGTGAATATAGGACTTTTTATTACAACCTAGGTTTAATGGATTGAACACTTTAAAGAATAGCTTACAAGAAGTAACTTCAGCAAATCTGTGTGGCTATGTAGTAATTTGAGTCTTAATGAGTAGCATGTCATGACAATATTGACACATTGTGTGAAAATCCTATTTATAATTAAGAAGTAATCAGTCAGATTTTTTCATAGATTAAATGGAATGTTCATTTTCTACATAAATCAGGGTAATTATAACTGACTGAGATGTTCATAAATTGTAAGGAAGAAACTGAAGTTATGATTTTGGTATATGGATGTACGATGGCCATCACATTGCCTTGTAAATATATGTGGTTAATCAATGAGATATTTGATATTTATTATCTCAGTCACTGAAGGCAAATTCTTTACATCAACATAGAGTGATAACTGTAGATACTCATAACTGCTTCAGTGCTTTGAATAAATCTTGCTTCTGTGTTGAATCACACAAAGTTTCAAGTTATTTAAGAAACAATTAACTGCATCCAACTAATGGGAAACAATCAGTACAAGAATATTTCATTAACAAATGATTTCAATCATATAATGAAAATACATCACCAGTACTTTTAATATTATTCTATAAAATGAAGATGGGATAGAGATTACCACATGCTCTGAATAGCTCAACTTGGTATAAGATATCTGATATCAGCAAGAAATGAACAGACAACAAATGTGAAGGAAACTCTGGAATAATATCTGCTAAACATGGAAGCTAAATTTTATTTTAAATACTCCTGTAGTATTATAGTGAATACATTAAGACTGCCAGCCAACAGAATAACCTAAAAGAAAAAAGAAGTCAAAGATTTTCTTAGTAATCAGGAAGGACACTGTGGTGTGTGTTGTGTATTATTTCTACCATGTCAAGTCAATAACATGAGTTTTAGGCAGAAAGAGAAAGCTAACAAAACACTTTTTGTGTCCCAAGCAACATGGAGTATGTCCCTGTGAAGAACTACATGGAGGCTCATTTCTCAATTTTGGCAAAAGAAAATTCAACAATATTGAAGAACCTGAGTGTCTGATTAGTTGACTTGATATAATGAGTACTTTATGAATCTTAGCCCAATGCTCATGCACACCAACTGACATCCAAAAGTGCTGCAACTCAGGAAGGCATTTCAATAGAAGTCACAATAGAGTGCAGGGTCTGCCTCCATAATAGAGAGAGTGCATGTTCCTAATCCATCTGACATGGCCGTACCATCCAGTATGCAAAAAGGATATAAAATCACAAGCATCATCTTATTCAATTCACCCAATCAGTAGGTCTGCAAAATTACTGAAAGAATATTTAAACTGACAAAAACATAATTCAACCAAAGGATGCAACAAAGTCCTGTTCATAATAACTAAATTAGTGCAATAAACTCTATAGTAAGACTCTATTATAAGCCCATGAAATATCAACCATTCCAAAAATGCATCCACTGGTGCTGAATAGATGGATTTAAAGACCCCAGTTAATTTTTAGTGGGATTAGAATTTAGTGTGGCCATCATGGCAGAAGAATAATGTAGTTCAGAAAATTACAAATAAAATTCAAAGTTCTATCTGTGTCACACATTGTAATCTAACAAAGTTACATAAATTAGCATGTTAGTTGTACATCTGGGTTGTTGTAATGTAATACAACACAGTATTGTATCAAAACAAATACCAACTAGGGGTGATTGAAAAATATAAATATATATTAACATTAGGAGTAATATTCTCTCATAAATGACAATTAAATTCTCTCATTCCTTTGAGTAAAATGTATGAAATTGTTCTCAATCATCTTAATGAGGTATGAACAAACATCAACCACAGAAATGTTTTATCAAAAGGCACTGCCTGCCATGAACTGAAGATCAGGCAAGAGATTTCATTATATGTCAGTGAATGTCTGCACAGATACTGATACTGGACTGGATAGGTGTTGAATCTGTGTAATTCCAGGCATTAATGGATTCTCCAGATGGTAGGAATCACAGGAAGTTTGAAGAGGTTTTATCATACAATAATATATGTACAAAAGAGAGAATGCTCAACTCTTGCCTCAATATTGCATGTGAGATTGCCCTTCTTTAGACTAGACAATGGAAGATACAGTTTCCCATGATTCATCTCAAAGTCTGAATGGCAAGGGACAGTTGTAACTTTCTCAACTTTTACTATGGAAGTTCTGATGAAATCCATTATCATGATTGCCAATTGTGTCTTACATGTGGCTGTTGACACATGGTCTGGCCCAAGCTGCTCAGGAGAATATTGTCTCTGGAGGGTTTGCCATGGATATGAATGAAATAATGACACCTGAGGGTGGAGATCATGATCTTCACAACATGTTTTCAAAAATGTTTTGATCAAAACTTCCAGACCTCAGATGTAGAGCTCGAGGCCACAATTTTCCAGATGTATCCAGGGACTATGACACAGGATGAGTGGAAAGGAACTGGAGAATATAATTAAGTGGATTCTCAGACAGCAATAGCCTTAAAACAGTCACATAGGTGTAAATGTGTGTGTGATGTTTGTCTGCAAAAGGAACGGATTTCATAAGTGCTCCACCTTAGATCCTAGCAGAAATGAAGAAGCTGTATGCTTTCACTATTTCCTTCTTGCTCCTGATGTTTTATCTCATCTTGTACAGTTTGACTGATCCCAGTTGTTTCTGGAGGATACAGAATACTGAAGATAATGATGGAGATTTGCAAAATGACTGTAGTTCGTTACTTTTCACCTTCGAGGGACCTCTAGACGAAAATTATTATAATTATTTCATTGATTTTAGGTAAGTCATTTTTTCCTGCTTCAATGTCAATGATTAAAAATATGTAGTTGCATATACAAACTGTGGAATTCTACCCTGTTCTTCCCATTTTAACATTAGGAGTAAGTGAAAATTATATAACACATCAATCACTATTTTAATATTTTCAGTGTGTCACCACTTAGTGTGGGTTCAATACGTTGGGTTCAAATTCATATTCCTAATAGTAACAGATGTACTGGGAGACTGTGGGACAGATGAAACACACTTCACGTGGAAAAAAGACCTCAGTGCTCAGACATCACTTAAAGGATGGCAAAGAATTAGAAGACTGAGGTGTTAAGAGAAATCTGATACCTTTTAAAGTAAATTGATATACTAACAGTTACACTAAAAGGTAACATCAAATTGATGGGCAAATGAGCCTAGAGGATAATAATCTGGTTGTGTGGTATATTGTATTATTTTATATATTTTGGTATAGATGTGTAAATTTACATGAAATGTACCTTTAAATAATTATCATGTTTGATAAACATTAACATTTGGAAATATTAAAATCATTTTTTTACAAAACCATGGAAATATCATTCTTGACAAATTTTCTCCTTGCGTATAATATTAGCATTTTTAAAAAATTAATAATTTTATTTATTTTCATTCCAAATATGGCCTCTCTCCTGGTTCCCCATCCCAGAGTTCTTCACTACATCTTCCCTCTTTTTGGCCTCTGAGAGGATGCTTTCCCAACGCCCTACCACTTTATCCCCACTCCATCTCCACTTCTCCAGAAACCTCCATACTACCTATACCCTACCCACACCCCAAGCAACTGTTTTCCCTGGGACATCAAGTTTCTGCAGAATTAGTCTCATGATCTCCCACTGTGGACATAAAAGACAGTCCTCTGATTCATATGTGCAAGGAGCCATCGACCAACCCATGTATGTTCTTTGTATTAAGACTCGACATCAATAATAATGAAATTAACATTTTTGTACTGTTTGACTTAAATAAATTTTCCTGTTATCATGTTTTAAACTTTTTCTTTCTAATTACATAAATTCTCTCACAGAAACACAGATAATCATTTTCAAGTAAAATTATTATTACACACTTTATATAGACATATAACATGTCAGGTGGTATTGTATATTGGCTTTTTAATGTATTTCTTAATGATTCTTTCTTTATTATTATATGTTCTTTTACTATGTTTAGTTTCCAAAGATTATTTTGTATGTATTGAAACATAATTTTGAACTAAGGTATTAGAACTAGGATCCTTTGTTGTGGATATTATTCAGTATATGTTAATAAAAACTTTATGGTACCAAAGGTTATGAATCAAAAAGTTGAATGAAATACCATTGTATCATTTAAACTTAAAACACTAAATATTGAGATATTTAATACATAAAACAAATGTCACATAATAAAAAAAATTAAGGGGTTATTGATTTCATATACTGTTCAAGGCATTTTTAAATTTTTTTTCTGTGGTATTGGAGCATCAAGAGTATTGTTTATCAGCCTTTTTCTCTAGGACTGTAGTCAATTACATGCATGGCTTTCAGGGAAAAAGAACAAATTCTTTATGGATTTTCAGAAATATAAAAATTAGCATATCAGAGTGACATATGTTTATGATCTGAAATTGTATTCAACTCTAAAGATCTCTTATTTCCTAAGCTTATTTCAGGAAAGCTAGCATTTACACAGTAATTTAGCATTTCATGTAGTACAATATTTACTGCTGTTGAACAGAGAATTAATGTGTCAAATAGTGTTGGTTTGAATATACTTGATCCAGAGAATGGCACTATTAGGAGTTATGGCCTTGTTGGAGTAGGCGTGGCCAGTTCGAGGAAGTGTGTCACTGGAGGGCTAGGAAAATGAGATCATTTTCCTAACCACCGGAGAGCCAGTCTCCTCCTAGAGGTCTTCAGATGAAGATAGAGGACTCTGAGTTTCTGCACCACTCATACCTGTATTCTGCCATGCTCTCAACTTGATGGTAATGCTCTGAAACTCTGAACATGTAAGCCAGCTCCAAACAAACATTGTCTTTATACTTGTTTCCTGAGTCATGGTGTCTGTTTACAGCAGTAAAACTCTAATGAAGACAGAAACTAGGACCAGGGACTGGATTATTGCCGTGTTAGGCCTGGCTATGCTTTTGTATAGAAGAATGCGGAATTGGAATGCAGTGGAATGCTTTAAGTGGGGCTTAATTCTAATAAGAATATAGAATACTTAGTTGTTGAGAGTGGTTTGAACTGTACAGACCTAGCCTAAGATATTTCAGGAGATAATTATTTCAGCCTGTGGACTAGAGACTATTTTTGTGGTATTCTGGTGGAGAATGTGACTGCTTTTGGCCTTGTCTGAAGAGTCTACCTGTGGCTCATATAAGGAGATGTATATTAATTGCATTGATAAAGGCAGTTTCTGAAAATCATAGCAAGGTCTTTATTTTCTGGTTTAGTCTCATGAAGAGCATGCTGTTCAAACATCGCAAACTTAGAAAGAATGAATGTACAATATATGGTTTAAATGATAATAAATGGACCCCAGGAAGAGAAATAGATCTGAAACCTATGTTCAAGGAAATAAAGATATTAAGGGAATGGTGATCTCAGGGCAAGATTCCACCCACATGATCTTGCTTGTGTTTGCAGTTGAACAAGGAAGAGTTTGGTCTTTTAGTTTGGAATGACCTACAATCCAAAAATAGTGGGCCCACATGTGATCCAGATACTGAGGCTGGAAGACACAGGCTGTATATCTGAATGTTCAGGAATAGTGGTCATGAAAACTTAGGCACAGGCATGGTGATGCACAGGTTTAATCCATGGAAAAAAAATGCAGGTAGATCTCTGAGTTCAAGGTAAGTCTTGAACAGAATAAGTTCTAGGTGAAAAACAGCAGAAGCCCAGGCATAGTTGTACAAACCTTTAACACCAGCATCCAGGAGACAGAGGTATGAAAATCTTTGTGTTCAAGGACAATCTACTGGGCAAACTCCAGGAGTGAGAAAGTTGGAAAACAGAAATCCTAGAAGAGAATAAGGGGCAGTATGTTCTAGCAACAGCAAGCAGCAGAAATAGGTGGCTTCTGCCATGTTGCTCTGGCATTAGAGTCAAGACTAGAAGGGACTACTGGGAAAATTGATGCTGATTAGCTGGAGCTAAGAAATTAGCGTTGCTAAAGAAGAGTCCAGCATTAATGAGATGAAATCTTCTGGTAAGTGTTTTCTTAGATAAAAAAAAAGCTGTATTCCAGAGATAGCCAAAGTTATCACTTGTGTTGCAGCTGGATTGGTAACAAGTAAGAATTACCTAGGTGGTATGGGTTTTGAAGGTATGACATGTTGATGGAGAGCAGCTAAGGCTTGGTACTGTGAGATGCCAGGGTAGGCCGGTGGTGAAGGTGCAGTCTCAGTTGCAGTTGATGGCTAAGGTATAGAGGATTCTTGTAAAGAAGGTGAGCTTTTTTCACTATGAAGAGAGCCTATGAGAGGCTTTTGGTGAAGCCTAGTTGCATCAGAAGTCCCCATAGTATTAAAGATTCCAGTGTCATGGAATGTCTACAAAGAACAGCAGCAGCAGTGGAGTGAAGTCTACCAGAGACTAGAGTGCTACAGGAGGCATGGCTGGAGAAGTGACACAAAGCCTTTGGAAGAGCCCTGAAGATCATGTGTGAATCTTAGACATTGAAACTAGAAGCAGTAAAGATGAAGTTGACTTGGAGATCCCAACATTTTAAAGATTCCTAGTTCTGTGTAATTAGAACTTGAAGACTATTGTGTAGGAACCTTAGTGTATAGAACTGTAATCTAGTTCATGTATGACATTCAGAGATAAAACAGCTCTTTACACATTGTCACAAATATAAAAATTATCATATAAGAGTGATGGATTTGGGGAAATTCTTAAGGTTTATTTATCTCTAAATATCACTAATTTCTTAAGCTTATTTCAGTAAAGTTAGCATTTACCTGTCTCCTAGTGTGAAGATTACTACAATTGGAGAGAAAATTTCATGTTTCTAGCACTCTCTGCAATCATCACTATGTCTTCTTTTAGAATACCAGAAGGAAGATCCGAGTTTTTTCTGGTAATAATTTTTGCAACTGAAGAGATCAACAGGAATCCTTATATTTTACCGAACAAGTCTTTGGTATTCGGATTCAGAAGTGGCATGTGTGAAGATATAGTTGAAATTCTGGAAACAGTAGAATTATCACAAAATAATTCTTTGCATTTTATTAATTATGAATGTGGAATACAGGGAATCTGTCCTGTAGACCTTATAGGACCATCATGGATAACATCCTTAAAACTGGCAATTGATTCTAGATTTCTGAAAGTGAGAATGTGTGATACTGGATGAATTAACAACTTTTTATTCTATTCATAGGTGCCTAGAGAGAAATCTTGCTTGGCATAGGTTTGTGTGTGTATTCTTTTTTATATGTTATCCATTTATTATAAAGGATTCAATAATCAGATTTTTGATGCATTGAGAAAACAGTTAAGTATGTTTTTATAACATGGTGACTTCTCAAGAATAGTCTAGAATCT
>NW_021620394.1:0-6015 GCF_004785775.1 Grammomys surdaster
GCCAAACTAAACTATTAAGATGGGAATAAGTTGACTGTTTTTATTAGGAAAACTCAACTGAATTTAGTAAGAGTACTTTTTCTAGTTTTTGTAAAAGGAATTTAAATATTTTTAAAGGACTGAACTATTTATTTATTACAGTTTATAGCATTGTTATAAGAAGCATCCAGAGAAACAAAAATAGTGAGTAATAATTAACATAAGAGTTTCCTTTATGCTTTAAAGGTTCTTTTTATTTTATGTGTAGGAATGTATGATTATATATGTGTACATGCATGCATGCACACCTGGAGGCCAGAAGAGGGCACCAGAGCTGGAAGTATATGTCCTTGTGAGCCATCATGTGGATGCTGAGAACTGATCCTAAGCCCTCTGAAAAAGCAGCAAGGATTCTCAACAGCTGACTTTATTTTTCCAGGCCCTCTTTTATGCTTTAGTCCAAGATCCTCCATCAACACAAACCCATGGAGGAGTCTCAAGATTTTAGCATGAGAGTTAACACTTAAGACTATATATAATATGCTCTTGGCCGGGCAACAGTGGCACACACCTTTAATCCCAACACTTGGGAGGCAGAGGCAGGCGGATTTCTGACTTCGAGGCCAGCCTGGTCTACAGAGTGAGCTTCAGGACAGCCAGGGATACACAGAGAAACCCTGTCTCGACAAACCTAAAAAAGATGTTCTTGAGTTGTGTTCCATCATCTTGGAAAATGGTTGTGTTAATTCTCTTGTTTTTTTTTTTTTTCCTCTCTTTTGTGTATGTGTCTGGGTGTAAGTGGATACCTGTCATGATGCATGTGTGGAGGCAGCGGGTAACCTTTGGATGTTGGTGGGCCCTCACCTTCCCACCTTGTTTACCATGGTGCCTCTTTGTTGACCATGAGCTTCTGGACATTCTCCTATCTACTTCCTGATTCATGTAAGCATTCAGGGATTACAGATACTTGGGCTAGTGCACTTATCTTTTTGTTTGTTTTATTTTGTGAAACAAGGTTCCCAGTCATGTAACTCCCACTGTAGACCAGGCTGACCTCAAACCCACAGAGATGTCTCTACCTCTGCCTCCCAAATGCTGGGATCAAAGGAGTGTGCTACCACCTGGCTGCACTCAGCTTTTATGTGGGTTCTGGGGATCTGAATTCACATTGTTAAGACTATTTGACTAGGTCTTTTCTTTGCTGATAGCTACCTTTTGGAAAAGAGAAGATTTGATTAAAATGGTACCTGTCACATATTTCTCCATCCATTTTCTTGTTTCTCTAATAACAGTGACAGTCTACTTCATCTCTCCTCTTCCTTTATTCAGTATCTAGGTACTCATAAGTACAATAAGAGTTAGGTCTAATGGGAACAATGCATGCAGCAAATTTAGAGTGGCAGTTTCCTTTCAGAGAGCTCAAAAATATAAATCTTACTTACTAAAATAAAAACAGATAAAAACACACTCTAAATTACAAGACAACAAACTATCCTACCAGAGTGAAACCACACTGTATTCACTTAGTACACTCACCTCACCTCTAGCCCTAACTACAGGAAGAGGCAGAAGTCTAGGAGGATAGGGAATTCTTTAGAATATGCTAAATACTCACAAAACTTTTGATCAACACAGTAAATAACAAATAAAAGTAACTATTGCAAAATAACTTCAAATTTCACATGACTACTATGTAGTAAAATGGGTGAACTTTATACAGAAAAAGAACATTAACACACAGACACTGAGAACTCTCTCAGGGGTGGTGATTCAGATCTGGTTATACAGTGACCTTCCAAGTGACCGTTTTTTACACTACCATATTGGAAGGGATCAAGTGTTTTTTTCTTAAGTGTGATTTCAGACCAACTCTGGTAAGTCTCCAATAATTTGATTAGACCTGGAGTGCTGTGAAGTTAAGAACCGGAAGCAACAGCATTTTCTAAACAATTCCTAAAATAAACTCGTTAGCCTCATCAGCTCCATGAATTCAATTTCACAACTCCTGAAGACAAGAAAAGAGGCCTTGCTTAACTCTCAGCACACAGGTTTTAAAAGAGTTTTAATGAACTGAGGCTCTGAGAACAAGAAAAGCCTTATTTGGAAACATTCAATCCTTAAGTCCTTGGCCAATAACTAGATTAAACAAACTACCTATATGACTTTTACCTGAAATGTCTTGGAAACAATTTTTAAAATTAACACCTTTATTTCCTGGTAGAATGCTTGAAATATAAATTGAAATCTTAGTCAACTTAGATCAAATGTAACCTAAGAATTATATAACTGAACCTAAGCAGAAGACGCTACACTGAACTAAGGATTTTCACAGAAAAAAAAAACCAACAACAACAAAGAGAAAAAGGAGCAGTCAGTTACTTAATTCTGTTGGATTCTATTTAAATTTGCAATTAAAATAATATCACTTACCATATTACCATAGTGATCCACAGAGGTTAGGAGAACCTAACAATACTCTTTCTCTTAGAAAATACAACAAAAAGTCTAAATTGTAACAGTTTCGCTCGCAAACTCTTCTCTGTAGTAAAACAGACCATTCATTACAAGAGGTCTATCATGATAATTATTTAAGGTAAATCCCATGTTCTATGAAGCATTTAAGCTTTTGATTGTATTCATATTGACTTATATAAGTTGTTAAAATATTTAAACTACTCTTGTCAGTATGTTAAAATTTCCAAGGTTTTAAGGATCTTGAGAAAATAATTTTAAAGAATCCACTACCATTACTAGTCAAGAAAACAAACAAACATTAAAAAAAAATCAAAGACTGAACACTCTGTACTATCTACATCTTAATCATCCTAACAGCAAAAACTACATGAAACTTTTAGGACACAAAATGACATTGAGAATCTCAACACGGAGAGCTGACATTAAAACTACAAGCCATATACAAACACGCTTCTACCTTTAACTATGGAAGCAGACAGATGGTTAAAATACTGGGTTAACAAAGATCTTTTAGTAAAGTGACTTAGGCAGGCTTAAACTAGCAAGGCTTAAGGATGAATCCTTACTAATTAATTGGAAGATCTGAGAGGTATTTTATATTTCATTTTACAAAATCAGAAATATTTATTTTGAAACAAGATAAGAAGACATGATCTACATGTCAGAAAACTACCACTCAGAAATATTTTTCATCCACAAAGCAGGTAAACGAAAAACATTCCAAATTCACATTGGCTTTATTGATACTTTGTATTGTTTCTTTCAGTTTCTATTTTGTTGATTTCAGCCCTGAGTTTGATCATTTCCTGCCTTCTAATCCTCCTGGGTGTATTTGTTTCTTTTTGTTCTAGAGCTTTTAGTTGTGCAGTCAAGTTGTTAGTGTGTGCTCTTTCCAGTTTCATTTTGTAGGCACTTAGAGCTATGAGTTTTCCTCTTATCACTGCCTTCATGGAGTCCCACAAGCTTTGGTATGATGTGTCCTCATTTTCACTGAAATCTAAAAAGTCTTTTCTTTCTTTCTTTCTTTCTTCCTTGACCAAGTCATCATTGAGTAGAGAGTTGTTCAGTTTCCATGTGCACGTGGGCTTTCCATTGGTTTTGTCATTATTAAAGACCAGTCTTAGTCCATGGTGATCTGATAAGATGCAAGGGATTAATTCAATCTTTTTGTATCTGTAGAGGCCTGTTTTGTGACCAATTATATGGTCTATTTTGGAGAAGATACCATGAGGTGCTGAGAAAAAGGTATATTCTTTTGTTTTAGGATGAGATGTTCTATAGATGTCTGTTAAGTCCATTTGGTTCATAACTTCTGTTAATGTCAAAGTGTCTCGGTTTAGTTTCTGTTTCCATGATCTGTCCATTGCTGAGAGTGGGGTGTTGAAATCCCCCACTATTATTGTGTGAGGTGTAATGTGTGTTTCGAGCTTTTTTAAAGTTTATTTCATGTATGTAGGTGCCCTTGCATTTGGAGCATAGATGTTCAGAATTGAGAGTTCACCTTGGTAGGTTTTTCCTTTGATGAGTATGAAGTGTCCTTCCTTATCTTTTTTGATTAATTTTGGATGAAAGTCAATTTTATTTGATATTAGAATGGCTACTCCAGCTTGTTTCTTGGGACCATTGGCTTGAAAAATTGTTTTCCACCCTTTTATTCTGAGGTAGTGTCTGTCTTTGTCGCTGAGGTGTGTTTACTGTATGCAGCAAAATTCTGGGTCTTGTTTGTGTATCCAGTCTGATAGTCTGCATCTTTTTATTGGGGAATTGAGACCATTGATGTTAAGAGATATTAAGGAAAAATGATTGTGGCTTCCTGTTATTTTTGTTATTAGAGGTAAAGTTATGTTTGTATAGTTATCTTCTTTTGAGGTTGTTGGAAGATTACTTCCTTGCTTTTTCTAGGTTGTAGTTTCCCTCCTTGTGTTGGCGTTTTCCATCCATTATCCTTTGAAGTGCTGGGTTTGGGGGAAGATATTGTGCAAATTTGGTTTTGTCATGGAATATCTTGGTTTCACCATCTATAGTGATTGAGATTTACAGTGAGGTTAGAGATAAACTGTAGTACAAAATTATGGAGAAAAGTGTGTGAGAAAACTTGAAGATTAAGACCAAGTGGTAATTATTAAAGAAATTAGTCCAGTTAAGATACCTAACAGCAAAGTACTGAAAGTTTGCAGTGGAGGGTAACACGTTGCACTATAACAACAGAAAAATCAGAGGATAATGTGTAGGAAGTTTCTTCTTTGGTTCAACCATGGAGGCATTACGGAAGTAGCTCAGTTTTGGAGAGTAAAGGACTTTACTTGTTGAGACAGCAAACCTCCTGATCACCTCAGTCGTGGAACTGAGGAAGCTCTGCATCTATAATGATGTGCTGTGCGTATATCTGTACATCACTCACAAAGAGTTGATACTTTTTCCTCTTGGTTTGACAAGACCAGTCTGGAGACCCAGAGGATTACTTCCTCCACAGTTTCAGAAGTTATATGATTCAGGGAGCTTTACCAGAGTCAGTTACTCATCTGAAGAAACATTTCCTAATATAATGTGTGATCTACTAACTTAAAAGTGAGCCTCTACCTGTAGGGGACATTTCTGATGTTAAAGTCCTGTCCTCAATTGTTTCTTGATCTGTCAGTAAACAAAGCCTTGGGCTCATTGCTGGGCAGAAGGTACAGGTCCCTGGAAGAAAAGTGGAAAATTGGTAGGGGAGCATGCTTTAGAGAGAGAAGTAAAATGCAGCAATGTGAAGTATCAATACAAAGTGGTCACACAGTCTGCTTCTATAAGGAAGTAGTCATGGGTATATAGCAGGGGAAAGATGTGATTGACTGAGATGCTAACATTAAGGGCAGGCAGGAGAGGTGGAGATAAGAAATTGGTGAGGACACCCTTTTCCAGGCAGGAGATAGTACAACCTCAGGAAGACAAACAGAAAAAGAACAACACAGTGTGTGTGTGTGTGTGTGTGTGTGTGTGTGTGTTGTTTTAGCTTCAGATTTAAGGAAGCTAGGAGAGAACTGGTAGCACAGTCACTTTCCAGAGTAAAGGCAGAAGGTTGAGCAAAGATACAGGCAACATCTATCATTCCTCATCCTTGCTAGCCTTGAACTGAAATATTCACCATCATAGTCCTGTGCCCTCTGTTGCAGTCTCCATCCCCCTGGGCTCCTCTGAAGTTTATTCTAAACACTGTTTAGATGGCATTTCAACATGATTTATTTACCTCCTCCACCCCTAAGAGAGTTCTTAATTCTGCAATTCATCTGATAAAGCCTAATCTGCATTTTCATGCAGGATGAGTCATGAGAGATCTGCTCCAACCCTGACAAAAAGAGATCCTGAGGCAGGATCAGGAACCGACTATTATGCCCTTCATGGAGGCCTCAAAGTTTAAACACTGAGCATGCCCACCCCAAGTATGTGATCCTAAAGGTCTCAAGAAACTTCTCTCTTTGGGGTCATCCAGTGCAACTAATACACCACACAAGGAAGGACAAAAGTCCAGGCAGGAACTGGAAAAATGGCTTATGCATTTGAGAATTTGTTTCTCAGAGGACC
>NW_021620395.1:0-1001 GCF_004785775.1 Grammomys surdaster
AAGAAAACCTTGATGCTTCAAATTGGGCATAATGGTTAGGGAAGAAACTATTTGCAAGCTAAAAAAGAAAAAAGTTCAATGTCTTCTTCATTCTTTTCAGTTGTAGCTATGCATCCATAATTGCCAAGGTTCTGATTTACCTTAAAAGACATATTTGTACTTCTCCTGTTTGGATCTGTAATAATAGAAGCTAGTCCTTATCCACACGGGATATAGTATCCATAATTTTGGAAAAGGGACAAGATTTAGATCAAATTTTCAGATTCTTATTGTAAAAATCACACTGGTCCCTGAGGTATAAGATTAACACTCAACTACAGATTGACTCAAATGAAGAGTCCCTGTTTATTGTAGGTTCGGTTTTAAAGGTAAAGAAGGTTTTTGCATCACCAACATTCACCACCCCTAGAGACATGCATATGTGCTTTCTGACCTTGAGATTACCTGATGATGACAGCTTCCTTGAACTTAGGATACATGACCTCCAGATAAGAGGAAATGTGGGAAAAAGTCTGACAAGCTCAAAGATTCATCACAAAGACACAAGTGAACACCTTCTGTTGGAAGTTAACTTCCTCATATATGAGATGGGCATTGTTTTGGCATTACTAATGTTCCCACTGATGTCACCTCTATAACTGTAGCATGTGAGTGCATAGGACCGAAGCCCCCGCACTTTGTTCTTCCTTCTTCACGAACTTCATGTGGTCTGTGTGTTGCATCTTAGGTATTACGAGCTTTTGGGTAATATTCACTTATCAGTGAGTGCATACCATGTGTGTTCTTTTCTGTCTAGTTTACCTCACTCAGGATGATGTTCTCTAGTTCCATCCATTTGCCTAAGAATTTCTCACATTCATTGATTTTGATAGCTGAGTAATACTCCATTGTGTAAAGGTACCATATTTTCTGTATCCATTCTTCTGTTGAAGGACATCTGGATTCTTTCTAGCTTCTGGCTATTATAAATAAGGTTGCTATGAACATAGTGGGGCATATGT
>NW_021620396.1:0-1257 GCF_004785775.1 Grammomys surdaster
CAAAAGCTGGAGACAAACTAATAGGCTTATACTATTTAGGAGAAAGACTGTTAAAGAGGTAATAACCTTGGCATTATGTATAATTATGTCTTCTACTTGCCCTCTCTCCGGGATTTAAGTAATTAGGATATTCTCTTGATATTGATCATTCTTGCTGGTTATCAGGTGTTGAATTAACAGTAGAGTTTATTAGCAATAACTTTTTCCCACTTCGGACTCTCTGGGTCCTGGATATAGAGGTAGAGGGACCCCTCTTGTCAATAGAAGAGGGAATCAGAGTAAGGATGCACATGTGGCAAGTGGTAATTACATGACCACTGTGGGAAGCCTCCATATCTGGCTGCCTATTCTTTATAACTATTTGTCTGGACATAGAGGACAAAGACAGAAAAGTCATCAATTGAAGAAAGGGGTATGGATATAGGGATTATGGAAATTCTAATTGTTCTATAAAACAAGTTCCCAGCCCTATTTCAAAGGACTATTTGTTATACATGAGGGTTTCTCAAACCTCAAATCTCAATATGTAACAGTTACCCTAGACAAATGCAAACAAAAGGCAAAGTTGGAAAAATCTATGGCCAACCCAGTAGAGTCAAATATAGCTGCAAGTGTGAAGCCTCATTCTTCTGGAACTAAAATAAGGTGTATGATCTTCGTGTTCACTGAAACATAAGGGAGCAAGGAAATTATCTTGAGACGGAAAGAGAGCACATGAGGAGAGCATATGACATGAGAAGAGCCAGTAGCAGTTTTACCCAATCAGGGTGAAGTTCTTGTGGCAGTTTGACAAGGATGATTTTTAAAAAGTGGCTAGTTTGTTCTGTCTTTACTGAGGACTGCGGATGGTATAGGATGTGGAAATATTAAGGGATATTGAAGGCTTTAGATAAGTTTTGGGAAATATGAGAAGTGAATTCAGGGCCCTCCCAATACCTACTACAACAGGAACATTCATGCACCAAAGCCATCTAGATGACTAAAGGTCCTTGAAAGCACACAGTCAATAAAAGCCAGAGCAATTTGATATCTTCAGAGGCCAGCTACCCTACTATGGCCCTACTATGAAGATTAACACAACCAAACAACAAAAAAAAAAGACCTTAAATAAAACTTTAATTAAAATCTGTAACATAGCCATGAAAATAACCTTTGTTACAATAGGCAGTCACAAAAACACACACACACACACACACACACACACACACACATATTAACACCACCAACATTAAAATAACAGAAAATGACAATGGTCAT